>NC_030389.2:11140863-11474034 GCF_001625215.2 Daucus carota subsp. sativus
TAAACACCTATCGTCACAAGAGATTACCTGAGCAAACAAACTGGTTTGATTTGTCTGCATAGACTCTCTGGCCTTGCCCGAGGCAGAGCTGGTGGAGCATCTAACATCTTATGTTAGATACTTGGTGCAATAGGCTCTCCATCCTGAGTTAGAGACCGCGGGCTTGTTGGGGCGCTTGTGTCAATGGAACATTTGTTCCAGGAGCCACTGGAGCAGGGTAATCAGTGTTCGTAGGATTTAAACCTTGATTCTCACCTGCTGGAGCTTGTCCTGGTGGCAGTTGTTGAAGTCCCGCTGTACAAAGATAATTAGTAAGAATAGTTGGGACATCCAGGTACTTGGCTGACTTGTTCAAGCTGGAGATGATGTGTGTGGTTAGTTGTTCAAGTTTATCCTTGAATTATTGGCAACTGCATAAGCAATTATCTGAATGAACTCGGTCATTTGGTGAAGATTAGATATGTTCCAGGAGAAAAATTGTAGAACATGAGGGAATGCTTAATAATGGATGAAGAAGAGTGTACTTGAAACTTCTCAACTTGATCAAATTGCCCCTTCCGCTTACCCTAAAATATAATGTGAAGAATTCTTGTGGAAAGGATTATCAGGAGTTAAAAATGCTTAACAGATGCGCTCAACTTGTTCATTACAATGCCAGAGATTCTAGAAAAAGAAAAGAGTTGAAAAGGCCTATTAGAATGTTGGGCATGAGCATAGAACTTGAAGATATCACGATTAGATAATTCATAACGGGGGACGACAAGAGCTCTATAAAACTGCTCTTCCTGCTTCTCAATTGATAGAGAAATATCCTGGAATGTGTGTTGCGCGGCCAGAGGTTTTAAGAATCAATTTTATCTGCAGAAGTATCTATGCCCGGGCAAAAATACTTTGTACAGAAGTATTTTCTTCTACTGTCCAGAATGTACCTGAGAAAATATTGTTAGGATTCAAAATTTGCTGCCGTCGTGGATGATTTACTCCGGAGAATCTGTCTGTTCATAAGACTTCTGTGTATCAACAGGGGTGTACAAAAACCCGCCTAACCCGATTAAATCGAACATATTTCAACCGATTCAAACCGATTTTTCCTACCGCATATATATTTGGGTTAAAAATACATCAACCCGATTTTAATGGTTGGACATGAGTTTTGATTTTTATAAACCGACCCAATCCAATTTAAACCAAGAATAGTTCAAATTTTTATATATATACGTTTCATTCATCCAATCTAATACATAAGGAGACCATCCCGTTAATTTAGTAATTTTTATACATCATATTAATTTATACGATCATTTTTGTCACATATATATCTTTCTGTGTGTGTAGCATATCATAGCATACACTCTTATATGACGTAGCACACTAATATAAATGTATACATAATGCATATATTTTTTATAAATATATATATAATTTCAATTAGTAAACCGAAGACAAAATTATACAATTTTTTATTTCAAAAATCATTGAAAATTATGTTATATTCCAACATGATTTTATAGCAGAATAAAAATTATCCAGAATTATTCTACTATGGAACCAGTTTCAAAAATCATTTTTTGGTTCAAATTTTAAACATTAAATTATTTAAGATATATATATATATATATATATATATATATATATATATATATGTATATCATGTAGTATTCTATATTAGAATCACATTTTATATCTATTTTATCATAGAATTTGTAATAGAATTAAAAATTTATAATGATGTCTTATGTAACTCCATGTAAGGAGGATGCATGCCTCTGTATGTGTCTGGTATCATCCTTGATGTTCTGAATAACATTTGATTAATATGTATCGTAATAACCCGATGTTTCAGAAGTTATTTTGGTATTATGTTTCAGAATGAGAAGAATAAAGCTTATATTTCATTTTATTTCAGTCTGATGAGTTTATGAAATTGTATTTGATATATCTATTTTTCGGAGCAATGGGATAGCAAAAGATTATTATTATTTGAATTATTATGTTAATGATTACTATTTGCAATTTAATTGAAAGTTTGAACAAATTTTGTGCGTAATTGATGTGTGTTGGATTAATAGAATATTTATTTGGTAGTTAAAAATATGTTAGCCGAGGCAGGCGCTACCCTGTCGTCAGCCCTAGGCGCCGCACTGTTGTTTTCTTAAAACCATACTCACCGTACCACATCGAGAATAAAAAGAAGGAAAATCTCTCCTTTCCTTGTATATACACCACACATGCTGACTTACTAAAATTAAGAAGCATAGATGCTAAATTTGGTACGTCTACTTATTTATTCCTAATTTGTGATTATTTTTATAATTTTGTTGGTTTAGTTATTTTTAATTAGGTTAGCTGTGATTAAAGAATTATTATAGGTGTGACTTATAATAATAAATAAATGTGTGAGCATTTTAGGGAACGAAGTTGTAGGACTCGAGAACGTTGTGCACTATAAGTATATACTATACCCTTTACTCTGATATTTTATGATGTTTTGGTGAATATATTATTGATGATTTCTTGATGAGAAATGAGTATTCTTACATTGATTCTCTGTGTGATGTTTCCTTTGGGAAGCAAAGTGTGATGCTTCTTTCGGGAAGTAAAGCTAAACTAATTGTTTAGCCGGTCGGGATCCCCCACAGTAGAACGTGTGAACTTGTGAACGTGTTTAAATACTCATCTTGATGTGTAAAATATTTTGATGACTCTAATGAGACATTGATTTGGGTCATTAAGTTTTGTGAATAAAACTCAGCTGAATTGTACGTATATGCTTACTGAGTTTTATGAGCTCATCCCTTTTTTATGTACTAACTTTACAGATAAGAATTCTGGAGAGGGATATTTCAGGTAAGGGTGATAGTGTGATGAACTGATGTGCTAGACGTGGTTGGATTTGCAAGTAGAATTTTAGTAGAAGTATTATGTAATCGACGGAAGAATTATAAATGTGTATTTCGTAGTAGACTTGTATCCTCGACGTTTAGAGCAGCTATGTAAGACTTCTGATGTAAGGTAAAATATGCTTTTAAGTTATATTATGTTTGAGATTATGAAGATGTATATCGGTGTGTTAAGTAATATATGCCTTTAAGTTATATTATATAATATTGATTTAAAAATAAAACAAATTTTTAGTTTCAAATTTTTATTAATTTGATGCTAAAATAATTCAAGCCTCAACCTTATCATTTTTATTGAAATAATATCTTTAAAAAAAATTTAATCGACCCAAATTGCTAATTAAATGATCTAGTACATTTTTTTAGATAATATAAAAATAATATTTAAATCTCATGCTTTTTGGGAAAGAGTTACTGTTCATAATTTTTTTATAAGTTAAGAGTTTATCAAAATGAACAAATATTCTATTTTTAAATATTTTTGAAATGAACAAAAATAATTACTAATTTAAAATGAAATTTGTGAGAATAATTGATAAACTCAGTTAACCCTAAATTCTTAAAACAAGTTCAATTTACCAAATATAGAAATTAATAACTTTTTGGTAACACGAAAACAATTAAAATTCACATATGTAAATAGGATAAAAACGTATGAAACTAGAACATAATAATTAAAATTTTCGACATATAATTATATAATTATTAAAATGCCTTAATAATTTCAGACTTGGTTTTAAAATTAAAATATAAAAGATTGTTATTGTAGCTCTTTTTCTGTACATGATAGTAATGATGAAACAATTGCGTAAAAATGCATATTCAAAATTTTCTCAGAAATAAACACTTATTACTCAGAAATAAAATTAACCAAACTGCAAATATCAAGTCAGTTCATTTAGCATTCATGTTGTTCACTGGCGTAAATTTTTTGCCATAAGAAGAATTAGTGTAGAGAAATTTAAGATGTTGTATTCCAAAAACTGATGATCTTTAATGTTACAATGAGGTCTTTTATATAGAGATCCAGGTTTTGATTACAGCCTTACAATAATGTATTACGATAATGATACATAAATTATTTTCCGAGTGCAGTCTTTTCTAACTATTATAGCCAAATTTAGCTCGGCCCTTGTTGGGCCGGGTACGTACCTAGCTGATCTAGACAAATATAAAATTAGCTCGTCTTTCGGGAGGGCGCGGCCCTCGGCCCTCTCATTCCTCGGAGCCCTCAGAGGGGTGTGGCCCTCCGAGCCCTCCGAGGGGCGTGGCCCTCCGAGCCCTCGGAGGGGCGTGGCCCTCCGAGCCCTCGGAGGGCGCGGCCCTCTCTTTCCTTGGAGCCCTCGGAGGGGCGTGGCTCTCCGAGCCCTTGGAGGTTGCGGCCCTCGGGAGGGCTCGGCCATATCGTTCCTTGGAGCCCTCGGAGGGGCGTGGCCCTCCGAGCCCTTGGAGGGCTCGACCCTCAGGAGGGCGCGGCCCTCGGAGGGCTCGGCCTCTGAGGGGCTTGTCTTATGTACTCAGATAAGAAGTGAATGTGCACCTATGACAGAGTTGAAAACAAAGGTACGTGGATGAATCAAACTATCCAGGTAGTTGTCTCCTTAGGCGAGTGTGCGCCCACTTGGGTTCATCTCACAGAATGATGTGTCCTCTGAAGGCGCATCCCTTGTGCAAATATACTAGCATAGCTGGATGAAATATAGAAGACCCATTATATGGGAAGGGGTGTGCCCATTCGATAATTCATGAAGATCAACCCCTTCGGGGGATATTGAAGACCACCCTTTCGGGGGATAGGAAGACCTACCATGTCTTATAGACGACCCTTCCGAGGGATATGAAGACTAGTTACTAGGCTCATCTGGTAGTTATCAGGCTCATCTGATAGTTCCCGGGCTCATGCAGGCATGATCTACAATCCTCAATCCTGTTATCTTCCTAGTTAACTCGTGTGTGGGGGCTTGAGGTGATCATGGAACTTGAAGGCCCTCAGGGGTAACGTGAAGGCCGATCATATGTCTGAATCCTGTATTCTGGTGAGTTCGCCCTCATTGGGGGATTGAGACGATCTTGTAACCTGGCTCCTTACTTGTCTAACCTTTTTGTGAGAACTTCACCGGGAGGAGAGGACGCGTCCCGACACCTCAAGAAATGGTCATGGCTCTCCCAGATGACTCCTTCGTGTCGCAAAGAGTCGTGGTTGGTGTTATCTCTCGTAGTGGAGACAACACTGTATCCGTGATGTATTTGGACTAAGAATCTCAGGTAGTCGACCCCAAGGCAAATTCTAACTAGAGTAGAACTCTAAGAGATAAGTCACCGGCTTAAGGATGGTCTTATCCCAAAGAGGCCTAGTCCTGATCAAACTAGGAGTCTTGGTTCAATAGAACTACGTACGGCTTGATCCCCTATATAAAGTGGTACGCAGGCACATCGGGGGATATATCGAGAGTTGTGAGAACAAGAGCATAAATTTATTCCCTTGATCTCAGCCACCCCCAAAACACACAACCACCGCACTCCGGCAGCCAAAACCACCGTGGTAGATCTTGATTCCGGCCATGAAACTCATCTTTGTTGATTACCAAATTCCTCCGTCAACAAAATGGCGCTAGAAGGAGAGGCTATTCAAGATCTTCATCTTAGGAGGAAGAGATGTCGCGCGACGGAGATTCGTACATAGAGGGGGAGCGTTTTTCGGCAGGGCAATGGCAAGAAAACAAGAGAAGATGAGACCTTTATCTACTTCTTCAGAAGAGGATGATATCTCCATCAGGAGTTCGAAGGAGGATGATCATCAGCGAAATTCTAGGAGTAACCTAATCTACGAGCAAGGTTCTTTGGAATGGGGAGTTATCGAAGGATACGATTTTCGAAGACCTGGAAAAAGGAGTCATCGAAGGATGAGATTTTCGGAGATCTGACACATTCAAAAGGCGCGCCTTCCTCTGACAGGGCGCGCCTCTAGGTAAAACTCCATTCTACTTCTCTTCGTTACTGAATTCTCAAGAAGTATGGCATATAGAAAACTACAGGTAATGTGGTGTTCGGCCACCACCATGGGGTTGAACCCCTTGACACTCCCTGACAGGGCGCACCTCTAGCCTGTACAGGAAGGAGTTCGCCTCCAGCCTGAACAGGAGGGCTCGACCTATGTGGAAGGGCGTCGCCCTAGAAGGGCTCGACCTTCGAAAGGGCACGGCCCTCGGGAGGGCGCGACCCTCTCGTTCCTCGGAGCCCTCAGAGGGGCGCGGCATGCGGAGGGCTCGGCCTGAGGAGGGCGCGGCCCTCGGGAGGGCTCGGCCCTCGGCGCGCTCTCCTGTCAAAAGTGCTAGTGCGTTGAAGTGCTGGCACATTAAGGGCGCGCCCGATGGAGCACTCGCCCGTTGAAGTGCTGTTGCGTTGAGGGACCGACACGTGGAGTGCGCGCCCGTTGGAGTACTAGCACGTTGGAATGCGCGCCTCCCCTGACCGGCCGCGCTTTCGGGTAAATACTAAACCCCCTCAGTATTTGGTTCTTTAGGAATACCGCATGCATAAAATCATAGGTAATGTGGTGTTCGACGACCTGTATGAGGCATGCACCTCTTCGCCGTGAGGAGTAGTCGCGCCTTCTTGTAACAGGACGCACCCTGAGGTACGAAATTTTATATTATGTGTTCATGTGTCTACCTAAGCTCTTACACAAAACCAAAATGATGAGTTCGTCTCTCATGAAATAAAGGGCGCGCCCCTCAATATTGTAAAAATCAAAAGAGTCAAAATAAGAGTTTTAGGTGTAATAGGGATGCACATTCCTACATAATGATTTGTCTAACTACGAATAGTCGCACCTTCCTCTGAAAAGGACCACTGTTAGAGAAAGAATTGCGCACCTCCCTCTGGCAGGGCGCGCCCTCAGGTATGTTTGATGCATTTATTGCTTAATATGATTTTGTGTGAAGACAAACATCCGCATGAAGGAGCTCAATAGTATTGAGGAGGTCACATCCCTTCTTAGGGCGCGCCCTCTCGTGCTAGAGGATGGCATTCTAGCATTTGAGGAAGTGCCTGAGGACGTGCCCGTTGGGAGTGATATGCAGGTTCACTAAGGGACGAGTCTATTGGCCTTTCACGATGCATGCCCCAACTCAACCAATTGAGCGTCACCCGAGGACAAAAATAATGTGAAGGACAAATATACTTGAAAGACGTGCTCTCTCCTAATAGGGCGCGCCTCAAGTTCCAAAGTCATTTTTCCAGGATTAATATTTTTCGGAAGGTGTGCCTCCCCCCAACAGGGCGCGTCATGAGGTCAAGTCCAACATCCTAGAGGAGCTGTCCACCTTGATTAGGACGACCCCTTCATATTTCACGGATGCATCATGATACCTACGAGGTCTTTGATCGTGATGCACTTAAGGCCTTTCAAAGGGTTGCCTAATTATCCATGATCAGCTCTGGATACTATGAATATTAATCATCCACGATTTACTCTGGATGCTATGGTTATTTACATAACCATAATACGCTATACGCTCCTTACATATCCATTATACGCTTTGAATAAACCTTTATGTTATTGATTCCCCATTAAGCTATAAGGTCTGGGACCTGTGCGATATACCGAAACTATTTAAACCACGTCAAGATGCGTGATGTCCCATAAGGGATGATGAATAGACTAGAGAGTAGTCCTCAGTCACGATTTTCATACATAAGCGAATATTTTACGCAAAAAAATTAAGGCTGCGCCCTCTACTTGTACACTTTTTGGAAGAAAAGAAATGACACCGCGAGTAGGGTTGCGCCGTTTTGTAGGCTGCACTTTCTACTTACACTATTCTTGGAAAAGATCGAAAGGGACTACATTGCAATAGGGCCACGCCACCTGCTTTGTGTCCACACATGGAGTGTTCATAACATGAACATATCATGATGGCGCGCCAGCCTCATGCTTAGCCACCAGGGCGGTAATAGAAAAATGTAATGCCCATAACAAAAATAAAAGGTGAAAACATCCACCAAAAGTAGCCGAAAGGCACGCCACTTGGCTAAATGTTCAAAGACACTGACATTATATACTAGCAAGGCCTGTGCAAAGCCTGCACCCTGAAATGTCGAGGAACGAAAACGGCTTACGTCGCGTCTCTACGCGTAGACGCGCCCTCAGATGAATATGTGCGGCACGGTATAAAAATTCCCGTGATATCTTCAATATCAAGAAAATTTGGGGAGTACTTGTTATAGGCAAATTTGGCTCGGCCCTTGTTGGGCCGGGTACGTACCTAGTTGATCTAGACAAATATAAAATTAGCTCGTCTCTCGGGAGGGCGCGGCCCTCGACCCTCTCGTTCCTCGGAGCCCTCAGAGGGGTGTGGCCCTCCAAGCCCTCCGTGGGCTCGGCCCTCGGGAAGGCTCGACCCTCTCGTCCCTCGGAGCCCTCGGAGGGGCGTGGCCCTCCGAGCCCTCGGAGGGCACGACCCTCGGGAGGGCTCGGCCCTCTCGTCCCTCGAAGGTGCCCTTGGAAGGCGCGGCCCTCGGGAGGGCTCGGCCATATCGTTCCTCGGAGCCCTCGGAGGGGCGTGGCCCTCCGAGCCCTTGTAGGGCTCGACCCTCGGGAGGGCGTGGCCCTCGGAGGGCTCAGCCTCTGAGGGGCTTGTCTTATGTACTCAGATAAGGAGTGAATGTGCACCTATGATAGAGTTGAAAACAAAGGTACGAGGATGAATCAAACTATCCAGGTTGTTGTCTTCTTAGACGAGGGTGCGCCCACTTGGGTTCATCTCACGGAAGGATGTGTCCTCTGAAGGCGCATCCCTTGTGCAAATATACTAGCATAGCGGGATGAAATATAGAAGACCCATTTTATGGGAAGGGGTGTGCCTATTTGATAGTTCGTGAAGATCAACCCTCAGGGGGATATTGAAGACCACCCTTCCGGGGGATAGGAAGACCTACATGTCTTATAGACGACCCTTTCGAGGGATATGAAGACTAGTCACCAGGCTCATCTGGTAGTTATCAGGCTCATGTGATAGTTCCCGGGCTCATCCCGGCATGATCTACAATCCTCAATCCTGTTATCTTCCGAGTTAACTCTCGTGTGGGGGCTTAAGGTGATCATGGCACTTGAAGGCCCTTAGGGGTAACGTGAAGGCCGATCATATGTCTGAATCTTGTATTCTGGTGAGTTCGCCCTCATTGGGGTATTAAGATGATCTTGTAACCTGGCTCCTTACCTTTCCTACCTCTTGGTGAGAACTTCACCGGGAGGAGAGGACGCGTTCCTATACTTCAAGGAATGGTCATGGCTCTCCTAGATGACTCCTTCGTGTCACAAAGAGTCGTGGTTGGTGTTATCTCTCGTCCTGAAGACAACACTGTATCCGTGATGTATTTGGATTAGAAATCTGAGGTAGTCGGCCCCAAGGCAAATTCTAACTAGAGTAGAACTCTAAGAGATAAGTCACCAGCTTAAGGCTGGTCTTATCCCAAAGAGGCCTAATCCTGATCAAACTAGGAGTCTTGGTTCAATAGAATTACGTATGGCTTGATCCCCTATATAAAGGGGTACGGAGGCACATCGGGGGATATATCGAGAGTTGTGAGAACAAGAGCAGAAATATATTCCCTTGATCTCAGCCGCCGCCCAAACACACAACCACCGCACTCCAGCAGCCAAAACCACTGTGGTAGATCTTGATTCCGGCTATGAACCTCATCTTTGTTGATTACCAAATTCCTCCGCCAACACTAATTATTTCAGATTCCCATTGTCTCACTTTGTTTTAAAGCATCCCGATTCTCTGTCAGTTCCTCATATCTTCTCATATCTGCTTAAGATTTTCCTGTCACGTTCTCTTATCTATTGTTAGAAGATATATTTGTTAACATAATCATAGCTTCAGTTATTATAGGTCATACTTTCACACTTGCATGAATTGAAGTGGTGGCTCTTATCATCATCAATCCTAAATAGGAATTACTTCGCTCGTTTTTACTCTCGTTTTAGGTTAGAAACGACTTACAGTATTAGTAAGATGGTGTGACAGGCATTGTACATCCAAAAAAGATAAAATGTATAGTACAGATACAAGAGTCTTGCATGTATATAAGAAAATCTCTAAGAGATTGTTTTCAATGGTGTTTTATGGAAAAATTATCGTTAAAAATATAGTTAATCAACCAAAGTCCCAAATAAATAATCTGTTAGAGAATATAATTATAATTTAATTCTCTAAATAATCATCATCAATCCTAAATAGGAATTACTTCGCTCGTTTTTACTCTCGTTTTAGGTTAGAAACCACTGACATATTATTCCTTATTAATTTAAGTAAGATTCTACAGTACAGATACAAGAGTCTTGCATGTATATAAGAAAAACTCTAAGAGATTGTTTTCAATGGTGTTTTATGAAAAAATAATATAGTTAATCAACCCAAAGTATTAAATAAATAATCTGTTAGAGAATATAATTATTATTTAATTCTCTAAATAATCATCATTAATCCTAAATAGGAATTACTTCGCTCTTTTTTATTCTCAGTTTAGGATAGAAACGACAATATTATTCCTTATTAATTTGAGTAAGATGCTGTGATAGACATTGGACATTCAAAAAAGATAAAATGTACCATACATATACAAGAGTCTTGCATGTATATAAGAAAAGCTCTAAGAGGTTGTTTTCAATGGTGTTTTTTGGAAAAATTATCTTTAAAAATATAGTTAATCAACCCAAAGTCCTAAATATATAATCTTTTAGAGAATATAATTATAATTTAATTCTCTAAATATTATCATCAATCCTAAATAGGAATTACTTCGCTCGTTTTTACTCTCGTTTTAGGTTAGAAACGATTGACAGTATTATTACTTATTAATTTAAACGTAAAATGCTGTGACAGAAATTGTACATCCAAAAAAGATAAAATGCATTCCTGATACAAAAGTCTTGCATGTATATAAGAAAAGTTCTAAGAGATTGTTTTCAGCTGTGTTTTATGGAAAAATTATCTTTAAAAATATAGTTAATTAACCCAAAATCCTAAATAAATAATATGTTAAATAATATAATTATAATTTAATTCTCTATATAATCAAAATACTTATTATCATTTTTTATAAATTGCAAGTTTATCAAAATTGTCTAATATTATATTCTTATATATGTTTGAAATGATTTTTTTTTCTCAATATAATAAAATGAAATTTATGAGTTTAGTCAATAAACTTAATTAACGCATAAGATCTTAAAATAAGTTAAATTTATCAAAATGACAAATAACATAAAAAAAAAAACCATCCCATATTTAATTAAAAATTAAAATGTATCAAATTAAATATTGTATTCGAAATATCGTTACAGCATTAACATTTTATATTTAGTATTACAAGGCTTCTACTCATTTTTATTACTCCATTTGTAAGGTTAAAATAATGTAGAGTGTTCATTTCTCTCATCCAGAGGTGGATCTTGATAGGGGCAAGAGTTAATTTTACATAATGTTGTGCAACGGTAAAAAATTACATAATCTGAATATTAATTTTTTGTTTTCTATGTTATCATGTTGGTATCCACCATTCTAATCAAAATGGACATGACTTCTTTATTTTGTTAAACGGTAAAAAATTATATAATATGAATATTATTCTTTTTCGCCACTGCTTTCATCCATCTGAGCTAAGAAGCTGTGAGAGATTTTATATATTAACATAGCCAGGCATCATATGCTCATCACATTCTATAAAACAGTCGCTAACAAGAATAGTTGCACAAAATTTGTTATCTTCATGGAGACTGGTGCTATCATGGCTACGATTTATTTGAGTTTGGACATTCTGTTTCTGAGGATGAAGATGTTCCGACTATTCAACTTGTGTTATTCCTCACATCAACTATGGTGGAGGCCGTGTTCATCCAGCCCCTGATGAAAATGCTTACCTACTATGCTAAGGTTTCAAATAAAAGATATTATATATAGAGTGAATATGTGTGCTTGACTAGTAGTTGTGAAAAAAATATGCTTTCGGTTGATGTTTAATTACGTAGACGATGCAATGTTTAATATGTATGTGCTTCTCCACCATTTCTATTTCCCATGCAATATGGTTGGTTGTGAACCCGCCTATATGAAAAAGTAGTCATATGAATTTTATGATAACTTATATTAATATTTGGTTCATGTGTTAGCTTGATTTTGGAGTTTTAGTTCTTGTATCAAATTTTATGTGCAGTCGGCAAATATATGAAGAATTCTGATACACGTAGAAAATACAAGGAGTCAAAGTAGTTAGAATTTATAAAAATTAATGCCCTCCTTCATCAACCATCTTTTGATTATGCAATAAGAATTAATGCATGGCAATTCAGATCTTTTTGGAGCATGTGACTTGCTAAAACTTGGTTTATCCACTTATACACAAATAAAACAAATGATATGGTATGCAGTCTACAGGCAGCAAATTGACAACTTGCTTCTTGTATTACCATAAATTGTGAGTGCAATTAATGTGAAGTGGACAGGAGAATGGTTTGAAACTTGCAAAATACTAATACATGTATATAAAATGTGATGGTGTTTGGTACTAATCCATCCATGATGAACAATATTAATATTCATGACAAGGCTTCTTGTTTATTAGATAAAAATATCAATGCGAGTGAGAAGACAAAAAAAATAAAACAAATGATATGGTATGCAGTCTAGGCAGCTAATTGGAAACTTCCTTCTTGTATTACCATAAATTGTGAGTGCAATTAATGTGAAGTGTACAGGATAATGATTGAAAGTTGCAGAATACTATACACGTATATAAGATAAGGAGACATGGAGGAGAGAATGAGCATTAGCTACTTTCGAAACCTAAACATAGTATTTTCTTCAACATCCGATTCTTCAAATTCATCGCCATTTTATTCAAAACAACACCTCATGCACATACTTTCATGAAAAACAATTCTAAAGACATTAAAAGAGCCATTCTGATCACTGTTCTAATGTGACGGTGTTCAGTACTCAACCGTCCATGATGAACAATATTAATATTCATAGGAAGCCTTCTTGTTCATCAAATAAAAATATCAATGCGAGTGAGAAAACAAAAAATTAGTTCTGGTTGCATGATAAAAAAAAGTTCAAGTTTAAGCCATCTAATGAATTTTCTTTAGAAAAATGCAGCCATTTTGTCAACAGAATTTTGGGTGATAAGACTGATTACTCTGAGGATTCCACAAATTTCATAAATGATGAGGGTGATGGAGCAGATAGTAGTGATTCAAGTTCGGATCTTTTTGAATTACAAAATTTTGCTGGTGTCCTGCTTTTTAAGTAGTTCACTAGCTTATGAAGGTAATGATCATGCAGCTAGCATCCATAATGATCTGTTGTTTGTCAAGCATCTCATTTAACCTCAACTATCATTTTAAAAGATATGATATCTGGTCAGGCGTATTATGGATATTGGTACTTAGCTGAGTATTGCTATGAGTGTATAATTTCGCTAGTATTTTTCGATTCAGTAATAAGTTCAATTGATTTAAAAATAGCGCCCAAAAACTATATATCAATTTAGCATCTAACACAACAGGTCATAGTTATTTTGATAAACCAACCAAGAAAACTGAAAATTTTCCTCAAAGGTTTCTAATGAAAAGTGTTGTAAATGTTGCAACCGGAAAATTAATGACCTTACTACTGAGATGGAGCTGCAATCATGGAAAATGACTGAATCTGCAAAAAAAATATTACCTTTAGTTTCCATCCAGAAAATGAATTTGTCGCTGCAGTTTATACAAGAAGCAAACACTGTAATATTCACGCAACGTAGCATGTAAATAACTTATAATTACGACATATATCTTATATACGAAGCTAGTCAACAAATCTACGTGTGCATGAAATCTCCATTTAAGGATGTAAGCCACAGAGTAAAAATGTGGTACCAATTTGTTTTGAAGATGCGGAGTAACTGGTTTAGCTTCAATCTCCAAGTCGGATATCTCCCAGATATGTCAGAAAACGCCTTGGAGCAAACAGGGCACGTATTTCTGTTAAATAGTCTAATTAATACTAGGGCATATACAGGGTTCGAGTCATGCTATAGATGTACTATCTATATGAATACGATATCCACTCACGGAGTTTTCATCAGCTCGGGGAGACAAGGATGGTGAATGATATGGCCAAACGGCATAGCTGTCATAGCTCCTGTTGCATATACTACAATATTTAGGTTCAAATTTCATATAATCGTCATTGATATCAATGAGCTTACACAAAATGCATTACATAAAAAAAACAAGTGCATACCTCAAAGCAGATAGGACAGCAACGATGTAGCAGGCCTTCAACACAGGTATGTGGATTTTCTATGCAACACTCTTGAAAAGATATAACACAGATTAAAGCTAAAAAACACTTTAGTTTACTTAGGTTAATATTGATTTGTAAGCCAAAGCATAAGCTTCAAAATATGCACTGTTACTCACGACATTTATTGCAATGGATCATTTGGTCCTCTAGCCTGCCTTGTCTGATACAGAGAACGAAAAAAAATCACGTGAGAGACGAAGATTGAAAACTAAGACAAAATAATGACAAAAACGCGAGCACAAACTGTACATGATTTGATTTAATAGTGCATTCTATATTTTCCAGGATAACTTAACGGTAAACTAAAATAAAGTCCTATAAATAGACATGGCAACTGGTCTAGAATAATTTTTGGTGTCACTCTTAACCTGTTAGTAGTAACTACTTGTTGGAGTAAACCGAAGAAATTAAATATAAAAAAATGAGAATAAATTAGAGGATGACTTTGAATATAAAGAACCCTTGGCAGTTCTTGTACTGTTCTTCGCAGTTTTTGTTTCCACTATAGAAGGGTAACAAACAACAAGACACTAATTCTGTCTTCTATTTCACCATATATGTACAGTAAGGTCTATCAATGGTTTTCCGTCTTCTCTTTCACCATATGTTTTCTAAATTTCTTCACTCATTCCTTGCATAACTCATTTGTCAATAAGATAGTACACCCATGACTGAAAGACATTATAACTTTCATACCATGGTATAATAGGATCATGCACTTTAATTAGCAAATGATAACATGGTTTGAGAAGTGAGGTGGATATGATTTGATCATGCACATATGAGATGGATCAAATGATGCAGTGCATCCTTGTGTGCAGAATTGGAAACATGTGTTTCCTACCCTTGATGTTCTGCAGCTTAACACACTTCTCGTGTCCTTGTAGTATATATATAAGTTTCCTACTCTTGAATTGGAAACTGCCAAGCAGTGATCGCTATAACCAAACTACTAACAATATAGATAGATTTGAAGCTAACATAAAAGTAAGGCCACTGTATTTGCAGGGTATAGCGGAAGTAGTGATATAGACGAGTCAATCATTAATGAAGCAGGCTGAAGACATTATTATTCAACCAACAGGCTGACAGTAAGAGCAAGAACACCGCCTTGCACTTGCAGTAATTCTAAAAATCTGATCAATTTGTTACCATCCAGTTTCTGGAAAGATTCATGGAGTACAAAGTAAACGTATGTTCTACAAACTATCCAAAAAGGAAGAAAATCTTATCTTACCTGCATACACCGCAGCTGAAGCAGTGGACAATTTTCTTAGATGGCTTCAAAATGCCAAAAATAAGATACCAGTTTCACTTGGAACAACCCAATAAAAGAAAAATTAATGTTCCCTTCGGAAACATCATGTAGAACAACAGACTCACATCATCAGTGAGCACCTTGCAAATTTCACAAATGTATCTGGCCGTACATACACCACAGTTGATACATATTTGCTGCAACTGAACAGTTAAAACAATTAGACTATAACTCCATAAGTAATGAACATAACAGGTCCCAATTTTGTTCAAATATTTTTTTGCCCATATATGGTTGTAATTTTTTTAAAATATATTCTACTGGAATGTAAATTATGTCATCTAAATCACCTGCTGTTCGGTGTTGCATAACGAACATATGACCTGGAAATCACCAGAAGCATTAAAATCAGATTACTCAAAAATTTAAAACTATGATGGACAATACACTTTCCCGCTGAACTGCTTTACGTGGCATCTTGTGTCCATCTTTATCAAGATTGTTCTGCACAGATATAGGACCAGGAAATTAGCCAATGGATTGAAATTAGTTATGATCTCTTTTTGGACCAAGAAAACAGTAATTGTAGCATAAAACCGACCTTGGATTCATCATGGCATGTTTTGCAACCAAACTCCTCATTGCAACAAAGGGCTCTAATACGACAGCTCTTTCGGTTATGAGTGCAGCTAGCAATTTAAGCAACATAAACACGCTAGGAGATGATAAATCATAAACCCATCAAAATCGCAGTTGAATACACGCCTTAGTTATGAAAAATTAAGTACCCATATATATTGAAGGTATCCATTATCCAACTGTTGATTTTTAGTTAACATGTCACTAGGCATGCCTTGGCTGTGCGAAGGCATATGATCTTGTACACTTTTTGAACCAAGGAGTGGAGTAGAAAGATCCCCTTCGACTCCTCCAAGTATTGGTTTCATGATGCAGTCAAATCCTATAAAAGAACCAACATTGAAATGATCAATAATAAGTAGACATAAACAGTGATATAAGCCATAAAGTATGCTTTTATTATTAGAAAACGTGACCTGCAAGAGACTTTCTGGGAGAGTAAGAGAACGATGACGACTTTCAAGATAATTAATTGATTAACAAATCTTTGTTGTAATGATCTGATACACATAATCATGAAATTAGGAACATCATTACCTTATTTATTATAAGTAAAATGCTAATTATTCAAAAAAATTCGTAAAAAAATTCTTTTCCTTAATATAGATTGTAATGTATGATTGGTTTAACTCGTACCGATAATAATGCGGACCTCCCGTATGCATCAATCGTCCAATTAAAATTAGTCAAATGTCTACCATGTTATTTAAGGAAAATATTTTGTAAACATAATTTGGGGTAAGTAGCACACTTTTTTTTTGTCGGGTAAGTAGCACACTCTTATTATAAATATATCTTATTTATAACTTGGATTTATTACCTCTTTTATATTAATCATGAATATGGTTAATTATCATCGGTGTTGTAAAAGATGGGAATCGGACTTAGACGAGATATACCGAACCCAATTTTTTGAATTTGGATTTGGATATGGATTTGATTTTTGTACCCAAATATTTTTTGGATTTGGATTTGGATATGACCTTTACTGATTCAAAACCCGATCCAAAATCCGATCCGAACCTGAAATCCGGAAAAAACCTGAATATATATGTTATTTAATTTTTTTAATGAATGTAATATAATAATCTCTATATCAATAGATTAGGTTAAAGGAATAAGGGATTCCATTCCAAACAAATACTTCATCAATAACATATTGTATAAAATATGTTATTAAATGACATAAAGGGATGTTATTTAAGAAAATTAATTTGAAAATTTTTGATCTAGTATCTTCTATCTCATAGTTCAAGTATAAGCATATTTTATATAAATTCATTATAATTGATAAATTGAATGATTGGTAACAGTGAAAATTAGTATGATTTAAGTTTATATTATTCTAAATTAAATAAATAGAATCTCATCCAAAAAACTTAATTTTGAAAAAACACTTAATTATCATAATTTAGACAGATAATTTTTTTATTATTTTTAAATATTTTTTCGGTAGAAATCCGAATCCGATCCGAAATCCGAAAAAACCCAACGGATTGGATTTGGATTTACATGTTAATATACAAAACCAAATCCGAACCGACCCGAAATATAACGGATTGGATATAGATTTCATGAAACCCAACCCGATTGCCTTGGACAGTGTCTAGGGATTAATCAGATAATCGGGAATTAATCGGATTATTAATCGGAATCAATTTAATATTATTTTTAATTATATATATTTATAATTTTATATAATAACATAGCAAATATTTATATATCACAAATAAAAAAACACACATGTATATATATATCAGCGCACAAAAAAAATAAATATAATTTTAAGTATTTTGCATAATTCCATGGCATAATCTAATAAATTTTTTTTATCATACATAAATTTCAAAGTATAATTTTTCATAATCAATAAAATTATAATTGAATAGTTTTGTTATTTTTTAATTTTAATTATTTTTTTATTAAATTAGAACTGATAAATCCCAATAAAAACATATATTTTTTGTAGTTATCGACTTTTGACCGCTTTTCACCGACTTTTGACCGCTTTTCACCGACTTTTTCAAAAATTAATTTTTTATCCGATTAACGATTAATCGAGACGTTTCCTGTCCGACCAACGATTAATCGACGATTAATCCCAGTTTATCCCCGACTTTTAGAAAACAAATTATCATATAGCCCTCGCATATGAGGTCACCAATGATGATAATTTTAAATATCTTGGAGTTTTTTGGGGCATTTCGAAAGTTAATGGGTTAATTTATTTACATAATTATAATGCTCCAAACTGTGGCAATTTATGAGATCATGATCACAATTTGGAATACGCTTGTTATACTAAATTCATATATTTTGATCTTACATAATGTAATATAATAGTAATTAATAACAATAATAAATACTATTGTTAAAATATAACGAATACACGGAACTGCACCGAGCAACCATGATCTTCCTTAAACCTTCAAACTCGACAATCGGAGAACTTTTTCAATAGTCAAACAGTACTCCTTCGGTCTCAATGAGATGTATACGTTCATTATTTGCACTCTAAAGACTTCAATAAAATATAATTCTATAATGTTTTTTAGTTTTTTCTAAATAAAATTTAAACATCAAATTTTTATGAAAAGAAAATTAAAAGATTAGATTGTATTTTTAAAAAGTCTTAGAAAACGTGTAAAAAAAATAACATATACGATTCATTTGCAGTGTGGAAGTATGTCTCAACATTTGTTGGCCTCTTTCGGCGACTCTAGTCAGTCTTGGTCTCCTAAATTAGCTTTTGGTGACTCGCTCAGTCTTGTCAATGGGGCAGTTCTTTTTTGTTAGTCCTTACTACCGGCTTATTTTGCAAGATTCAAGAAATGATGTGCCATGGTCATGGATATTAATTCTTTATCAATGAAAAATTTATTGCTTTTCAAAAAAAAAAAAAAAACAATGGTCTATCGACCCTTGGTGGCATCTTGTTCAAACCTTTCCAGTGTATTGAAGAATCTTGTCTTGCAAGTGATTAATATGTTAACTTAAAACAAACTTATATATATTTTTCTTTCATCTAAATAATGTCTAGTGCTCAATTCCTTTTGAAATGAGGTAGCTTATTCTCAATTCTCTCTTCTCATGAGAGTCGGCCGCTCCATCTTCCTGAGACCTAGCCGCCTCCATCTTCTTCTCCACCTCTTCTACTCATATCTATCCCTAACCTTTCGTCTCATCTCAATTCTCTAGCCGCCACTTCTCCATCCACACATTCTACCTAATAGGGTATAACCCGGATTGGCTTAATCTGGACCCTGGATTGGCTTAAATCCGGACCCGAGCACGATATGACCCGGAGATGATCCCGGACCCAGGAGACGATCCCGGACCCAGGAGATGGTCCCGGACCCAAACACAACCTATCCACTCTTCTCCCGGACCGGGACACAAGAGTCCAAGCCGACACCTGAACAAGCCACATTCTAACATGAAAAGGATTGGCTTAACCCGGACTCTGGATTGGCTTAATCCGGACCCGAGCACGATATTACCCGGATATGGTCCCGGACCCAGGAGATGATCTCAGAACCAGGAGACGATCCCGGACCTTGGAGATGATCTCGGACCCCGGAGATGGTCCCGGACCCAAACACAACCTATCCACTCTTCTCCCGGACCGGGACACAAGAGTCAAAGCCGACACCTGAACAAGCCACATTCTAACATGAAAAGGATTGGCTTAACCCGGACTCTGGATTGGCTTAATCCGGACCCGAGCACGATATGACCCGGATATGGTCCCGGACCCAGGAGATGATCTCAGAACCAGGAGACGATCCCGGACCTTGGAGATGATCTCGGACCCCGGAGATGATCCCGGACCCAGACGCAACCTATCCATCCTTCCCCCGGACCAGGACACAAGAGTCCAAGCCGACACCTGAACAAGTTGCAGTCTGACATGACAAGGACAATACCCAATGCCAGCTACTGACACTATGAAGACAAACCTCATAACACTCCAAAATACTATTCCTTAGCTGACACCTGGACAGGTGTTAAGCATCCAAGCCCTACAGATGGACAGCAGGATCCAAGGTACACATCCTTAAACCCTAATCCTTGGCCTATAAATAGACCAAGGATGAGAGGCTTAAGGATCTTCTTCTCCACACTCTCATATTTCTCACACACTCTAAGCCATCATACACAGCAGCCATACACCTTCACCCACCACACATAGATAGCTCATTTCCCGTCTATATATTTTCCGACGCCTGTACTCATTCTTACGCCGGAGGCGCCGCGGGGCTCAAACCCCCCTCCGGTGTTGTTTTGCAGACACCCGTCCAGCAGCTACACCGCAAGACACCGGTACACGGTGGAGGAAGCACCGGAACGGGATTTGGCGTTATCATTTGGCGCTAGAAGGAGGGGAAGGTTGTATTCTCCGTCCTGTGGTCACGGTGCCACTGGACTCATCTTCATCAGCAAACTCTCGAAAAGAGAGTCCCGATTCAACCATGTAAGCTTCAAAACGCACTCAAATCTTTCAAAACCCTCTCAGCCATGATTCTCTTTGTTGTGTGCATGTTAGCAAACCCTGTCTAGAAGAACCCTAAATTTGTCTGTGGTACATCAAGACACCTTGTCCTGTAGTCCCTTACACCTTTGTCATTTAACTATTTCTAGCATTTCTTGAAGTAGTAAGTTGACTATCTGCTTACACTATTTCTATCATTCCACTACTGTCTATACTGCACACATACACTTTCACCAAAAAGCAAGCATACTCCCTGGGTAGTTCTTGTTTGAGTTGTTCACTATAATCATGACAAGGGGTGGAAAAACCCAAACCCAATCAACCCGATCCGAGCAGTTCAACCCGGTGGACCAGGACAATCCACATCAGGATCTCATCTCTAAACCACTCTTGACCGGGATCAATCCAGAAGAGACCCGGATCAACCTAGACGATGCCCGGGTAACAATTGAAATGAACCAGTTAAAGTGCATCGATGTCCCGGTGACCGCAGACCATGTTACATATCTAACCAACATAGAGTTGGCCGAAGCAATCCGGTTATACCAGGAACAACGAGCCGAGAACCTCAAAGGACCCAGGCTGATTCCTGATTCCGAAGACTTTGAAAATTCCCGCCAATCCCGGGGTTCCGTCTTTGACCGGATTGGTGACAAAGTAAGGAAAAAGAAGCAGAGAGAAAGTGATGCCACAAGGCGAAAGATCCTGGCCAAAAAAAAAAAGAACACATCCGGAGAGAAGAAGAAGAAAAGCTAGAGCAAAAAATTCAAAGAAGGATCCAGTTATAAGAAGAAAGGCTCATGAGCAAGTCCCGCTCCAAACGATCTAGGAATGAGCCAACCCAAGAGCTGATCTAAGACCATGAGAATAACGAGTATCAGACCAATCTATGGGACATGATCCATGAGCTGTAGAAGAAAGTTAGAAGGGACTCCGGGTACGGGAGTATGATAATGAGGCACTCTCGGCTTATATGAGATGTCTTCAAGAAGCAATCAGTAAGAAGTTTTTCTAAGCAACCATACTAGTCCTGACTTAGATGAGTCCGGACTACGCAATCATACTAGCCCTGATTCAATAATGAGTCCGGACCAAGCAATCATACTTGGAAAAAATTTTCTAAGACAGACAACCAAAAGCTACCCGGGTTCACTTTTCAGTTATCTCTTACTTAGAAAAAATTTTCGAAAAATTTTTGAAGGCAAAAAAGCAAAAGCTACCCCGGTCCAGTTATGACATATCTCTTACTTGGAAAAATTATTTTCCAAGGCAAACAAACAAAAAGCTACCCGGGTTCAATCATGATCTATCTCTTACTTGGAAAAATTTTCCAAGGCAAAAAGCAAAAGCTACCCCGGTTCAATTTTGAGAACCCGAGTACCCCGGTTCAATCATGAGCTATCTTACTTGGAAAAATTTTCCAAGGCAAAAAGCAAAGTTCAATTTTGAGAACCCGAGTACCCCGGTTCAATCATGAGCCATCTTACTTGGAAAAAATTTTCCAAGGCAAACAAACAAAAAGCTACCCCGGTCCAGTTATGACCTATCTCTTACTTAGAAAAATTTTTCGAAAAATTTTTGAAGGCAAAAAAGCAAAAGCTACCCCGGTCCAGTTATGACCTATCTCTTACTTAGAAAAAATTTTCGAAAAATTTTTGAAGGCAAAAAAGCAAAAGCTACCCCGGTCCAGTTATGACATATCTCTTACTTGGAAAAATTATTTTCCAAGGCAAACAAACAAAAAGCTACCCGGGTTCAATCATGACCTATCTCTTACTTAGAAAAAATTTTTCGAAAAATTTTTGAAGGCAAAAAAGCAAAAGCTACCCCGGTCCAGTTATGACCTATCTCTTACTTAGAAAAAAATTCCGAAAAATTTTTGAAGGCAAAAAAGCAAAAGCTACCCCGGTCCAGTTATGACCTATCTCTTACTTAGAAAAATTTTCTAAGGTAAAAAAGCAAAAGCTACCCCGGTTCAATCATGAGCTATCTTACTTGGAAAAATTTTTTTAAGGCAAAAAAAAAAAAAAAAAAAAGGCAATCACCCGGACTCATGTCAAGCAATCCCGTCCGGACACATGTGGAGCAATCCCGTCCGGACTCATGCCGAGCAATCTAACCAGACTCACCTCTTGTCCGGATCAACCCAGGCCGAGGGACAAAAAGCAAAATCTCACATCCTACCCTGATCAACCCAGACGGGGGGCAAAAAGCAGAATCCCACCACTTCGTCCAGATCGGTCCGGACAGGGGGGCAAAAGCAAAATTTCACACCATGTCTGGATCCACCTGGATAGGTGAGCAAGATTTCACACCTAGTCCGGGTCAACCCGGGCAGAGGAGCAAAAGCAGGATTCTTCGCCTAATACCGGATTAACCGGGATAGAGGCGCAAAAGCAAAAATTCCACCTTGTCCAGGTTAGCCTGGACAGGGGGGCAAATGAAAAACTCCACCTTCTCCGCAATCAGCCCGCACCGGACAATACACTCAACTCCCTCACACAGAAAATCTGTATAAGGGAGTGGGGGGCAAATGATAGGGTATAACCCGGATTGGCTTAATCTGGACCCTGGATTGGCTTAAATCCGGACCCGAGCACGATATGACCCGGAGATGATCCCGGACCCAGGAGACGATCCCGGACCCAGGAGATGGTCCCGGACCCAAACACAACCTATCCACTCTTCTCCCGGACCGGGACACAAGAGTCCAAGCCGACACCTGAACAAGCCACATTCTAACATGAAAAGGATTGGCTTAACCCGGACTCTGGATTGGCTTAATCCGGACCTGAGCACGATATGACCCGGATATGGTCCCGGACCCAGGAGATGATCTCAGAACCAGGAGACGATCCCGGACCTTGGAGATGATCTCGGACCCCGGAGATGGTCCCGGACCCAAACACAACCTATCCACTCTTCTCCCGGACCGGGACACAAGAGTCAAAGCCGACACCTGAACAAGCCACATTCTAACATGAAAAGGATTGGCTTAACCCGGACTCTGGATTGGCTTAATCCGGACCCGAGCACGATATGACCCGGATATGGTCCCGGACCCAGGAGATGATCTCAGAACCAGGAGACGATCCCGGACCTTGGAGATGATCTCGGACCCCGGAGATGATCCCGGACCCAGACGCAACCTATCCATCCTTCCCCCGGACCGGGACACAAGAGTCCAAGCCGACACCTGAACAAGTTGCAGTCTGACATGACAAGGACAATACCCAATGCCAGCTACTGACACTATGAAGACAAACCTCATAACACTCCAAAATACTATTCCTTAGCTGACACCTGGACAGGTGTTAAGCATCCAAGCCCTACAGATGGACAGCAGGATCCAAGGTACACATCCTTAAACCCTAATCCTTGGCCTATAAATAGACCAAGGATGAGAGGCTTAAGGATCTTCTTCTCCACACTCTCATATTTCTCACACACTCTAAGCCATCATACACAGCAGCCATACACCTTCACCCACCACACATAGATAGCTCATTTCCCGTCTATATATTTTCCGACGCCTGTACTCATTCTTACGCCGGAGGCGCCGCGGGGCTCAAACCCCCCTCCGGTGTTGTTTTGCAGACACCCGTCTAGCAGCTACACCGCAAGACACCGGTACACGGTGGAGGAAGCACCGGAACGGGATTTGGCGTTATCACTACCCATATCTATCCCTATCCTTTTGTCTCATCTCAATTCTCTAGCCGCCACTTCTCCATCCACACAACACCTCTTCTCTTCTTTTCAATTTCTATCAATAATCCTCTTTGATTGTTTTTTCTTCAATAAAATCGAGTTTTGTTCCACAAAATTCGAGAAACCCATTTGTGTTTTTTTGCCGTCTTCTGTCTGAGTTATTGTTTGTGTGTTTGAATGTCTCGCTTTGTGCGATGTGTCTCGCTTTGTGCGATGTGTTCGGCAAGTAGACAATTGGGGTGCATTTGGAACGATAGTGAAAATCGCATGTGCTCACCTCTCACAAAATCTATCTGTTCATAATATGAGGCCTCTAAACTCAGTTTTTGCAACTGAGTCCCCTGAACATTACACTATCCATCAAGTTACTGCGAGGGTCGACTGTGAAGCTACTATTTCCGGGGGAGATGCCGGTTGTATTGCTCAAGAAACCATCATCTTCATTTTTAATTTTTCAGAATATTTGTATTCAGTTAGTTAAAAAATCCGGAAACAAAGCAGCTAATTATTTAGCTAGTTTAATTTGTTTTTCAACATGGTTGCATGATCAATTGGGGGGGGTTTGTGCCGATTGAGTCTCTTTCGTATTAATGAAATCCGCTTTAAATTTTGGCAAAAAAAACAAAAAAACATTATATATAGATCGAGGCTATTGCCTTTTTTTCAATAAGTATGAATTTGATTAATCATGTTATATAACCATAACAAGTTAACAACAATTTAATTATATCTATATATTTGGGAGTTTCACTTGTAATTTTAATTTGGATGTTAGAGCATCTTCCACGCCAAAAAATCCTCACTAATAATAGTAGGCATAGACGAAGGGAGGAGGGCCAGATGGCCCCCGGCCCCTCCTAGATTTTTAAATATTTTTTTTGCTTACATAGTATTAGAAAAATATTTCATTCACAAAATTAGGTACAAAATCAATGATATGTGTTAAATTTTGATTATAATGAATGTATATATGTAGTAATAGCACCAATTAAAATATTTACTTTAATTATCATATCATTTAGTACAAAATTTAGCATTACATATAATACTATATTATTTATATTTATATGAGTTGGGCTCTTTGGAGTCTTTTTTAATTAGAGTACTTGGAGACCTAGTCTACAACCATTAGATCAAAACTGAAATACACGGCAGAGATGAGGGACAACTGTCACTTTTTTTTAAATTGAGAAACCGCTGAATAGATACGGCTTCGTACAAGACCGTATACATCGTATCTCCCCCAAATCGTTGTTCCGTGCTTATCGTCATTCGAGTGACGGTTACGTGCCGAATGTTCCCCTAATCTCACTCCCCCAAATTAAAATTGACGATTTGATAAGATAGACACGGCCTAGAACCAAGCGTGAGGACGACAACAAGATCTTGTTGGTAAGTGTCTGCAAATCAAAGATAGTTCCGAAAACGAGACATGAGTTCAGGTCAGTGTATTTTAAATTGAGGTCGAAACCAGTAAACTTCTAGTCTTTCATGTAATTTACTTTTATCATGCTATGATTTTCCTCAGATTGTAATCGCATGTCATTGTATGGTGTTATAATGGTGATAAGTTTGTAATAGTAGACAATGAAATGTTCGATATGTTTGTGTGTAATGTGTGTTTAGTTTGATTGGCACTTTGTTTACTTGTTCATTGTCTCTTTGTTAATTGTTCCTTGCCTTGGAATGGGAGTCGGAGTGATTGGATTAGGCTATGATACGGGTGTTAAATGTTAATTCGAGTAATAAATTCCACACTTGGTGGGTAGTTGTTACCACTTATAATGCTGATTGGGGTTTATTGGAAATTAGAAAATGGTTGGATTGATGCACCCTTTTTACCACTTAAGCTTAGGCCTGTAAATGGATTGGATATCCGATCCGACCCGATCCGATCCGTGGTTAAATAAATGGACATGGATCCTTATTAAAAAATTTGATCCGATAATAATCCGGTCCGATAATAATCCGGTCCGATAAAGAATGGATATGGATATAGTCAAATCCGATCTGTTAACGATCCGATCTGATTCATGCTTAGCTATATAATATACTCTATATTATATTATATTATAATATAATATATTATTATTAATATATTACGTACATAGAAAATAAAAATTTCTAAAAATACAAGACAAAATCCTAAATCATATTTTCTTATAACCGATCAGCCACTCCTAATTCTTGACATGGCTCTCACTCTTGTCATCCGATTAATCTAATAATCACTCTTTTTTTGTGTAGAGTGAGTATAAACACAGGAGCTAACTCTTCCACTTAAAACCTCCCCAATCACTTGGTTCTGTATTTAAGACATATTTATCGACTTTAATCCTTATTAATAGAAGAGAGCACATCATAATTTGCTTCCTCCAAAAGTATTAACCAACTTATTTATTATTTTTCTATTTACTTGATGAATTCTGTGTTGAAGTTTTTATCGGAACAACCAACAAAGTTTTTATAAATACAGCTTTATTAGTTTTTCTTACCTATTACGTTAAAATTCATGAATTAATATAGTTAGAAAATATCACTTTTTTCTGTATGGAAGTTAAAACATTATTCACGGTGAAAAAATATATTGCACAATTTTTAGCAGATCGGGGCTCCGATCCGATAATCCATGATCCGAATGGACCGGATATGGATTGACTTGTAAAATATCTGCCCCCTGATCCGATCCGAATCCGATAAATTTAAATGGATTAGGATATAGATTTAGCTAGATCCGTTTCAAATCCGATCCGTTTACAGGCCTACTTAAGCTGCTGAATTAGGTTTATTCCTCAATTTTTTGATGAACCACTGTTTTGGCAAAAAGAAGTTTTTGTGTACTTTACTGGTTATGCGATCTTGTTGTTTTGTGTTGTTTCGCGATATGCCTTTGTCACCTTTTGCTTGGGATTTAGGTGTGCAAAATGTGTCATTAATCTAATTGCATATGATCTTATGAAAAAGAGTTTGGGTATTGTTTTTTTAGTTAGATTTCCATGTCAAACCCATGAATCGTCTGTGAAAATTGTGTTGTGCTTGTTACCCTCTCTTGTCTATTTTCTATGCTGGCCATTCCTTTTTTTTCCCTATTATATTTTAGGATAACAATGGGAAGTGATAGAATTTATGCATTTCAATTCAACTTTTTTTGTTGTTTAAAAAGATTAGTAATCATTAGTAATGTTATGAGGTAGATAGGAGAAATATACCAAAACTGTTCTCCTAATCTCACTCCACCATATCACATCGGATATCTCAGATAATCAGACCGCCGAGAGACGTGATTGCAGGACAACAGCGAGAGAGTACTAATAAGGGTCTTCTACTCGAGCAATTTTGCGAAACAACGGGATGAGTTCAGGTCAGTCTCTTTCAAGTTCATATGCGAACTAGTGAAACTGCTTGCGAGCGATTCTTTTCATCTTCTTTTAGGTTGTTGCTTAGATCATAGTTGCATGTCGTTTTTTTGTGAACAATAGTAGACCGATTAAATCTTTGGGTGAAGTGCAGAATAGTTTATGGGTAATGTCTTCATAGTTGTTTTGCATTTTATTCCCCCTGTAACGGTGGTAAAAATGATCTTTGTCTATATGTTTTTTTGTTGTGCTGTAAAAATGTCATTGTTGTTACTTTTTTTGATGAGTGGGGTTTATTGCTGGACTTGATATAGTGGCAAAATTGGTTTTTTTTTGTGTAATTGACTAGAGTTTAGGCAAAACTGTATTCTGTCTGTGAGAGTTTCACTGGATCACTCACTTTTTTGACAGTAAGTTATATATCTGATAGAGAGTGTAATTATTGGTATAAGTAGACTTTTGCATTAAAAACCGTCTTGGTTGAATAAGTTATGTTAACAGTGTGTTTTCTCCTATCCTAAAGTACCTCTATGTTAGCAGGGCCTGTAACTACAAGTATGCCTATGTAGCTCCAATGTTCCCATCTTGCAAAGGATGGACATACACATTAATCCGAGAGCGGCAGAAAATTGAAGAGACGGAAGGAACTTTTGGGCTTGGAGAAATAATGGCTCCTGTAGAGGACAACGAGGTAACTTGTGGGCATAGTTTTTGCTTCTAACTGAATTGACAAAGAGCTTTTATTCTTACATATGGCATGGTTCTTTAAATTTCATATCAATGCAGTTCTTGTTAATAATTTGGGAGATAAAATGATCAATCCAAACGATCAGTTCATCAAAGATAATGCACAACTGAAATCTAATAGTGACGATGACAAGAGCGCAACTAACGAAATGGTAACAATCAGTATACCCAGTTTAAGTTAAATTATTTGTGTGTGACGTTTGTTGGTCTGCAGGATGATGTTGAAGGGCATAATGATTGTGAGACGGACGACAATTCTGTGAAGGAGCTCGTGAAGAACGTGAGATATCAAATGTTGCATTCTGAGTCTGATATTGTTACTTGGTTATGTTTTTCCTTTTAATCTGTCTATTATTATTCCTATAATAGATGGTAAGCTGTCAACGATTTTAACCATTGTCAGAGAATGTAAGCCTTTTTTTTTGGTTAAACTAGTAGACGTAGTCACTGAGATTATTGTTCATTGTTTGACTATGTTGGGTTAAACTGTGCAGGACAATTAGAAAAATCTGCTAAACAAGTTGCAAGTTGTGTACTCATAAAATCCTAGCATGGGACCTGAACAGCAAAAAGGAAGCTGTGATGTGAGGTGCCACTTACTTGGCCAAGGGGAAGAAGAAGGTTGCAGATAGAGCTTAAATTAATAATTTATTTTGCAAGCTATTGGTATCATTCGATTGTATACAATAATTTATTTATGATATCTGTTTATTGCAAACTTTAAAATATTCTGGTTGTCAAAGGAATGTTTTATGACCTTTTGAAATTTGGAAGAAGTATGTTTTATTTAGTTAAATTAACTTCATAGACTATCATATTTAGTTACTAGTTCTTGTGCACAATCGTCCGCTATAATATCCTACCTTTTATATTTCTATCTACTGGTGGTATTGTTGACTCAGTTAACTGAGTTCCTACTTTGTAGACGACACTGATGGGAGTCGATGTCGTCATTCCTGTTTAACTGATCTGGTTTTGTGGGAAGAGTACCACAATGTGGTCAAGTACCTCTTAAAATAAGGTATATAATGTATTATGCTGAACCATCAAGCTCCGCATACGCGGGTCTTATTGTTTAATCGGTGAGCCCTTTCACTCTTGTGTTACAAATAAGGAGTTTGAGCTATTTACAACAGAACGACAACATGGTTAAAGCAGAGGTAGAGTATAGTACAGCCACATTTTTTGTAAAATCTCACCAAACTATCATTTAAAGGAGGCTTTCTATGAGTGCCAAGCTACCAGTTTTTCCAAATCTACCATATCAGCCACCATTTTCATTCTTTCATATGTATGTATATGATCACATGAATTTCTACTTGCGATCTAACTATCCTATGCTAGAGCTGGAAAACAGTTATATGAAACTAAGCCGATTGCTGATGAGTTACTGCTGATTGTAATCCAGAAAACTGTGAAAATATACAGAAGCATCTTTGTGATGCCGTTCTCCTACATGGACCCTCAATGTAATTACCATCTCTGTCTCTCAGCTTATTTTTATACGGGTTTCCACCATGGATGCACTGCAATATTGAGCTAATATCTTCCCTTTCCGGTTAGTTTTCAAGGTAGACTTGCGCACATCAAATCCACATTGTCCCCCATATTCTGTGTAGTATAAAAAAGCATCTCCTATTGTAGGAAAATGCATATTAAGGCGAGGCTTATGTTGATAATCACATTTAGGGGTCCAGCGTTTAATTCGATCAGGAGACACTGCACATGTAGCCTGAGGACTTGTGTCAGAGAGGGGTACTGAGTTATCTTGCTCTGATGCTGGGGAGTCAAAGGCACTAGATGAATCTTCGTCCGAGGCATTAGACGAATCTTTGGATTCTGAACTTTCAAAGTGTGAGAGAACATCGTCACCTGCAAGCAAAAAACATATTAACTACCATCTAATTTGAGGTGTACCACAAAATTGACTTACCATAGTAGAAGGTAAAGGTAGGAAACATGTAAAAAACACCAAGGGGGACAAAAATTGAAAAATGGTTTAGGGGGACAAACAAATAATTTCAAGTTAAATTCATTCACATAGCATGAATGAAAGAAGACGAGCATCACTGTTTTACAGAAAGGTTACCTTGCTATAACAAAGAAACAAATAATCCTTATAGCAAACACAAAGTTGTATATCACCACTTGAATACATAATTCAAAGTACGATCAACTATGACTTAGTCATACATAAAATACCATCCAAACAGGACAACCAAACCACAACTTATATACACTAAACTGAGGGCTAAGTCTCACTTATACACAATTCATAATCCAATGAAAACGAACAAAAGAAAGCAACGACTAGAAAGAGAGTAAAAACAACAGTACGACCAACTATGACTTAGACATACATAAAAACTCTACAAAATACCACATACTTGGGTGTTCTGAACGCCCAATCATTTGCAAATCAACCAAAAAAAAAAGCTTGAAAGGGCGATAATTTACAACCTGACAACAATATACATCAGCATAAGATGAAGAACAGGGGAACAATTAGCGGCTATAGTTAATAGTTGTGTTGAGATTAGCGGAATAATGGCCATCCGGAACAATCTCAAATACTGTAAGTTTTGAAGGCGAGTCGTATATGTGTACTATACGGAGGAATTAAGCAATACGAGAAGAAAGGTGTATTTATGCAGGTAATATTTTATTTATGAATTAAGTTTATATCAGCCGTTGGATTGTAACTTAATTGATGGTCTGGATGCTGGTCTCCAAGTCTCCAAATTTATGTGGTCTCCAAGGAACCTAAGCCTTATTTATATTTATTTAGTTTATAAAATAAAATTATGGGGGTGTTTGGGGAGGGCTTAAAAGTCCGGCTTCTGGATTATAAGTTAGAAGCACTTATTCGTACCGTTTGTGTAAGAAGTCAAGAAGCACTTATAAAAAGCTAGGAATGCTAGCTTTTGTTTTAGGACTTCTGCTTATTTGCCAAACAATTTAACCACTTATAAGTCTTAATATACTTCTAACTTTTTCTCCTTCTTTACTTTAAGCAAAAAACACTTATTTTAACTTTACCCAAACGCCCACTATATCTTTTGTTATAAATTTTAATAATATAGACATTGATTCTGAACGATATATTTTTACTTTCTCCGTCGTATCTATGAGTCTTCTGTTTGCAACTCGTTCCTATAGGTCTCCGTCTCGACAGCTTGGTAATTAAATAACTAAATTTTCTTAATGAGATGATTAAGCTTTCTCATAGAAACCTAAATAAATGGACTTCTATCACTAATGCTACTATAAAATCTGATATAAAATATTTTTGAATTTAAATAAGGGTTATGTTCCCTGATAATTGATTGTCACAAAAGAGATTTATTTTTAATTTCCGCGCTTAATTTCCGCGCTTAATTTCCGCGGACACTTTGCAGTCCGCGCATATTTTCCGCGGATACGCGGACAACACACAAAGTTTCACATTTCATTACAGGCTACAGCTCTCTCCAATAAGTACCGTGTCAGTGTGACTGTGTCACACAATGTTATTAATGTAAGAAAAAAGGGCGGCCCACAGAGCACCTACTTTTTGAGAGTAAATTATTCAGCACCAATGTATGTGTGTAGTGTCACTGTGGGTGAAAATATGCACACACAAAAAATGGTGTTATATGTTTAATGCAGTGCAACAGATGTGGTCGATTAAATTCAAAATTTACAGTAATTGTAACAGCACATATGTTAATGTTAACAGTTACAAATTGGTCAATTAAGATTAATTTTTTGTACACATAAATTTAATACTGAGACCTAGCATTATTTTTTGTACCGAATGACTGCATTGTTAGGGAAACTTTTTTGGGATAGCTTTTTAGTATCAATACCCTTTATTAATCAGCGAAACCACATTTCAGTGGAACATCAGTACTAAAAGTACCAAAATTTGATCATGTTATATCATATTTAACTATTATTATTATTATTATTATTATTATTATTATTATTATTATTAAAAGTATTGTATTCTAATCAAAAAAATTATATTAGTCAGGACTTTATAATATTTTAAGATATTATAATTAAAGAAGACTTCTATACTTATAAGGATTTTGTAATCAATATAATTGTTTTCCTTAATAATGATAATTATTAAATTATTATGAAAAAAATGACGTATTGGAAGGATTTTCACCCACAGTGACCTACACATACATGGTCCTGAATAATTTACTCTCAAAATGTAGGTGTTCTGTGCTAGCTAGTCACGTGGGCCGCCCCTTTCTTACATTAATAACATTGTGTGACACAGTCACACTGACACAGTACCAATTGGAGAGAGTTGTAGCCTGTAATGAAATGAGAGTTTCTGTGTTGTCCGCGTATATTAACCGTGGATATCCGCGGACTGCATAGTGTCCGTGGAAATTAAGCGCGGACATTAAATTTTTTTTTTGTCCCAGTTGTTGGATTAATGATCCAACGGCTGGGAAGCAGATTGTTGGATAAATGTTTCCTGACAATCAATTGTCAGGGAACCGGATCCTTTAAATAACATTTATATTCCGGCCCCTCTAAAAAATCTTCCCAGTTTCGTCACTGATTGTAGGTGACATGTCTTGATATATTTTCATAAAACATATTTTCTAAAAAAATTCTTGAAAAAATTTTCTCACAAGTCTTGAGAACGATTTTTCTCAAAAATTCTTGATATATATTTCATGCAAAAATATTTTAATTCAACAAATTTTTTAAAGAACAATAATTTTTATAATATCTGTGAGAAAATATGCCTCGATAGACTTTAACTTTGAAAAGGTAAAACGTGGAGAAAGACCAAAATCAATTTCGAAATTTGTATTTGACTTTGCGCGCACCCCGATATGAGTTTTTTTACTCCCTCCGTTCTTAAATATCTATTTTTCTAGAGTTTTTTTTCTTGTTTCAAAATATCTGCAGTTTTAGAATATGTGTTGACTTCATCATATGTGCATTTAATATAATTAGATTTCCAATATAATCTAAACACATTGATTCCTTAAAAATCTTACCACTTGTCATGTTAAACATGAAGTTATCATTAATACAATTTAAATACATTGAAATGTCATTAAATGTGTATTGACTTGCTTGATTACAATGCATTTAACATGATAACTATGTTTTATTTAAACTAGTAATTATTGATATTGGTCTGTGTGCTAATTTTTAGAAAAATAGATATTTAAGAACGGCAGGAGTATTAGGAAACACGAAACCAACCCCTGTTTATGAGTGGTGTATAGTGAGACCTTTCTTTTTGACATTACTATGAATGTGATAAAAACGATTGGGTATTGGGCTACTTCAAATCGGAGGTTAAAAACTAAAAAGGGCTTTTAAAAAACCACTATTTTAAAATAAATTGGTATTAGTATCGTTTTCTGGAAAAATGGTTGACCCCAACTATTACTTCAAAACCTAACTTCGTATTATGTTTTATTTTTTGATAAAAATACGACTTCAGCTTGTGTTTTCAACTGAAAACCACAACTTCAAATTGTGTTTTTAGCTCAAACCACAACTTCAAGTTGCGTTTTTGTCCGACATTATAAACGCGACACGAAATTACGTTTTGAATTGACATTTTAGACCATTTTTCAGAAAGTGACGATAAAAACTTTTTTAGCTTAATAGTGACATTTGGAGTTAACACCCAAATCAAAGCCATTGAAACAACTCTTTCTAGAAAGTTCAAAATAGGATCCCTTCAAAGTTATAACTCAAGCACATATATAAAACACTGTTCGACAAAGAATGCATGATTCGTTTTGGTTGATTAAATCGGAGACTTTAATCTGCTTAGAAAATGGACACTGATAGAGGATATATTTATATATGTTTTTAGAAGAAAGTTTTATGGAGACTGTATTATTTGGAGACTGTAGAGACCTAATCCTGGCCATCCAATCATTAAACATCCAATGGCTTCATATATTTTGTCCTGCACATTCGTTTCTCTCCTTATCCTATCCTGCACTTCTAAATCATTGAACAACAAGCAACACTTCTAAATCGTACAGAACATAAAATAATAATTTCATAATATTGGTGTTCAATCATCGAAATTCTAACAAATATAAATAATAATTGCAATAGTTATGATCCTTTCAGTTTTTTAGGAAAGTAGTTAATTAATTTGTCCTGCACTTAGATTTTTCATAAATGTTCAGGACAAAATAACACGTAGTAGATATATCACAGAACATGTGGGACAAATTATTAATATTACATTACTAGAAATGCAGGACAAGAATAGTGTAAATTATAAAGATAGTTTTGAATTAAAAACCAAAACTCATGTCGATGTCTTGCAACAACTGAAGCCATGATATCCTAAGAATCTATTCTACAAACTACAGTATTCCGCAAGTGCTGTTTACTGGAAACGCAAGACAAGAATATTGTAAATTACAACAGTAATTGTTGTTTACTAGAAATGTAGGCCAGGAATATTTAATCATGTCCATTAATTGCTAGATTATTTTAACGGTAGATCTTATAGTCTCTAATGACTCCAAAGTTTGTGGTCTCCATTGAGCCCAACTCTATGTTTTTATATGATTTTATTCCCATGATTTTAGTATTTTGTAAACAATCGGGTTATTACTAATTGATTTAAAGTGTTTAATGGCAGGAAAGTAAATATTACTCAGGTTGGATGAAACTAGCTTATTTGAGCTTATATTTGATGGAAATTCGGACTTAATGGGCTACCTGCGCTGCAAATCTTGTTTAGGCCATAACTTGAGTTCCGGGCATCAGAATTGGGCGATTCAATAGCCCACATGAAGATATCGGAATTTTCTACAAGTTTAGAGTGGTCTATCTATCTAAAGACAAATGGATCAGCCCAGAATCAGGCCTGAAAGTTAGCCTATGAATTTCTTTTCAGAATCGAACTTGTTTTTGGAAATTGGATTTGTTTTTCAAGGAAACCATTAAAAACACGATTATTATTAGGGTTTGTATTAGTGGAGACATATCGAATATTGTGTGTATTGAGAGATAGAGGTAGAGAAAGCTTTGGGAGATAACTTAAGCAAAGATTGAAGGGATTCAGTCCAAATTCAAGAGATTTCGTCAAGTTGTATTTTCTTTACTCTTGTACTCTTGTGACATGATTTCAGTAACATATATATATTCGTGTTTTATTTAATTGTTATGGGTAAATAATTCTCTAATCCGAGGATTGGGGAGTATTTGTTGGCTTAATATGTTTGTTTGATGTAATATTGTGATTTCTCTATGTATGTTAATCTGTCATTGAGCGCTTAACACAGTTATACGAGTCGCGAACCTGTAATTGTATCTGTAGGATTTATAATGAATCAGGAGAGGGTTTATATTTCTTGTACATGATATGACAGACATACTCAATTAATTAATCGGGAGATTATTAGGCGAGTTGTGAAACATAAAATCCTTGTTCGTGATAGCTTATAATTTGGTTTTGATTGATCATGGGAGTGACTTTAAGGTTAAATTATAGGTATTATTTTGTATCTTGGGAGAGAACATTATAATCAATAAAAGGATTGTAGTTAGCAGAGTAGAGACTTGCATATCACGATTGATTGACATTCATTGTAGCCAGCAAGTAAGCCTAATTCTTGGATTGCTTTTTACCATTGTTAATTCATCCTTTTACTTGCTAATTAGTTTAATTTAGTTGATAGTAAAAAAACCACAATTATTCTCTAAACTTCTAAATAGGAAAAGAGTAATATACTTGATTTGATATTGTATACAGTCCTTCCCTGAGAACGAACTTTACAGAATTTCACTGCAACAAATTGGCGCCGTTTTGCCACTATTTTCATGCTGCTATTGTGTCCACCACACTCCAAAGCATGGCAATGTTTAAGGATATCAGGGATCTCCTCATGAGGAACACAACTTCTCATAATCCCATCGGCACATTCTTTATAGAGCATAGGTTCTTCCCAAAAGTAATGTTTCACATCAAAAAGAAATTTCTTCTTTTGTTGATATGTTGGATCCGATGGCACTAAACCTCCAACAATGTAATTGACAAAATCCGCATACCATGGTGTAGACATAGAGACAACCAAAAGGGCTTCTTCCGGAAATAGTTCATTAATAGGCATATTATCACCTACAACTCCATCGCCTTGGTCCAATATCAAAAGGTGATCAGCTACTAGATTTTCAGAGCCTTTTTCTTGTCTCGAATTTCAAGATCAAATTCTTGAAGTAGGAGCATCCAACAGATTAGACGAGGCTTGGCATCCTTCTTTGATATCAAGTAACGGATCACAACATGATCCGTATAAACAATCACCTTAGATCCCACAAGATACGATCTAAACTTGTCAAAAGCAAAAACCACAGCAAGGAGCTCTTTTTCAGTGGTAGCATAATTGACCTGTGCATCATCAAGTGTCTTGCTTGCATAGTAAGTCACGTGCATGAGCTTGTCCTTCTTCTGTCCCAAAACAGCACCAACTGCATAGTCACCAGTATCACTTATGAGCTCAAAAGGTAAGCTCCAATCAAGGGCTAACATTATCGGTGCAGAAGTAAGCTCCTTCTTCAACTTGTTAAAAGCCACAAGACAACTCTCATCAAAATTAAATATGCTATCTTTTTCAAGTAAATTACGAAAAATGGGGAGAAATTTTAGAAAAATCCTTGATAAAACGATGGTAGAAACCGGCATGTCCAAGAAAACTTCTAATCTCTTTCACAAAAGAAGGTGGGGGTAACTTCTCAATCAATTCGATTTTTGCCATGTCCACCTTAATGCCCTTACTTGAAATCTTGTGCCCAAGCACAATGCCTTGGTATCGAACCCCTGACCTCCCGGAGGTTCTAAACAAGCGCCAACCACTTGTCCATCCGCGACATTGTAAGACCAAGGCAAAATATATTAAAGCTGCTTCCTAGCGTTCAGCTTTGCTACCATCGATTCAAAAGCTTCTGGCAGTATGCATCCAGGTCTATCCCGCCACATTCTACGAGCACGTAACAAGCACCAGTTTTTTTATATATTTTATTAGATCGACTTTGTTCGGCCAATTATAATAATAAATTTTCTTTTATTAATAGATTTACGTTAGCTAATTATTATTTTGTATTGCTAATATTTTAAAGTTATTAAATATTTATTAGTATCATTATCAAATCTATTATTTATTACTATTATTATTTATATATTATTTTTATTAATACTAATCACATGTTCTTTGTATAATATAACCTGTATCGTGTGTTTGTGTCTAACCTAAATCCTGCAGCACCTCGAAAATCTTTTAAAACAGGGAATAAAAAATTTCCAATTCATAATCTTCTTTGGATTCAAGAAATTACCAATTCATAATCCTCTCTGGAGTTAGTTTTGTGAGATTGTATTTAGCCATCAAAAGAAGGGTTTGTAGGATGCAATATTGTAGCTCCGCTTATCATTATCTTGGTCAGTTATGGGTCGTGCCGCTGCGTCTACTCTTCCTCTACGGAAGAAACAAAAACTGAGGGTTGACTCAATTCAGCCCACCGTTATCAAGTATCCTGCAGCGAAGCTTAGTGGTGAATCACAATGGTCTCTATACACCACATTATCACAACGTCCGGTGTTTTCCAATAAATATGCAGATATGCGTGCTCTTGATCTCTTGGGTATTATTCCAGAATGGAAACATAAACTTGCTAAAGTCGGATGGAGTGATTTACTGAAGATGGATGAACCTTCTTATGCCACTCTTACTCGTGAGTTTCTAAGAGTTTTCGTGGTTACTGAAGATGGCTTGTTGTCTTTCCGAATTGCAAATCGGAATCACCAGATTATAAAGGCTACATTAGCTAGCATGTTTAGTTGGAAACTCATTGATACACAACCTCTTCCATATAATTTTGCTACTCCTTTTTGGCTTCGGATTACAGAATTTCCTGCAAAAGAAAGATATGTAGCTCAAAGTGCTCCACTTCAAAAATCACGAGCTACTATCATCGCTACTTTTCACGACTCCTGTCATATACTATATATGGTCGTGCTGAAAGCAATAACAGGATTCAAGCAGGTGAGCTTGCGTTGTTTTACTACTTTGATGCAGAAATTCCAGTTGATTAGACGACTTTGTTGATTGTGAGATTCTTGTATCAAGCAAAGCGACCCAAAGGTGCGCTTTTTATTGGTGGCTTTATTACACTTATCGCTACAAAGTTGGGTGTGTTTGATTGCAAGATGACCAATTTAAAGGTTGCGGATGGGTGGGTGTCAACTCTTGACGTTGAATATGTGATTGGTATGCATATATATGTTATATCGCAACGTCAAAATTGGAGGGATAAATCGGGTGCAACAAAAACGCGATGTGTTACATTCGGAGAAGCATGGTGCAGATCCAGTTATACCTATTGAGCGGCAGATTGCGGAACTAAGGCAAGGCCAAGAAAGGATTGAGAAACAGTTGGCTGACATCTCTGCTTCCCTAGAGAGATATTTTCCACAACATGCATCTTGATATCAGGGCAGTTTTCTTCCTTATCCTTTTAGAGTAGTTTTGGTGTCATTGAGGACATTGACTCATTTAAGTGTGGGGATATGTTCTCAAGGCGAATAATATTATATTAGAAAAAACAATAAAAAAATTAGAAAAAATTGTATATTGCCTTGTCTTAAATTTAGGAAATTCATGATAGTTGCATTTAAATTAGAGAATATAGTTATTTAATTTGGCAAGCTTTTTTTTGGTAGATTTTTATTTTTATTAATTTTTTTATATAGTTGCATTTTCATAATTCTATGAAAGTTTGTCGACCAAGTCAATTTTCTATGATGAGTTTGTTTGCATAATTTCTTGGCCAGTAATCTTGATCATATGTGATGTCTTGCATGCTTAGAAATCGATTGTGCGGAACTTGTAATTATACTATAAATGTTCTAGAGACGTGATTTAGGCCAGCTCAATTCTTGAATCTTAGCTATGAGCCGGGCGTAGAATTTTGACTATTCCCTTTTGAGCTTAAAGTCTATAATTCTTAAGTGAGGGGAATCTTTAGGGATCTCAACCATTGCAAGTCAAATAAGCCACCTAAGGTATAACATCCAAGCCCACAACTAGATGCATACTGGACCCAACAAACCCACCACAGGTCGACCCAAAAGTGCTAGCAAATTGCTATACATTAGTTATTTGCTTGTACTTATAAAGGTCCAAATACTCTTTTATCTAACCGATATGGGATGTTATAAATGGTATCATTTGTAACATCCCACATCGGTTAGATAAAAGAGTATTTGGACCTTTACAAGCACAAGAAAATAACTAATGTATATCAATTTGCTAGCACTTTTGGGCCGACCTGTGGTGGGTTGTTGGGTCCGTTATGCATCTAGTTGTGGGCTTGGGTTAACATCCCAAGCCCACAACTAGATGCAAACCGTACGCAACAACCCACCACAGGTCGGCCCAAAAGTGCTAGCAAATTGGTAGTAGTACTGGTAGGTCCAGATACGATTATAGAAGGGGGGGGGGGTTGAATACAATCGATACCAAATAATCGCGAAAGTGAATCTGATTGGAATATGACTTGTTAATCAGATTATAATTAATTAATATAACAATGTTTTAAGTCGTTATATAATTAATATGGTTCAGTTTTAATGTCCACTAATGTTCGTAGAATAAATTTGACAGGGTATATTCTAGATTAGTGATTAAAACAACCGGGTTATCAAAGCACAAAAAACTGTGGATATAACGATCAAGCAAGTTACGAACAACTTGAAAGCTTTACAAATGCTTTGATTTACAAAGTGATGAACACTTAGAAATGAAGAATGAATGCCATATATATAGGCAAAGCATTGAACTTGTAAGACAATAAAAGACAAGACAATTACAAGTCTTGCAAAGACAAAACAAGAAGGGCAAGACAATTAAAGACAAAGAAAGACAATTAGATCAAGTGGCAAGACAAACGCATGAGAGGGCAAGACAAAACAGGGCAGTAAGACAAATGAAATGTCTTGGCCATACTCCAGGATTCGGTAGGACATTCTATGGAATGTCTTGCTGACCTTCAAATCATTTCGGCAAGACAAATCACCAAAAGAGGGATTGTCTTGGTAGATTGCTCCACATTCGGTCAGACAAAAGAATGTCTTGCTGGAATCTTTATCATTCGGCAAGACAAAACCATTTGTCTTGCTTGTGTTGCATTGTCACCTGGTCAGACAATTCCATTGTCTTTCGGGTGGCTTTAACAAATGGCAAGACATTGATTTGTCTTGGCAGATGGACTCCATTCGGCAAGACAATATTAGATTGTCTTGCTGAGTTGGTTTAGGTGATTAGTAATGAAATATGTAGTTTATATTTAATAGAAAATTATCCACTTAATTAAGTTAATCATATATATTCATAAATTTAATTAATTCGAGAGTGAATTAATTTAATAAATAAATTACATAATTAATATAATTATTTGAGAAGTGAAATAATATTCTATTAAATATTTAAATTCCCAATCCTCAGTAGAACTACTTCCTGTCTTCTTTAAACTTTAAATATCTTCGTCTTGATTTGTCGATCGATCGAACTACCACTTCTGCTTGACTTCAAATATTTAATTTGAATAACTGATACACAGATGTACTGTCTGGTTCATCTGTATCTAGTTAAATCAAATATTCTTCGTCAAATAAACAATAAGATTCGGTTTGTTCTTCTTCGTCTTGTAAGTTCTTCTTCATTAAATGGATTGAAAGGCATATGTTAAGCCTATTTGTATTTAAGAGGAATCAACTCAACTCTGATAAGAAAGCAAGAAAATAGCAAGTACTGTTATCCGGAATCCGTACGAAGAACGTTAAATGATTTATTGAAGATTTTATGTCAGAAGAATTTCAGGATGCTGCTGCAAACCACTGGAAGAAGTTCATTAATATGATCAAGCCTCAGTGTACAAATAATCTTTTGTAGCACGTCCAGAAGATCAGAAGGTATAAAGTTTCAATACTTTATTTATTCAGAAGATTTCATATTGTGTCAACAAATGAAGAAGAAAAACTAAGAAGACGAAGAATCGACGAACAAGTCACAGCTTAATTGTTTAAATGACAAGGAATATTTAATTGAGCTAGTTACAGATGAACCAGACAGTACATTTGTGTATCAGCTCATCTGATTAAATATTCTACGTCAAAAGAAAGTGGCCGTTCAATCAAGTCGAAGATCTTAATTGTTTACAGAAGACTGAAGACTCTGAAGAAGAAGAAAAGGGATAATTGATTATCTAATTATTTATTTCACTTCTCAAAATAATTATATTGGATGTGTAATTTATTTATTAAATTAATTCTATCTCGAATTAATTTAATTTATGAATTTATGCATTTAAAATAATTAAGTGAATATTAATTGGTTAATTAATTAAAGGGAAAATGGATTGTCTACTTGTAAAACACAAGGAAAGACAATCTATTTGATTGTCAACTTGGAAAACTACAAGGAAAGACAATCTAAAGGATTGTCTAAATGTTTAATCAAAAGGAAAGACAATCCAAGGCTTTGTCTTGTTATATCAACAAGGTAAGACAATAACTATGATTGTCTTACCTCTTCCTTTTCCTTCAACCAGAAGGAAAGACAATCCTTGAGATTGTCGTACCTTCTCATTAGATTGTCTTACCTTCCCATTCATTGTCTTGCCTTAGCTTAGATTGTCTTGCCTTGCTTGTTTTGGCAAGACAAAGTGCTAAATTGTCTTAGCCACCACTAGATTGTCTTTGCACCTTTGTCTTGCCTAGTTCATGGGATTTGCCTATAAATATGGCCTCCCCCCATTCATTTGTTCTTGTTCAAAGTGCTTGTAAGCTTTCAAGTTGTGCTAAACTTGCTATTCGTTAAAACCACAGTTTACTGTGCTTTGATCATTCGGTTGTTTTGTTCCACCGAGTTAGAATACTTTCTGTCAAATTTATTCTACGAACTAGTGGACATTAAAACGAACCATATTAATTATATAACGACTTAAAACATTGTTATATTAATTAATCTTAATCTGATTAACAAGTTACATTCCAATCAGATTTATTCCGCCGCGATTATTTTGTGACGATTGTATTCAACCCCCCCTTCTACAATCGTATCTGGACCTAACAATTGGCATCAGAGCGGTTGATACCATTTTACCGTATCAGATCCTATGCAAACTCTGTAACGTCCAAATATTTTTTATTCGAATTAATTTTATTCCAAAAATTAATTTTGATTAAAAATATTTTTCTTTCAAAAATCCAAATCTCTTCCAAACACTATTCACATTAAATTTAAATATTTTTAATTCGAATTAATTTTTTTTAAAAAAAAAATTAATTTTGATTTAAAATATTTTTCTTTCAAAAATCCATTTCTCATCCAAACACTATTCACTTTAAATCCTTAAAAATGAGTACCCAAAAGATTAGCAGCATTAAAATCCCACCGTTCAGCCAAGAACACTTTGGCCTATGGAAAAGGCACATGTTCCTATTCCTCCGAACAACGAACAGAAAATACATCGGGATTTTGGACAAAGGTGTTACTACTCCGATGAATGTCATATTAGCACACGAAGAGGATGGTGTGTTAATACCTCATCAGGTCATTCCGAAAGAACTTTCTGAGTACACAGATGAAGAGAGTGAACAGATGAACTTAGATGACGCTCTTCAACTAATTTTGGTTGAATCTCTAAATCCAGTGATGTACAATGCTGTTGTAAATTGTACAAACGCCAAGCAAATCTGGGATACATTAGAGATTATCAATGAAGGCTCAGAGGAAGTTATGGAAAACAAGAAAGAGATACTGATGGCTCAGTATGAACAATTTGGTTCCAATCCCGGAGAAGGGATTTCAGAAGTGTTTATCAGACTTAATAATTTGATAAATAATTTAAATCTGAATGGGAAATTCTATGACAAGAAAGAGGTCAACATGAAGTTTCTTTCAACACTTCCCGAACATCTGGAACACAGAATCACTGCCATCAGGGAAAGCAGAGATCTGAATGAGATTTCTCTGGAAAGACTCTACGGAGTTTTGAAAACTTATGAACTGGAGCAAGTTCAGAGTAAACAGAGATATGGCTGGGGTAAAACACAGAACCATTCGAGAGCTCTAGTTGTTGAGTCACCTGTACCGGAAGAAAAGAAGGATGTTGTTGTTCCTTCTAAAACCACTCAGGAATTTGTTGTACCTGAGATGGGTCAGACTGCTTCTTCCAGTGGTGACGAAGAGTTCTATACAATGGAAGTGCTTGAACAGTTAGAAGATCAATCTTTATCACTGTTTGCCAAGAAGTTTGGAAACATGAGATTCAGGAAGAATTCCTCCTACAAGTACAAACCTACTGCCAACAGGTTTCAAAAAGGAGGTTATTCATCTTCTACGAGCAAAGGAGGATACAAGACTGGGATGGTGGATTGAAGCAAATTTAAATGTTTCAATTGTGGTGAACCGGGACACTTTGCAACTGAATGCAAACAGCCCAAGGTTCAAGGAAAGAGAAAGGATTCGTACGACGAGCTGAAGCAGAAGTATGATGCACTAGTGAGAAAGCATCAGGGTACTTCTGGAAGTCAAAGTTTCAAAATCTAGTCTTATCTGGCAGAAGGGAAAAGCTGGGATGATACAGACAGTGATGAAGAAGAGCAGATAGGGAATGTTGCTCTCATGGCTAATGCTGGATCATCTTCACCTCCTCCTGCTAGAAGCTTTCAGGGTGCCAGTGGAGTGATTCGAGTTACTTGGGTGCTTGACAGTGGAGCGTCAATGCACATGACTGGCAATAGATCCCTGCTGGAAGACATAAGAGAAGGAGCTGGCCCAACAGTCAGTTTTGCTGATAATAGCAAAGGTCGTACTGTGGGATATGGCCAGTACAAGATTGGAAGAATCATCATAGAGGATGTTGCTTTAATTGAAGGACTTCAACATAATCTCCTGAGTGTCAGTCAATTTTGTGACAGGGGATATTATGTTCACTTTGAAAATGAGATATGTATCATCAAACATATCAAGGATAAGCGTTCTTCACTATGTGGCGTAAGGAAAGGCAACATATACGTAGCTGATTTATCTTCAGGACCAGGAAACGAAGTTCACTGTTTCTACGCTAAAGCGTCTGCTGAAGATAGTTGGTTATGGCATAAGAAGCTCTCACACCTCAACTTCAAAACCATGAACTCTCTAGTCAAGAGAGATCTAGTGAGAGGTTTGCCTTCCCTGGAATTCTCAACTGATGATCTCTGTGAAGCTTGTCAGAAAGGAAAAGCGAAGAGAGCATCTCACAAAGGCAAGACCATCAATACCATTACAGATCCACTTCATTTACTGCATATGGATTTGTTTGGCCCCGTAAATGTTGCATCAATTGATGGAGGAAGATATGCCTTGGTTATTGTGGATGACTTCTCGAAATTTACTTGGGTTTACTTCCTTACTTCTAAGGATGAAACTCCGTTGACAGTGATTGATCATATAAAGTTAGTTGAATTGGATAAGGGTGTGCCAGTGAAAGCTGTAAGGTCAGATAATGGCACAGAATTCAAGAATCAAACTCTAATCAACTTTTACTCTGAAAAGGGAATTAGAAGGCAGTATTCAGCACCAAGGACTCCACAGCAGAATGGAGTCGTCGAAAGAAAGAATCGTACATTGATTGAAGCTGCAAGGACAATGATTGCTGAAGCAAAGCTTCCTCTGTACTTTTGGGCTGAAGCTGTGTCTACTGCCTGTTATACCCAGAATAGAACTTTGATCAACAAGGATCATATGAAAACTCCATTTCATCTGTATAACAACAAGAAACCTTATGTCAAACATCTTCATGTCTTTGGAGCCAAGTGTTATGTTCTCAAGGATGGTGAAGAGAACTTGAACAAGTTTGAACCAAAGGCATCTGAAGCAATTTTTGTTGGTTATACTAATAATGCTTATAGAGTTTTTGTAATTGATACTCTGTCAGTGAAAGTTAGTGTCAATGTTACATTTGATGACACTAAACTTCCAAGTATACAATCTACTGATCCATCTGAATCTCTGAAGTTTGACAACTATCCAGATTCTGATTCAGATGATGATGTGCCACCTGAGGTTGCAACAGGTGATGTCATCAATAATGATAATGATCCAGGCAATGGTGGAGGAAATGGCAATAATGCTGGAGATTCCACTGATGCTAGTGGTGGATCATCAAGTCAACCTGGCAACAACTCAGGGGGAGCTGGTGGATCAACTAGTCATACACATCAGCTTACTGACAATACAGCTGAATCATCTAGGACACAACTTCCAAGGGAAAGGATTTGGAGCAGAGATCATCCCTTTGATCTTATAATTGGTGATCCTAATGTTGGTGTAAGGACTAGAAGTGCTACGACAAATGAATGTCTATTCTCTGGTTTTCTATCACAATTAGAACCAAAGAAAATAGATGAAGCACTTGCTGATCCTGATTGGGTTCTTGCCATGCAAGAAGAACTCAATCAATTTGAGAGACAAGAAGTCTGGGCCCTGGTTCCAAGGCCAAAAGGAAAGTCTACAATTGGAGCTAGATGGGTCTTCCGTAACAAGTTAGATGGTGATGGCATTGTTGTAAGAAACAAAGCCAGACTGGTCGCAAAAGGTTATTCACAAGAAGAAGGAATTGATTATGATGAAACCTATGCTCCAGTTGCTCGTCTTGAAGCCATCAGAATATTCCTTGCATTTGCTGCACACTCCAACTTCAAAGTTTATCAGATGGATGTGAAAAGTGCATTTCTGAATGGAAAGCTGGAAGAAGAAGTATATCTGGAACAGCCCCCTGGCTTTGAAAATCCAGAATTTGCTGATTTTGTTTACTTCTTATTCAAAGCTGTCTATGGGCTCAAGCAGTCACCAAGAACATGGTATGACACTCTCTCTGAATTTTTAATTGAAAACAATTTCACTAGAGGTGTCATAGACAAAACTCTCTTTTACAAATTGCATGATAATAATATGATATTTGTTCAAATATATGTTGATGATATTATATTTGGTTCTACTAACGATAACTTGTGCAAGAGGTTTGCTAAGTTAATGCAGAGCAATTATGAAATGAGTATGATGGGTGAGCTATCCTACTTTCTTGGCCTTCAAGTAAGCCAAAAGGAAGATGGCATCTTCATTTGCCAGTCAAAGTATGTCAGAGATCTTCTGCGAAAGTACAATCTAGAAGACTCTTCTCCGGCAAAGACACCCATGGCCACTGCCACAAAGCTTGACCAGGATAAATCTGGTAAGAAAGTTGATATCTCAAGCTATCGAGGTATGATTGGCTCTTTACTCTATCTCACTGCTAGTAGACCAGATATTATGTTTGCAACATGTTTGTGTGCTAGGTTCCAAGCTGATCCTAAAGAATCACATCTTATAGCCGTCAAAAGAATCTTTAGATATCTTAAGGGTACACCTGGTTTAGGTATTTGGTACCCTAAGAATACTGGTTTTGACTTAACCGGCTATACAGATTCTGATTATGCAGGATGCAGGATTGATAGGAAAAGTACGTCTGGAAGCTGTCAATTTCTAGGACGTCGGTTGGTTTCCTGGTACAGCAAGAAGCAGCATTCAGTGTCTACTTCTACTGCTGAAGCTGAGTACATAGCTGCTGGAAGCTGCTGTGCTCAGATACTGTGGATCAGAAACCAATTGAATGATTATGGGATTTCTGTCGACAAAATTCCAATATTTTGTGACAACACAAGTGCCATAGCCATTTCCAACAATCCGGTTCAACATTCCAGAACCAAGCACATAGATATCAGGTATCATTTTATTCGAGAACATGTCATGAATGGTACAGTGGTGTTACATTTTGTGCCCACGGCTGATCAAATCGCTGACATCTTCACTAAACCACTTGATGAATCCACTTTCTCTAAGTTGGTTTGTGAGCTAGGGATGTTAAATATGACATGATTCTCATTGTATATATTTTTAATATGCCTTATATATTTTTATATAATTTTGTGAATTTTCTGTGTATTTATAGGTATTTTATTAGATTTTATATGATTGTCTGTATATTATTTGATAATTATCTGTGTAATTATGCATGTCTATGTAATTACCTGTAATTTTTTAAATGCCTGATTACTCCCCTGTATTATTCTCTAAGCATTTAGATAATTATTTGTAGTTATTTTGTATATTTCAAAATTAATTAAGCATAAATATTTGAATTTAAGTTAATTCATTTTCTTGAATTAAAGTTAAGTTCATAAGTATTTATATTTAATTAAAGTTGAATTTTACAAAATATTTGTGTATTATATAATATTGTTTTTAAATTAGATTTTTGATTTAATGTGCAAAACATTTTATCTTTTAAAATAAATCAAAAATCATATTTTTACTATTTTTTTCTTTAATCTTCTGGATGAAAAACGCGGCAAGACAATTCGATTAATTGTCTTACCGTGTTTTTAAAACCAATTTCCTTTATTTTCTTTATTTTCCACGCGGCAAGACAATTTCTATCATTGTCTTACCGATTTTTCTTTTAATATATGTATATAACTCGGCAAGACAATTTTGAAAATTGTCTTACCGAGTATAGCTTCTCTTGTACGCCTCAAGACACGGCAAGACAATCTCCTCGATTGTCTTACCGCATCATACATCACCCCTAGCCTCTCGGGACGGCAAGACAATCAAGTCGATTGTCTTACCGTGCTTTGAAACGGCAAGACAATCGACGAGATTGTCTTACCGAGATTCAAATTGCACAAGACAATTCTTTTAATTGTCTTACTCCCCTCATTCATCTTCTTCATTCATATCTACCATTACACACACACCTACACGCACTGAAGCTCGATTTTTCAAGTTTTTCGCTCAAAACTTGCGTTTTTCGGCTGGTTTTTCAAGTTTTATGCTTAATAAACTTGCTGGTTTGGTTTATTTGCCTAAAAACAAACGGAACTCTGCCGGATTTTCGACTCAAATCTCGTGATTTTCGACCTTGTTTGCTGCGATTTGTAGCTTATACGAACTGGTTTTTGATTGCTTGTGGGTGTTTACACTGATTTGAGGACCATCGACCCTTGGCATTTTGATTTGAATGTGTTGGATCAAAAACCCTCTTTCGGGTTCTTGTGTTCTTAGGGTTTTTCGAATTTAGTGAAGCATTTGGAGGTGTTATTGGACTGTTTGGAACAATTGCATTGGATTAATATTGGATTTTTCAACCGTTAAAATTAATTAAATTTTAATTCGGAATTATTTAACATTTCGAATTATTAATTAATTAATTAATCGTTAAATTAATTATTACGTGAAATTTGCGAGACATTTGAGAATTATTATTTTATTTGAAAAATTCTCGCTTAATTCACCTTTTAATTAACAAAATGGTTGGAAAATTCAAAATTATGGAGACTAACTACAACGGTTTTCAAGACCCTGAAGCTGTTGCTGCTCGGTTCAGACCCTGGGTAAAATTTCTGAACGAACAATGTCTGGCGAGTACTGCAATCACTGCATCAGCTGATTTACAGATTCAACCTTTGTATGATTTCTACTCCACGGCTCTAAATACTACCCTTCTGGACAATCATAGGGTTACGGGAGATATAAGGGTAGGTGACGTGAATGGGAGAAGGACGATCACAATCTCTGCTGATGATGTGAATCGTGTGTTGGGTTTCCCCCGTGCTAACTTTGTTAATGCTCCTGAAGAACCTGAGTTGATGCAGTTCTTTGAGACTATTCAATATCAAGGGGAAATTCACTTGTCAAAGATGACGAAAGGAAAACTGAAGCCAGAATGGGAGATCTTCTTCGACACGCTTGCTAAGGTGTTCTCTCCCACTGACAGGAGGAATTTTCACAACATATCCAACATACTGCAGGTTTTTGGAGTATGTATTGCTTTTAATCGTCAGATTGATTTTGGTACAACTATTCTGAAGGAAATTCTGAGGAAGATGGGACCACTTGGAAGTCGGAACGTGGAAACTAATGCTAAAGTTGAATGCTTTTATCCACGATTCCTGATGTTGCTGTTAAATGATAAGATGACTGAAGCCGACAAGAACTTCTACTTCAATGCTGAGAGACTCAATGTCAAACAGACCAGTCTCAAATTGATCAACAAGCTGGCTAAAGGAAGTAAGTACAACGCAGTACCACTCATTGTTACTCCATTTATGTTGGAAAGGTTCAATGCTCAAGTTGTTCCTTATCAAGTTCAAGTGGCTCAACAACAACAACATCAACAACAACAGCAACAAGATCAACAACCACCTCAACCTCAAGATCCACAACAACAACAACAATCACCAGATCAATCCCCTGACCAATCACCAGTTCAATCACCTATCCCCCAACGACAGTTTCCATCATTTGAAGATGAGCCTCTACCTTTTGACTTCTTCGAAGCTCAACCATCTTCATCTGCACCCACACAACCTACTGCTCAACCACAATACTCTCCACAAACACAATCAACCTCACAACCACTGCCATCAGATTCAGATATCAATCCTGATCTTCAGGAATTCAGAGATAACTTACAGGTAGCTCAGGTACTTACTGACTTCTCATCTAACTTTAATATTGATATATCTGATTATGGTTGTAACTTTGACTTGTTTTGTCAGCCTGCCAGCAATGAACCTGACAACACACAGGTTCATAACCCCGCTGATGTTTCTGTTCAACAAACTCTCTCTTCTCCAAACACAACAAACATCACTACTTCAAAACCTGTTAAGAAAGTTGCCAGAAAGAGGAGTTTGAGTAGTTTAATGGATCAACCCGCAGCTCTGTCTTCTCAAAAGAAACAAAGAGTCGAAGCCTCGGAGACAGCTGCAGCCTCATCCTCGCCTTCCCAAAAGGGCTTGGACACTGAAATGGCAATACAGTCTCTGGATTCATTCTCTCAACAGAATGAAGCCATTGAAGTTGACCGTCCAGCCACGGTATCCTGTACAGAGTCTAGCACTGCTCTAGCACTCACGCTAGTGCAAAATCAAGCCAATACACAGGTTACTACACTTTCTGAGAGCACAGTTTTTCAAAATCAAATTACTATGCATTAAAACTTTGCTGATCACCCTTTCTTTCATGATCAGGAACTGCTTGGCAATGTGCAAGTAGATTTGCCGTCACTGGCTTCTGGAGGACAATTTGTTCCTCCACTACCTTTGAACCCATTTCAGGGAACATTGGTAGTTTACACAGGTACAGCTGGAAGTGTGAATGAAACGAGTGATGTGAGGCAAACACCGAGCGATACACATGCACGTGAGGCTAGTGAAACAGCTTTGAGTGTACGTGAGGTGAGTGCACACACTAACCCAGCTCTGTTCGAGGAACAAATTGCTAAGTTACAAGCTGAACTTGCCCGGATGATTGCGGAGAATGAGAAATTGAAAGGTGCACAACTGGTCACCTTAGAGAAGAAAGTAGAGGAGGAGCCATCCAGTTCTTACAGGGATGAGCTTAGAGCTGATATCCAGAGTTTGACTGTCGAAATGAGATCCAACCATGAGCTCTACATGTCTAAATTTGATGAGATCGACAGCAAACTGGATCAACTTCTCAGGAACTCCAAGTCTGATGCTCCAACCTCCGGAGAGGATCCCTCAACTAAGGGGGAGAATAGAGACAAGGGAGGAGAAGACAAAGGAAACAGCTCCAACCAGAGTAACAAAGGGAATACAAACACCAACACTTCTGATTCTGCACCTGGCAGAGAATCTGAAAAGTCAAAAGGCAAGCAACCCATGCATCAACAGGAAGACAATTATGATGCCTTTCCTAAGGAAATGGATGATGATGATGTGTTTGATGCCACTTACTGCCAGAATCACGAAGATGGTGCATTTGATGAAGCATATGTGTTCCAGACTGAAGAGGAAGCTGTGGATCAAGAACATGAGGAGCTTGTGAGAAAGTTTAAGCTAGAGAATGAAGCTAGAAAAAGAAAGCTCAGGGACTTTCAAAAGCTTCTGGAGGACAAGCTCATCACAGAAGAGGAAATCAAGAAGGAAAAGCAAAAGATCTATGATGCTGCCTGTGTGCAGAAGAATCTTGATGTGAAGCATAAAGTTGGTAAGAGTTGGGACATTGCTCGCAGAATTTTCAATGGACCTCAGAGGGAACCCTTCGATGACAGGAAGTTCATGTCTCTTATCTATGATCTAAGGGAGATATACCCTGATGAGGATTTATTCATGCATGCCCTTTCTCTGGAGTTGTGGTACATTACTGTTGTAGTCAGGAATCTGCTAGATCAATGGGAACTCATCATATACACAAGGAGAAACGGGACATTCAGACTCTCAGTTGAATTCTTAAAGTCATTTACAGTAATTGAGCTCTGGGTGCTTCGTAACAAAGTCAAGCGAAGCTCTAATTTGAATGAACTCCTTCGAGACAAGCTGATGGAACATGCTGATTTCAATAGCCCTCAGATTGTCAAGAATCCTTACTTTCTGAAGTTCATCAATGACGACGTCATAAACACCTTGTACCTGAATGATGAGTCCTTCCCAAAGTACCCAGTGAACCAACTGATCCTTGCATCTACTCTCCTAAGAACCAAGGGATTCGCTTCGAAAGAGAAAGCTGATGCTGATAAAGTTATAGCTGACTACTGTCTTCGGAATGGTATTTCCAAATATACAAGGAAGATGAAGCAAGTCACAAAGACTCAGCCTGCTGACTTTCAGGAGGACCCTGTGGATTTGGAAGTTATGCACCAACTGGCTCTGGCTAACGAAAGGAAGAAACGTGGTGAAGCCACTACTGCAGAAAAGCCATCCAGGGAAGAACCTTCAACTCCTATTCTTCACAGTTCTGATACTGAAGAAGGAGAAGTTGATCTGTAGATTTATATAGGGTATTGTAATATATGTTCTAAAAGAACACCCCTTTTGTAATCTACTTATTATGTTTGAATCTGGTAAATGTTTAATGAATACCAGAAACTTTTGCTATTTATCTTTCAATGTTTAATCCTTTGTCTTATCAGTTAGTTGAGTTATCCTCTCGATAATTTGCATGTTATGTTAACAAACAAATAGGGGGAGATTGAAAGGCATATGTTAAGCCTATTTGTATTTAAGAGGAATCAACTCAACTCTGATAAGAAAGCAAGAAAATAGCAAGTACTGTTATCCGGAATCCGTACGAAGAACGTCAAATGATTTATTGAAGATTTTATGTCAGAAGAATTTCAGGATGCTGCTGCAAACCACTGGAAGAAGTTCATTAATATGATCAAGCCTCAGTGTACAAATAATCTTTTGTAGCACGTCCAGAAGATCAGAAGGTATAAAGTTTCAATACTTTATTTATTCAGAAGATTCCATATTGTGTCAACAAATGAAGAAGAAGAACTAAGAAGACGAAGAATCGACGAACAAGTCACAGCTTAATTGTTTAAATGACAAGGAATATTTAATTGAGCTAGTTACAGATGAACCAGACAGTACATTTGTGTATCAGCTCATCTGATTAAATATTCTACGTCAAAAGAAAGTGGCCGTTCAATCAAGTCGAAGATCTTAATTGTTTACAGAAGACTGAAGACTCTGAAGAAGAAGAAAAGGGATAATTGATTATCTAATTATTTATTTCACTTCTCAAAATAATTATATTGGATGTGTAATTTATTTATTAAATTAATTCTATCTCGAATTAATTTAATTTATGAATTTATGCATTTAAAATAATTAAGTGAATATTAATTGGTTAATTAATTAAAGGGAAAATGGATTGTCTACTTGTAAAACACAAGGAAAGACAATCTATTTGATTGTCTACTTGGAAAACTACAAGGAAAGACAATCTAAAGGATTGTCTAAATGTTTAATCAAAAGGAAAGACAATCCAAGGCTTTGTCTTGTTAAATCAACAAGGTAAGACAATAACTATGATTGTCTTACCTCTTCCTTTTCCTTCCAACAGAAGGAAAGAAAATCCTTGAGATTGTCTTACCTTCTCATTAGATTGTCTTACCTTCCCATTCATTGTCTTGCCTTAGCTTAGATTGTCTTGCCTTGCTTGTTTTGGCAAGACAAAGTGCTAAATTGTCTTAGCCACCACTAGATTGTCTTTGCACCTTTGTCTTGCCTAGTTCATGGGATTTGCCTATAAATATGGCCTCCCCCCATTCATTTGTTCTTGTTCAAAGTGCTTGTAAGCTTTCAAGTTGTGCTAAACTTGCTATTCGTTAAAACCACAGTTTACTGTGCTTTGATCATTCGGTTGTTTTGTTCCACCGAGTTAGAATACTTTCTGTCAAATTTATTCTACGAACTAGTGGACATTAAAACGAACCATATTAATTATATAACGACTTAAAACATTGTTATATTAATTAATCTTAATCTGATTAACAAGTTACATTCCAATCAGATTTATTCCGCCGCGATTATTTTGTGACGATTGTATTCAACCCCCCCTTCTACAATCGTATCTGGACCTAACAAAATGGAATCTTCTGAATAAATAAAGTAAAGAAACTTGATACCTTCTGAACTCCCGGACGTGCCACAAAAGATTATTTATGCACTGAGGCTTGAACATATTAATATATATATATATATATATATATATATATATTTAAAATATTAAAAATCATTAAAATACACAAATCATATAAATTATAACTTTAAATGTTAAACATAAATATTAAAAATTATAATTATACAACTAAATTAAAATATTAAACTAATTAAAACTACTCCTACACACACATAAATTAAAATCACCCAACACATTACAAATATTAAATCAAAAAACATAACATGACATAATTAAAACAAACTTAAAATATAAAACACATAAGACACACACGCACAACACACTAAAATTAAAACAAAAAACTCCCGACATAGCCTCTCTGCTCAAGAACCCTAGAAATCGCGCGATATCGATTCCACTGGCGTTGATGTCCGTCCGAGTTCAGGCGCTCCAAGAACTGTACAACCTCGATTCCGCCCCTACTTCTTCAGTCCCGAGCTCTCTCCTCGTGCATCTTACTGCTAGCTGCTCTGTTTCGAGTGCTTGAAGCTTGAGCTTAATCAGTCGACTGGGAACCAGTGTATATAGTGGGAGGTTCAAAAGATCGAAATATTAAGTGGGTAAGCTTTAATCAGTACTTAAATACCAAGTTTTATGTAGTTAGTTTTAATCAGTACTTAAGATTGTTATCTGTTAGTTTTGATTTTGAGGTACAAGAAGGGAAAGGTTAGATCTAAGGAGAGTAATTTCTTTTACTGGAACCCAACAAAAATGCATAGGGAAGACTGTTGATGGAGTTGTTTTTCACAAATCTTGCTTTAGGTGCACACACTACAAAGGCACCCTTGAGGTCGTTATTTTTACCCTTAAATTATTTTGTTCTTGATTTGTTTCGTTTTTCGGTTTTAGTATTTTTGTCTTTGAATGATCGTTTTTCAGGTGATTTCAGAATGTAACTGATGTTTAAGCATGTATTTCTTACTAACATGTGGGATACATTGGGGATATTGACATAGATCAACCAAATGTGTACTTATCATTTTGAAATGTTTTGATATAAAATAGAAAAAATGAATTAACACTCACTTGAACAAAATGAATTATGCAATCCTGGATTATGCTATATTCTGTAAAGAGATTTAAGTACTAATTAGTTGGATAGTTCAAAATTTAAGACCATTTTTTCTATTGAAGTGATTATCTGTATTTATACAAAACTAGGAGTGACAAAGTTTTGGTGAATTAGGGGAGAGAAATGTCTTCTCATAGCCTGTTAAGCACTCTTGTATAAATAAATGATGTTAATCAAATGTTATAACATCAGTTTCCTTAAAGTTGAAGTGATGTTAAAGGCTATAGACATCAGTTCTTAGCTGATGTAAGCAAAATATTCAAGCGATGTCTTTGTGGGCGATGTTAAAGGCACGAATCTTTAACATCTGTTATTAACTGATGTAAATGAGTACAATAGACATCATCCAAACTTACATTACTGATGTTAAAGAGTATAATATACATCATTTTGGGTGTATGAACTGATGTTAAAACCAATAATAGACATCAATTATTAACTAATGTTAAACACAGGTACCTTTAACATCGCCCACAGTAACATCAGTTACAATTCTCTGGGTCATCAGTTTTTGACTGATGTATATTAGCAGTTTTCTAGTAGTGCTAACAAATATCCTAATCAATCTTTTCACTTAGAACGAGTGACTTCTCCTTCTTCAGTACCTAAATAGTGAATGATTGGAGTAGAAGGCTCATTCTGAACAGGTACTTCAGTTGTAGTGGATTCTCCACGCTTCTTTCTTTCACGAGCCAAAGAAAGATGATATTGAACTTCTATGTCCACAGGGTCTTCGATAAAATCTGCTGGCTGAGATTGGTTAATATACTTCATCTTTCTGAAGTAGTGTTGAGTATTTCTCCTGGTGCAGGAACTTACAATCTCAGCATCAACATCAGCTTTGGCTTTCGTAGCGAAGCCCTTGGTACGTAGATGTGTCGAAACAAGAACCATCTGATTAACATCATACTTGAGAAGATGTTTATAATCCAAGTCAGAGGTTCCAAACTTGCTCTCATGAATGAACTTTACACAGTAAGGTTTTCTGACAACTTGTGGACAATTATGAACAGCATGTTCCATAAGTCTATCACGGAGGAGTTCATTCAGATTTGAGCTGCGTCGAATCTTGTTACGAATCACCCAGATTTCAGTAAAAGATAAGAACTTGAATAGATCAACTGAAATTCTGAATGTTCCGTTTCTCTTAGTGGAAACCATAATCTCCCAACAATCGAGGAGATTCCTGACAACAATAGTTACATATTCCAACTCAAGAGCAAGAGCACGCATAAATAAATCTTCATTAGGGTTAGCCTCTATCAGGTCATAAATGAAGGATTTGAACTTACCATCCTCGAAAGGTTCCCTTTGAGGTCCAAAGAAGATCTGTCTTGCTATATCCCAGCTTTCACCAACTTTTCTGGAGATATCTTCTCTTTTCTCCTTGCACTTAGCATCCCACAGCTTTTGTTTCTCCAGCTTGACTAGATTATCTGTGATCCTCTTTTCATACACTAAGTTCTGCAACTCCTGAAGCTTAGCTTTGCTAGCTTCATGATCAGCTTTGAACTTTCTGACCCTTTCCAAATGCTCAAGATCCATAGATTCATCTTCATTGAATAAGTAGCTTTCATCGAAACGAACTTCTTCTTCAGCTTCATAATAGACAGAATCAAATGCATCATCATCATCAACATCTTCAGGAATGTTATCATAATTTATATTAGTGAAGATGTTCTCAGACTCAGGCATTTTGCCTTTTGACTTGTCATAATCTCTATCAGCTGCTGAAGAATCCTTTCCACTTGCTCCTTCTCCATCCTTATCTCCACCCTTATCACTACCATCAGCATCAGCACTGCTGTTATCATTATCATCTTTGTCTTCCTTATCCTTCACCCCCTTAGTTGAGGGATCCTCTGGAGTCGACTGAGTTGTGGACTTGGAAAGCTTCAAATGATCAACAACTTGGGTCAAAGTCTGCTCCAAGCTAGCAAGCTTTGTCATACAGAGTTCCTGGTTCTTGTCGATCCTGTCAATCCTAGAGTACATACCCTTGACATGTTCATCCATTTGCTTCTGGAGAGAAGAGATAGAAGCATCAGCAACCTTTTCCTGTAGAGACACCAGCTCTCCACCTTTTAATCTGGCATTCTCAGCATTTAATCTTTCAAGTTCAGCTCTCAGAGCAGCCATTTGTTCCTGTAACAGATCTGTGTTGGTGTGTGCACTATTTGTCACTATCCTCTCGTGCATGTGTTTCGCTCGGTGTTTGCCTGATTTCACACGTGTTTTTCACACCGTTACCAGTACCTGTATAAACAACCATAGTTCCCTGAGATGGAACTGTAGGAAGTGAAAGAACAAATTGTCCTTCCGATGCCTGTGAAGGCAGGTGTAGTTGCAAGTTGCCAAGTAGATCCTGATCCAAAAAGAAAGAGTGATCAAAAAAGTTTTCATATGTCATGTTTTGAAAATCTGTGCTCTCTCTAAGTGAAGAATCATAAGACACAGGTTCAATGTTTACTAGCGTGAGTGCTAGTTGTGTGCTTGACTCTTTACAGGATACCGCAGTAGGACGGCCAATTTCAATAAACGCATTCTGTAGAGAGAATGAATCTAGAGACTGTATATTTACCATTTCAGTGTCCAAATCCTTTTGGGAGGAAGTGGATGCAGCTGCAGTTGTCTCCGATTCTGCCACCCTTTGCTTCTTGTGTGGAGACAGAGCTGCGGGTTCTCTCAATATTGCACTCCCACTCCATTTCCGGGCTACTTTTCGAACAATTGGTGTCGTAGTGTTGGTTGACGTGTTTGACGAAGAATCAGTTGTTGAAATGGAAACATCAGCTTGGTTATGAATCTGGGTGTTTTCAGGTTCAATGCTGGGAGTCTGGAAATCAAATCCAATATCACAATCAAAGTCTAATATATTAACATTAAAAGTATCCGTGAGAGTCGAAAGTACCTGAGCTACCTGTAGGTCAGTCCAAAAGTTCTGTAGCTCCGTGTTGATAGCAGAATCAGATGGTAGGGGTTGAGAGGTAGATTATGTTTGGGGAATGAGATGTGTATGGGTAGGTGAAGGTATTGGTTCAGATTGTGAGGGAAAGATGGATGATTGTTGTTCAGGGAAGAAGTTGTAATGTTGAGGGGATTGGTTTTGAGATTGGTGAGGAGAGTTGTATGGTGATTGGTGAGGTGATTGGTATGGTGAGTTGTAAGGAGGGTTGTATGGAGAGTGATGTGAGGATTGGCTGGATGATTGGTAGTCTTGGATGAGGAGTAGTGGTTGGATGTTGTGGTGAGGAGGTTGTTGTTGTTGTTCTTCAGGTTGATGCATTTCTGGTTGCATCTGTTGTTCTGGCTTTTGTTGATGTTGTTGTTGCTGTTCTGGAGCCATCTGTTGTAGAGGATCAGGGACTTGAACAGGCTGAAGTGGAGCACTAAACTGCTCCAGCATGAATGGTGTCACAACCAGAGGCACATTCTCATGCTTCTTCTTATTGACCAGTCTTGTCTGGATCTTGGCACAAGTCCTCAGAATAGGAACCACAGGAGAATCAACATACATGTTCCTATCTGCCTCATTCATCTTATCATTTAAGAACAACATCAGAAACCTCGGGTAATAGCATTCAACTTTCTCATTCTGATGGATTGATCTCAGAGTAACAGAACCCATCTTCCTGATAATCTCCCTTAGCAATATCTTCCCGAAATTGATCCGACGATTATAAGCTATGCTGAATCCAAAGATTTGCAGCATCGAAGATATATTGCCAAAATTCTTCCTCATAGTGGGAGCAAACACCTTAGCCAGGGTGTCGAAGAAAACATCCCACTCAGCCTTCAACTTTCCTTTAGACATTTTAGGTAAATAGATATGTCCCTAATAGTGAATGTCATGGAAGAATTGTGTAATTTCAGCATCTGTAGGGACCTCCTCAAAAGTGTCCCTTGGAAATCCCAGGATTCTATTAACATCATCAACAGTGATGACAATCCTCTTTCCATTAGGTAGATCACCTATCAGCTTGTAGTTCTCGAGAGTCGTAGAGTTGACAGCATTGGAATAGTAGTCGAACAGTGGTTGCACTTGAATTGGAGTATCAGCTGTCAGTGCGGTACTGGCTAAACATTGTCATGTAAGGAATCTGACCCATCTCTTGAAACGATCAGAGCACACATTAGGATTTAGGTTGGCACAGTAATTGGTCTCAGCAATAACAAATTCTCCGGCCATTTTTAATAATTAAAAATTGTATTAAGCGAGAATTTTTCAAATGAAATATTAATTCTCAAATATCTCGTAAATTTCAACTAATAATTAATTAACAGTTGATTAATTAATTAATAATTCGAAATATTAGAATAATATCGAATTAAAAGTTAATTAATCTAAAATGGCACTTAGTCACTAAAATCCGTGTTAGCCAAACAAGCCCTTAGTTCAAATATCACCAAACAAACCAAACGCGCCCTTAAGCCAAAATAATAACTTCCAACCAAACAATGCCTTAAATTCAAGAACCCCCAAATATACCACAAACCCTAGCTTCAAACGAATGAACTTGGTTCGAGATTACACAAAAGAGTCAGTGAAGTCGATTTCTCAAGCAACCACGGCAGTCAAAGTCGAGTGCGAAATTCCGATTAAACTTGAAAAATGAACTGAAAGCGTGTGTGTGTATAAGCGATTGTGTGTATATGCAGTGGAGATGATGAAGTGAGGCAAGACATTTGTTTTTGTCTCAAAGGGAGTGTGAACGAATCAGTAAGACAAAAGAGGGCATAATGGACTCGGGGCGACAATTTTAAATTGTCTTGCCGAAGTACGAGAAGTGGGTTGTGCGGGTAAGACAAAAAAATTGTCATAGAGGGTGTGTTTTGAGGCTTAGCAAGACAAAGAGTATTGTCTTACTGAAGCAAAGTAACAGTGCAACAACAACGGTTCAGTAAGACAAAACAATTGTCTTACTGAAACGAATTGACTCGAAAGTCAGTAAGACAAGAACATTGTCTTGCCGAAAATCATTATAACAAAATAATATATTAATATGATTTTTGATTATTTTTAAGGAAAAAACATTTTTCAATTAAAATCAAAAATCGATAATGTTGTGCCATAAAATCTCCCTGGGCTTATTTTATAGCCCATCATGTTATTTGGGCTTCACTTGGGCTTATTGGAATCATTTGGTTAAGAATAATGGGCTTCACCATGGCTGGGTGGATCATTGAAGGTGTACAAGAAGGTGTATGGACTTATACTGGAAGCATAATGAAGGCTGCCATCAGAATGGGGTTGCACCTGAAGGCGCTTTAGGGGTTACCGCTGCTGGGGGTTACCGCTAAGTGCATCCTGGCTTGCAGTTATGGGGCTGCAGCTAGGGGATGCCGCTGGCAGGGCTTCCGCCGCCTGGGCAGAATGGCAGGCAGACTCCAAGCAGGACTCTTCTTCCTTGTTTCTAGGAGGACGAATTGGAGACATATTGGGAGTGTATCAGCTATTATTTATCTACGAATTAAAGGATAATCATGCTTATTTGAAGATAATTATGATCGGGGAAGATAATTCAAGAATATTCGGATATATGTTGAAGATGAAGGCTTCAAGTGACCTACTTGGAGTGGGATACCGCTGGATAACTACTGAAAGAAGGCTGTTTTATCCTAAACTAGAGGGGATAAGAGCTTATCTCTTCAGAGTCCTAAATCGAGAACTACATGGGCTTGATCCCTATAAATATAGGGTATGTAGGCACCTTGCAAAGAGACTAGGATCATTTTCACGAGTTCTACACTCTAAAGAGAGGCACGTGTAACCTTTGTGACATATATTTCCGGGCAATTGCAGGACGGAATTCCATAATTCCGGCCTCGTTGTTTGGTTCTTTGCAAGCTCAGCCCTTAAACACACTTGTTTCTCATTCGTTTAGTTAGTTTATGTCAACGGTAGCCCCTAGGAGCTAGCCGTGAGTTTCGTAGTTATAACAGATATCCCTATAATTGTGCTATACGGTTCTGGGGGTGTTGTATCAATTCCTCTCACAACACTTTTTGGCGCTAGAAGGAGGGGGTTACTGATCTTAGAGAGGAGAGATGTCAGAAATTCCCGAAAATACTGAAAACCCCAAGACGCCGGAAGGCGCTACGCAGGATGAAAGTGATGTTCCAAGCGGAGAACTGACCCGCGAGGAGATGAAGGCAAAAATGAAGAGAATGAGTAGGAGGATTGCCTCCTTGAAAAGAAAGTCAGCAAGGTCGAAAAGGGCTAGCAAGGTGACTCCCACCAAGCTAGATTTCGGTGCAGAAGACGGCAGGAAAGAAGGTGGCAACCCTGAGAAAGAAGCTAACCCCGAAATGGATGATAGAGAGCACTCACAGGCTGCTAGTGTGTTCGACCGCCTTGGGAGAAAACTGACCGAGCAAGACTTGCGGCACAGGCTTGGCAACAAGGCCCCTAACGGGGATGGACCTGAAGGCTCGCAACATAGGGCTCCTCCCAGTCAGCGACATGAGAAGCCCGTATCTGAAGCTCGGTCAAAGGATAAAAACCAAAGGCCGTCAAAGGTTATCTCCATTCATGACGATGAGGAAAGCTCAGGGTCGCACAATGATAATGAAGTGAGCAAGAAGAAAGACCAACCCCTGGATGATGACTATGAGGTTGCACTCAATGATGGGGATGATAAGTGCAAGATGGAAGAACTACTGGAAGCCCTAAAGAAGGTGAAAGCCGATAAGAAGTCGAAAGCCGAGCTTACCGTAAAGTCACCCTTTACTAAGAAGGTTAGGGAGTCACCCCTACCTCGTATCTACAGGGGGGTTGGCGACCTGCGATTTAACGGAACCACGGATCCCGTGGAGTATCTTAGCCGGTTTGACACTGAGATGGAGGTCTATCAGATTCCGGACCTCACAAAATGTCGCTTGTTGGCTGCAACCCTCAGGGATGACGCTCATCACTGGTTCAAAAGGCTTCCCGCTGACTCCATCAGCTCTTGGAGGAAAATGTGCGAGCTGTTTGTGGGACAATTCAGGGCTTCCGTCACTTACGCCCCACCTGCTAACACTCTGGCCAATATAAAGCAAAAGGAACATGAGACGTTGAGGGAGTATTTTAAGCGCTTCAACGCAGAGGTACCCCGGGTTAGGCCAACTTCAAAGGAAACCCTGAAGAATTTCTTGATAGCGGGGGTAAGACCTGGAACAGACTTTTGGAAGGAGTTGCAAGGGCGGGAGCCTGAAACCCTAGCTGACTTCTTTGCTAGGGCTGAACCCCATAAAGTGATCGAGGAATCCCTGGCTAAGTTGAAGAAGGAGTCAAAGTCTGAAAGCCGTAGCAGCTGGAAAAACAAGAGGGATAGGTCTTACAGCCCAGATAGGAGGAACACCTACAAGAGGAATCCCTACGTAAGGCCTGCTGGTGAAAAATCCTCGAGCCGAGACGGCAAGACCTCACCCATCACCGTGAACACAACCAGCATGCAGGGCTTCGACAAGTCAAGGTTGACAATGAGAAAGGCAAGAGAAGCGAGGTACCACGAATACACGCCACTAACGGCTTCTATAGATCACATTTTTGAGGTCGGAGACAAGGCGAGACTCTTCCGGAAGCCCTTTCGAAGTGGACCCCCTGGAAAGAAAGATCAGGGAAAATATTGTGCTTTCCACGATTTGAACGGACATGACACGGCGGAATGTATTCATCTTAAAGACCACATAGAGGATCTTATCAGAACAGGATACCTGACGGAGTTTGTAGCCCAAGAGGCTAAGAAATATAAGGAAAAGAAAGCTGAAAGGACAAATAACCAGGAAGCCAACCGTAATACCCGTGCTGGTAGTGTACGAATGATCATCGGAGGGCCCTTCGTGGGAGGCCAGGGACGCAGTGCTATGAAGAGATATGTACGGGAAGCCCGAGGGCCGCCCTTAACCAATGTGTGCCATCTGTCTGAAAGGCCTCCCAAAATGTTCAAAGGGGAGACTATGGACATTACCTTCACTGAGGGGGATGCACGCGCGGTACACCATCCTCATAGCGATGCCCTGGTGGTAACAGCCGTGATCGGAAATGTCAATGTACACAGGCTTCTCGTCGATAACGGAAGCTCTGTCAATATCTTGGCCTACAATGCGTATCAAAGAATGAAAATGGCGGATAAGGATATGATGGCTTGCTATAATGAGTTGTACGGTTTCACGGGGAATGCTGTCCAGATTGTTGGAAGGGTAAGACTCCCGATCACCCTTGGAGTGGAACCCCGAGCTGTCACTCAGGTTGCAGAGTTCATGGTAGTGAACGAAGACATCTCCTATAACGGGATCCTGGGCAGACCTATTTTAAGGGACATGCGGATTGTAACCTCAATATACCACCTATCCATGAAGTTCCCAACCCCCAATGGGGTAGGATGTATACGAGGATGTCAAGCTGACTCCCGGGAATGTTATAGCAAGGCTTTGAGGTCCGCAGTAAAAGCCTGTAAAGAAGCCCAACAAATGGATGAAGACATCCCGGAGAGCTGTTACAAGCAGGTGGATATAGAAGAGGAGCCTGAAACCAAGGCTCAGGGAAGGGTTTTAATAAAGTTTGTGAAAGCAACCTGCAACATGGTGATTATCGTGCAACATCCGGGGGAAGATCCTTATCTAGAAGCCTCGCATGCCGTGCATGAAGGGCTTGCACCCACGGATGCACTCCCAACAAAGAATATTGATACAGCTGAAACCCTGGTTGAAGGGATTGTGGAAGATGCTACTGACAGTGACTTTGAAGGGGATGGTCAAAAACAGCGCCAAAATAAAACGCAAGAAAGTGGGTGCGAGGCACCTTGTGACTTCAATAGTGCTATGGTAACCTATCAACTCGGAAACCGAACACGGCTTCCCGTTCATGAAATCCTGGGTACGCAACCCCAAGAGGGTGGCAACAAAGAGGTTACCGTTGAGATCGACCTCGACCCAAGGATGCCGGAAACCCAGGTGAAGACTGGAGTAGCTGGGGATACCCTGTCCATCTTGGTGGATGAGTCCGACCCCACTAAAGAACTAAAAATTGGGGAACAGTTGGGACCGGACCTAAGGGAAACCCTGACCGCATTCTTAAAGAATAATCTGGACGTCTTCGCTTGGAACCATTCAGATATGATCGGGATTCACCCAGAAGTCATGTGCCACCACCTCAATATTGACCCAGACAGGAAGGGAGTCAGACAGAAGAGGAGACCAATTAGCGGGGAAAGGGCTACCGCTCTTCAAGAAGAGGTAGACCGACTATTGAAGGCAGGCCTAGTGAAAGAAGCTTTTTACCCCACATGGCTAGCAAACCCAGTGTTGGTGAAAAAACCTAACGGAAAATGGAGGACTTGCATAGACTTTACTGATCTGAACAAGGCTTGCCCTAAGGACAGCTTCCCGCTCCCTCGAATTGACCAATTGGTGGATTCCACTGCGGGGCATGCACTGTTAAGCTTCATGGACGCCTACTCGGGCTACAATCAGATCCCCATGTTCGAGCCAGATCAGGAACACACCTCCTTCATCACCGACAGGGGGCTTTATTGCTATATAGGCATGCCGTTTGGGTTACTAAATGCTGGGGCTACATATCAGAGGCTGGTCAATAAGATGTTTAAAGATCAGATTGGAAAGACTATGGAAGTGTATGTAGATGACATGTTAGTAAAATCAAAGGAAGCTTACGATCATGTTACGCACTTATCAGAGATGTTCGACATACTGAGGGATTACAGGATGAAGTTGAATCCCCAAAAATGCGTATTCGGGGTTGAATCCGGCAAGTTCTTGGGCTTCATTGTCAATCACAAGGGAATCGAAGCTAACCCTGCGAAGATCAAGGCCTTAATTGAAATGAGGTCGCCTAGGAACGTAAAGGAGGTGCAATGCCTTACAGGCCGGGTCGCCGCCCTAAACCGGTTCATCTCAAAATCCTCAGACAAATGTAGAGAATTTTTTGCAGCCATAAAAAAAGGGGCAAAAATTTGAATGGACGACAGAATGTGAGGCTGCTTTCCTGAAGCTGAAGGAGCAACTTGGAAGCCCGCCACTGTTGGCCAAGCCAACGGAGGGTGAAGCCTTGATCCTTTACCTAGGGGTTTCCGAGTTCTCAATTAGCGCTGTCCTGATCAAGGAGGAAGAGCAAGCCCAACAGCCAGTATACTATGTGAGCAAGAGATTACTTGATGCTGAAACCCGCTATTCAAACATGGAGAAGTTAGCCTATGCATTAATTTTGGCTTCCCGCAAATTAAGGCCTTACTTTCAGGCTCACAAGATTGAAGTACGAACATCCTTCCCTCTCAGACAGGTCTTGCACAAGCCGGAAGCCTCGGGAAGAATCATGAAATGGGCAGTCGAGCTGGGCCAGTTTGACATAGAGTACAAGCCTAGAACCGCAATAAAGGGGCAAGCGCTAGCTGACTTCATCTTGGAATTTCCACCCACTTTTGAAGTCGAAGGGATGGAATGCATACCTGAACCCCAGTCTCCAGTAGCCATACCTGAGAATTGTTCCCCTTGGTGGAACCTGTACGTCGATGGGGCTGTAAATGGAAATGGGGCCGGGGCTGGCATTGTCTTAGTCAGTCCGGAAGGCCATAAGCTGCAAAGCTCCATTCATTTCGACTTCAATGCCACTAACAACGACGCGGAGTATGAAGCCCTAATAGCTGGCCTGAAGCTGGCCTTGGAAATGAGAGTGGAAAACATGAATGTTTACAGTGATTCTATGCTGGTAGTCTGGCACATCCGAGGAGGCTTCCAAGCTAGGGGCCCCCGCACCGATCTCTATATGCGGTATGCCCAGGAACTGATTGGGAAATTCAGGGAAATCAAGCTAGAGCAAATACCAAGGTCTGAAAATGCAGATGCCGATGCCCTAGCCAAGTTAGGCTCTCAGAGGGATGCACACATGCTCGGGGTGATCCCCCTCGAAATCCAATATCAGCCTAGCATCCCCAAAATTGAAGTCATGAATGTTGAAGCTGATGAGACTAACCTCTGGACAACCCCAATCCACGAATACATAGCCAACGGAACCCTGCCTACGGACAAGGATGAGGCCAGGAAATTGAGGTACAAGGCTGCCCAGTATGTAATTTATGATGGAATCCTTTACAAAAGGGGATTCAACCGGCCCCTCCTCAGGTGTGTCGCTGGGATAAGATGTGAATACATTATGCGCGAGGTGCATGAAGGAATCTGTGGGAATCACTCGGGGGGTGCCTCCCTCGCTCACAAAATCCTCCGTCAAGGCTACTACTGGCCTACCCTCCACAAGGATGCTCATGCCTTCGCCAGGGCCTGTGACAGTTGCCAAAGGTTCTCTAATACAAACAAGAGCCCCGCGGTACCCCTGAAGACCCTGACAAGCCCCTGGCCGTTTGCTGTTTGGGGTATAGATCTGATTGGTGAATTACCAAAAGGGAAAGGAGGGGTGAAATATGCAGTCGTGGCTGTAGATTACTTTACTAAATGGGCTGAAGCTGAACCCCTAGCTTCCATCACTGCAAGGAAGTTGGTAGACTTCGTTTGTCGCGCGATCGTCTGTCGTTACGGGGTTCCCTACAAGCTCATATCAGACAATGGGAAACAGTTTGACAGCAATGAAATGATGAACTTCTGTGAAAACCTTGGCATAAAGAAAGGCTTCTCTGCGGTGTGCCACCCTCAGAGCAACGGTCAAACGGAGGCCGTAAACAAAATTATTAAGCACACCCTGAAAGCCAAATTAGAAGAGAAAAAGGGATGCTGGCCGGAGGAACTTCCCATGGTGTTGTGGTCTTACAACACCACTCCAAGGTCAACCACCGGCGAAACCCCGTTCACCCTAACATACGGGTGTGAAGCCATGGTTCCCGTGGAAGTTGGAGCAGGATCTTTTCGAAGGGATAACTACGACCCTGAGAATAATGAAGTCAACCACAGGCTCTACTTAGATCTGATTGAAGAAGTACGAGATACGGCTCAGTTAAAACTTGCTGCATATCAACAGAGGACCCGTAAGTACTTCGATAAGAAAGTTAGGGCTCGACCCCTCAAAACGGGAGACCTAGTTCTCAGAAAAATGATGCCTAACATGAGGGTTCCAGCTCATGGGGCCTTCGGTGCAAAGTGGGAAGGCCCATATATCATCAAAACAGTGCTTTGGGAAGGTACCTATCACCTCACGGACATGGATGGAAGACTCATACCACGGGCATGGAACGCCCAACACTTAAAGAGGTATTACCAGTAGCTTCACCCGGGTAGTATTTCTGTAGGCTTCGGCTTAGGGGTCAGGAAATAAAGGCGATTTATTAGTTGTAATCGCTATGCTTTTAGGAGAATTATCAGGCTACTATTTGCTTTATTTGCTAGGACGCTCGGGGGGTAGTGTCGTTACACCCCCCAATATTATGCTATGTCAATTTTTACCATGTGATTCAATAAAATTTCGCAGCTTTCCGTTATGAAAATGTTGTGTATGCTTGCCTGCTTACCATGATTGTTAATTGAATACTTCATGTATACTTTAAAAATCATTTAGGGCTTCAATTGCATCTAGTTCTCCACCATAATTAAAATTATGCTAAAGAACTCGGGGGGTAGTGGGCATATCATTAACATTATTCGTGAAGCTTAAAATTCAAATAAATTTGGAAATCAAAAACGCTAAATACACTAAAACTCGTAAACACAACTTGATAACTTGGCTACACCGGTGGGAAGGAAAGCTTTTCAAGCTTTCAAGGTTTCAAGCCTATCAAGGCTTTCAAGGCTAAAGCTTTTCAAGCTTTCAAGGTTTCAAGCCTATCAAGGCTTTCAAGGCTAAAGCTTTTCAAGCTTTCAAGGTTTCAAGCCTATCAAGGCTTTCAAGGCTAAAGCTTTTCAAGCTTTCAAGGTTTCAAGCCTATCAAGGCTTTCAAGGCTAAAGCTTTTCAAGCTTTCAAGGTTTCAAGCCTATCAAGGCTTTCAAGGCTAAAGCTTTTCAAGCTTTCAAGGTTTCAAGCCTATCAAGGCTTTCAAGGCTAAAGCTTTTCAAGCTTTCAAGGTTTCAAGCCTATCAAGGCTTTCAAGGCTAAAGCTTGTCAAGCTTTCAAGGTTTCAAGCCTATCAAGGCTTTCAAGGCTAAAGCTTTTCAAGCTTTCAAGGTTTCAAGCCTATCAAGGCTTTCAAGGCTAAAGCTTTTCAAGCTTTCAAGTTTTCAAGCCTATCAAGGCTTTCAAGGCTAAAGCTTTTCAAGCTTTCAAGGTTTCAAGCCTATCAAGGCTTTCAAGGCTAAAGCTTTTCAAGCTTTCAAGGTTTCAAGCCTATCAAGGCTTTCAAGGCTAAAGCTTTTCAAGCTTCCAAGGCTTCAAGCCTATCAAGGCTTTCAAGGCTAAAGCTTTTCAAGCTTTCAAGGTTCCAAGCCTATCAAGGCTTTCAAGGCAAAAGCTTTTCAAGCTTTCATGGTTTTGGGCTTACGATAGCCCTTCAAGATTCAAAGCCCGTCAAGGCTTTCAGGGCCGAAGGCCTACCGCGGCTTTCGAGTTTAAAGCCTATCCCGGCTCATAAGGCTTACTTGGTGAAGTTATTACAAGGTCAACTTGGTGGGATTACTAAAAAGCTCACTTCGTGGAATTACTTCAGAACTTATTTGGAGGAATTATTACAAGGCCTACGTTGTAAAATTATCTCAAAACTTATACTTAAAGACTACTCTAAAGGCTTACACCCAATGGTGCCCCTAGATTCTTACACATGTGAGATCAGATTCAATCGTGCCTAAATGGGTTATTGCAAGGAAAAGACTAAGTGCTTCTGTATACGCTACTGGGGAGTTAACGCAAGCATATACGTCAGCATACATCCACGAAGAAGGAAACAACCTTGAAGAACAAGGCCCCAAGGGTCACAACCCCCAGAAGGTGGACAATGTGTACACTTTCATTACAAGGGTGATCCCCTATATTCATTCTTTCTACCTGCATGGAAGAGTTAGGCGACCAACACAATAATATCCAAGGAAATACAAGGCAAGGAATGAAGAAATGAAAGCAGTTACATATAAAATAAGCTACAAGGGAAATTCCTCCCCACACCAACAGGGGGAGGCCCTTGTAGCAATAAAAAAATATCTTGCGGGGCATTCCGAGGTGCCCGCACCCTCATCCAAAAATAATATTCAATTCGTGACGACAAGCGCCACGCACAAATTCGGGATTAACAAAGAAAATAAATAAAAGTTTGATTAACAAGCAGGAGGGAAGATCAGGAAGCAGGAGAGGAGGAGCCCTTCTCGTCAGCGGGGAGGATGTCTTGCGGAGCCAGGGTGGTCGCTAGGGTTGTGACTGGAACCCCTTCCGGGGGCGTCACCTCGGTTCCCGCAGAGATTGGCTCCACGGGCTTCGGCTCGTCTTCAGCCACACCCCTCTTTTCAATACCACCCCCGGAGAAACCTTGGGAAGTCGCTGGAACCTTCTCCTGGCCAGAGGCATCTTCGGCCTTCGCCTCCTCCAGGGCTACCGCAGCATCAGGCCCCAACTTGGCCCAATCATTGTCGGGGAAGAAGCGGTAGGCCGACTTCACGCAGTCCTTGACCCCTGCGGCAACTCCAGCTTCAAAAACAGCGGCCTCCCGCTCCTTCCTCGTCGCCTTGGCAGCGGCGGCAGCCTCCTGCAGCTCCTTCACCTGGCCCTCCAGCCTCTTCACCATCTTCCCCAGGCCATCCGCCTCCTCCTCCAAGGAACGCCTCACGGCGTCCTCCTTCCTCCTCTCCTCACGAACTTTGGCTTCAGCCTCCTTCAGCTCCTGGTTGGCCTTCCGCACAAGATCTCTGTCTTTGACAGCGGAAGCCAGGTCCGCCTTAGCCTGCTTCAGATCCGCCCTCATCTTCTCGTTGACCCGGGCTGTGTCAGCAACATGCTCCCCCATCTTCAGATCGAGGAACAGGCTCTTAGCGTTGGCCACCACCTTGTCACGGGTGGCCTCGGCTATTGAAAGCCTGTCCCACTCCCGGACGGTAGCCTCGGGGACCTGGTCGGAGAGCATCCGCTGAAAGAGCTGAGTCTTTTGAGAAGAGGAGGGAGCGGGAGAGCTGCGGGCCAGGGTTAACCTGGGCTTCTTGCTTGTACGGCCTTCAGCTGAAGACCCCGCCTCAGCAGTCTTGGAGGGGTCCCGCTTGCGACTCCCGGAGGAGGTCTTCTTTTGCTCCAGAGAGGGGGAAGGGAGCTGGGAAAGTGGCTTTACAGAGAGAGGAGCCTGAGAATCGGAGGCTTCCCCGAACAGATCCTCGTATTTAGTGGAGCGCTTGATGAATTTGGGAATGTTGGCAGCCATATCTGTGGAAAGAGACAAGGAGGAACAATTAGACAATATGCAAACATATACGGAAATATGGGGAGATGCAAGCCTGGCAGATGGCATAAAAATCATAAAGCATGCAGGAAGGGAATTCATAAAGCAAATATCATGTAAGGTGCAAGCTAAGAGGAAACCTGGGCTTCCCGTCGCCTCCACATCTGCACCCCCCTCGTCAACGGGGGATGCATCTACCACCGTAGTGGAAAAACCGAGCCTCTCCAGATTTTCTGGAGTAAGCAGGCTGGAGCCATCACCTAGCCCGGTGGATAGCCCCAACACATGCTTGGCCCTCTCAAGGGACTCTCCCGCCAGAGGAGTCTGCACTGGCATGTCTACAACAAATACAAGCATAAGGAAACTAAACGGGAACCCTAGAGGACTAAACTGGACGATGGATTAAGGAAAAGCTGGCTTACTGGGGGAGAGATTGAAGTCCTTCCTGTAGACTGGGCAGTCATAGCAGTAAAGGAAGAGCTTCTGCCAGTCCGACATCGACTGGCGGTTGCCCTTGATGCCCTTCTTGTGGTGGGTGTTCCAGGCAGTGAGATAGAAGAACCCTGGGGTCCTGCCAGTAAGTTTCAGCTGGAAGAACCAGCCCAACTCCGAAGCAGACATCCTCACCCCATGGTGGATGTCATAGAGGATGTAGAGGCAGACCGCCATTCGGTAGGAGTTGGGGGTGAGCTGCATGGGGGAGACCTCATAAAAATCCAAGACCTCCAGGATGAAAGGATGGAGGGGAAGAGACAGACCCAGCCTGAAGAACTGGGCGGAAAGCACGGCTTTGGGGTAGCCAGTGCCTGGCTTGAGGGTGTCGAAGCGGTGACACCTCTCTCCTGGCTTCGGGATCCCCAAGGTGCAGCCAGGGTTGCAGGACTCCAATAGGGACTGCAGCCGAACAGGAGTCATAATGGAGTCCATATGCTCGCAGGCCAGGACTACAGCTGGAGGCTCGATCACCTCCACGGAAGCCTCAGCCTCCCGCTCAGCCTCCTCCGGGCTCCCCTCGAGGGCTTCAGCAGCAGGGTCCAGCGGGAGGCCCGAGGTCCCATCCGCCTTACTGGACTCAGAGGTCGTCCAGTTGAGCTCCTTCACCACCAAATTGCGCCTGGAGCGGGTTCTGGAGCTAACCCCTAAGCTGGGCCGGGCAGGTTGAAGGTCCTGGCTAAAGGAGGATCCCGTGTCAACTGCAACAACGGGAGCCTTGCTGGTGGCAGATTGAGATGAGTGTGAGGACATGGATCCTTGAGACATCTACAATAGGAAAGGATGGGTTAACGAAAGGACACAACAAGATGAGGAGAGGCCGAGAGAAAGAAAAACAAAAAGGGAGAAGGAGAAGGGGTTTGCGGAAGACTGGGCTGCAAGGGTGGAGCCCTACGGGTGTGAAGAAGGAATGAATAGGCTTCAGTTGGAGCCCTAAAAGTGTAAGAAGACTACATCCCTCACAGGAAGTAACACAGGCCACGGAGGACGGTTCGTCTTCTTCGGGAAGCCCAACAAGGGACCCGGAGCGGGAAGCCCAATCCTAACCCTAATCTCAGCCACAACAATCAACGCCCAATCACAATCCTAAGATACCAGCTAAACAAGTATAGCAAGCAAATTACACAAACAATACATTCACAGCAGATAAAGGGCACAAAAACAGGGGTTCGATTGTGAAAGAGGGGTTCCCCCTGGAGGCGATTGGGAACCTAGGGTTTACAATCTAGGGTTACGATCATGGCCTCAAAGCAATGCGACAACACCAAGGACGATAACCCAGTTGGGAAACAATCAGGGCCTAATTGGGGTCAATTAAAGCCAGTGGTGTGTGTATATTTAAAGGATGAGTGTACATGTTTAACTATAACTAGCATGCAGGGCAAATTAGCAGTTCAATCGGGCATAATAACATCAAGCAAGGCAAATGTGGGTGTGTGCACGCATACCGAGGTGAACAGTCAAGAGAAAAAGAGGCAGATAGGCATGGATCATATAAACGATTAGTTGCAAATATGGGCGAATGAAACGAAAAAGAAAGCCGGAGGTCAAGAAACGTACCTTTGGTTGGAAGTCGGAGAAAAACCGAGGGGTCGCCGGAAGAAGTAAACTAGCGTCTGGAGTACTTCGAGTGTGAGAGAAGTGTAAGAGGGAAGATGTGAGAGTTAAAAGTAAAAAATAAAACAAGGCTTCGGAGGCATGAATTTATAGTAGTGGTAAGTGGGAGACACACGCGCCAGGTGGCACGATTGGATTGGAAAGGCGTGAAGATAGCCTTGATGATGCACGGCTTCCCGAGGAGAAGCTAGGCAGGTGAAGAGGGAGAGCTTAGCTTGAACTCTACAACTAGCCACATTATTAGGAGTTCGGTTGGGTTTTAAATTAATTTGAATTCAAATTAAACCCCTAGATAATTGGGATCAGCCTTATCATAAGCTGACATGACATACGCGGGAAGCTAGAAAGTTGGAATAAAATTGTGGAAGCTTGGACATATTTTTGGAAAATAATTTTTATTATTTCGGGATAAATATTCAAGGCTTGTGGTGGTTGTGCCGAATTAATATAATTGATTTTATAATTATGTGTGGGAATTATGTCTGAATTATTTCTTGTTTCTTGCACCGGGCTACGCCCACGTAAGCTTAGAAATAATTTACGATTAATTTCTGACATAATTTAAGGGCTTGCAGTTGGATGATTGAGGGTTACCGTTCTTAGGTTCCTCTCGTATTTAATACTTCAAGGAACCGGGGGGTAGTTGTTGTGCCATAAAATCTCCCTGGGCTTATTTTATAGCCCATCATGTTATTTGGGCTTCACTTGGGCTTATTGGAATCATTTGGTTAAGAATAATGGGCTTCACCATGGCTGGGTGGATCATTGAAGGTGTACAAGAAGGTGTATGGACTTATACTGGAAGCATAATGAAGGCTGCCATCAGAATGGGGTTGGATCTGAAGGCGCTTTAGGGGTTACCGCTGCTGGGGGTTACCGCTAAGTGCATCCTGGCTTGCAGTTATGGGGCTGCAGCTAGGGGATGCCGCTGGCAGGGCTTCCGCCGCCTGGGCAGAATGGCAGGCAGACTCCAAGCAGGACTCTTCTTCCTTGTTTCTAGGAGGACGAATTGGAGACATATTGGGAGTGTATCAGCTATTATTTATCTACGAATTAAAGGATAATCATGCTTATTTGAAGATAATTATGATCGGGGAAGATAATTCAAGAATATTCGGATATATGTTGAAGATGAAGGCTTCAAGTGACCTACTTGGAGTGGGATACCGCTGGATAACTACTGAAAGAAGGCTGTTTTATCCTAAACTAGAGGGGATAAGAGCTTATCTCTTCAGAGTCCTAAATCGAGAACTACATGGGCTTGATCCCTATAAATATAGGGTATGTAGGCACCTTGCAAAGAGACTAGGATCATTTTCACGAGTTCTACACTCTAAAGAGAGGCACGTGTAACCTTTGTGACATATATTTCCGGGCAATTGCAGGACGGAATTCCATAATTCCGGCCTCGTTGTTTGGTTCTTTGCAAGCTCAGCCCTTAAACACACTTGTTTCTCATTCGTTTAGTTAGTTTATGTCAACGGTAGCCCCTAGGAGCTAGCCGTGAGTTTCGTAGTTATAACAGATATCCCTATAATTGTGCTATACGGTTCTGGGGGTGTTGTATCAATTCCTCTCACAACAGATAATAAAAACAATAAATAATATATTTACACAAATATTTTGTAAATTCCAACTTGAATTAATTATAAATATTTATGAATTTAACTTTAATTCAATAAAATGAATTAACTTAAACTCAAATATTTATGCTTAATTAATTTTGAAGAATAAAAAATAAATAGAAATAATTATCTAAATGCCTAGAGAATATTACAGGGGAGTACAGGAGCACTTAGAAAATTACAGATTAATGTACAAGCATGCATAATTACTCAAAATATTATCAGATAATATACAGAAAATCATATAAAATCTAATAACATAGATATAATTATACTGAAAATGCACAAAAATATATAAAAGCATATAATACATATGAAAAATATATACAAGAGAACTATGTTATATTTAGCATCCGTAATTCACAAACCAGCTTAGAGAAAGTGGATTCATCCAGTGGTTTAGTGAAGATGTCAGCAATTTGCTTAGTCGTGGGTACAAAATGTAACACCACTGTGCCATTCATGACATGTTCTCGAATGAAATGATACCTGATATCAATGTGCTTGGTTCTTGAATGTTGAACCGGATTGTTGGAAATGGCTATGGCACTTGTATTATCACAAAATATAGGAATTTTGTTTACAACAACACCATAATCATTCAGTGGATTCCTGGTCCACAAGATCTGAGCACAGCAGCTTCCAGCAGCTATATACTCAGCTTCAGCAGTAGAAGTAGACACGGAGTGCTGCTTCTTGCTATACCATGAAACCAACCGACATCCTAGAAATTGACAGCTTTTGGACGTACTCTTCCTATCAATCCTGCATCCTGCATAATCAGAATCTGTATAGCTGGTTAAGTCAAAACCCAATTCTTAGGGTACCAAATACCTAAGCCAGGTGTACCCTTAAGATATCTAGATATTCTTTTGACAGCTATAAGATGTAATTCCTTAGGATCAACTTGGAACCTAGCACACAAACATGTTGCAAACATGATATCTGGTCTACTTGCAGTAAGATACAATAAGGAGCCAATCATACCTCGATAGCTTGTGATATCAACTTTCTTACCAGATTTATCCTGGTCAAGCTTTGTGGCAGTGGCCATGGGTGTCTTTGCCGGTGAAGAGTCTTCTCGATTGTACTTTCGAAGAAGATCTCTAACATACTTGGTTTGGCAAATGAAAATTCCATCTTCCTTTTGGCTTACTTGAAGACCAAGGAAGTAGGACAGCTCACCCATCATACTCATCTCATAGTTACTCTGCATTAACTTAGCAAATCTCTTGTACAAGTTATCGTTAGTAGAACCAAATATAATATCATCAACATATATTTGTACAAATATCATATCCTTATCATGCAATTTGTAAAAGAGAGTTTTGTCTATGACACCTCTAGTAAAATTGTTTTCAATTAGAAACTCAGAGAGAGTGTGATACTATGTTCTTGGTCACTGCTTGAGTCCATAGACAGCTTTGAAGAGGAAGTATGCAAAATCAGCAAATTCTGGATTTTCAAAGCCAGGGGGCTGTTCCAGATATACTTCTTCTTCCAGCTTTCCGTTCAGAAATGCACTTTTCACATCCATTTGATAAACCTTGAAGTTGGAGTGTGCAGCAAATGCAAGAAATATTCTGATGGCTTCAAGACGAGCAACTGGAGCATAGGCTTCATCATAATCAATTCCTTCTTCTTGTGAATAACCTTTTGCGACCAGTATGGCTTTGTTTCTCACAACAATGCCATCACCATCTAACTTGTTCCGGTAGACCCATATAGTTCCAATTATAGATTTACCCTTAGGCCTTGGAACCAGGGCCCAGACTTCTTGTCTCTCAAATTGATTGAGTTCTTCTTGCATAGCAAGACCCAATCAGGATTAGCAAGTGCTTCATCCACTTTCTTTGGTTCTAATTGTGATGGAAAACCAGGGAACAAACATTCATTTGTCGTAGCCCTTCTAGTCTTGACACCAGCATCAGGATCACCAATAATTAAATCAAAGGGATGATCTCTGCTCCAAATCCTTTCCCTTGGAAGATGTGTCCCTGATGATTTAGCAGTATTGTCAGTAAGCTGAAATGTGTGACTAGTTGATCCACCAGCTCCCCCCTGAGTTGTTGCCAGGTTGACTTGATGATCCACCACTAGCATTAGTGGAATCTCCAGTGTTTCCACCATTTCCTCCACCATTGCCTGGATCATCACCATCATTGTTGTCATCTCCTGTTGCAACCTCAGGTGGTATATCATCATCTGAATCAGAATCTAGATAGTTGTCAAACTTCAGAGACTCAGATGGATCAGCAGATTGTAGACTTGGAAGTTTAGTGTCATCAAATCTAACATTGACACTAACTTTCACTAACAGAGTGTCAATCACAAAAACTCTATAAGCTATTTTCGTATAACCAACAAGGATTGCTTCATATGCCTTTGGTTCAAATTTACTCAAATTCTCTTCACCATCTTTAAGAACAAACCATTTGGCTCCAAAGACATGAAGATGTTTGACATATGGTTTCTTGTTGTTATATAGCTGAAAGGGAGTTTTCATGTGATCCTTATTGATCAAAGTTCTATTCTGGGTGTAGCAGGCAATGCTCACAGCTTCAGCCCAAAAGTACAGAGGAAGCTTTGCTTCAGCAAGCATTGTTCTAGCAGCTTCAATCAGTGTACGATTCTTTCTTTCGACGACTCCATTCTGTTGTGGAGTCCTTGGTGCTGAGTACTGTCTGTTGATTCCCTTTTCAGAGTAAAAGTTGACTAAGGTTTGAATCTTGAACTCAGTTCCATTATCTGACCTTATTGCTTTTACAGGAACACCCTTTTATAATTCAACTTTCTTGATATGATCAATTATTGTTAGGGGAGTTTCATCCTTGGAAGCTAGGAAGTAAACCCAAGTAAATTTTGAGAAGTCATCCACAATAACCAAAGCATATCTTCCTCCATCAATTGACATAATATTCACTGGGCCAAATAAATCCATGTGCAACAGTTGCAATGGATCAGTGATACTATTGATGGTCTTGCTTTTGTGAGATGCTCTCTTCGCTTTTCCTTTTGGACAAGCTTCACAGAGATCAGCATATGTAAATTCCAGGGAAGGCAAACCTCTCACCAAATCTCTCTTGACCAGAGAGTTCATAGTTTTGAAGTTGTGGTGTGAGAGTTTCTTATGCCATAACCGACTATCTTCAGCAGATGCTTTTGCATAGAAACAGTGATATTTCCTGATGTCACATAGTGAAGGACGTTTATCCTTGGTATGTTTGATTATACATATTTCCTTTTCAAAGTGAAATAATAACCTTTGTCACAAAACTGGCTGACACTAAGGAGATTATGTTGTAGTCCTTCAACTATCGCAATTTCTTCTATGATGATCCTTCCAACTTTGTACTTTCCATATCCAACAGTACGACCATTGCTATTATCAGCAAAAGTAACTGAAGGTCCAGTTGCCTCTCTTACTTCTGTCAGCAGGGATCTATTGCTAGTCATGTGCCTTGATCCTCCACTGTCAAGCACCCAAACAACTCGAACAATTCCACTGGCACCCTGCAAAAGACAACTTGATTAAACATTCTTTGGGACCCATACTTGATTGGGTCCAGCAAACTTAAAGAACTGATTTCTATCAGGTGTAACAACAGAGCCCCTTGGACTGATACTTGGTTCAGACTTGACTGAACTTACTTCCTTAACAACAGCCTTGTAAACCTTAGTTTTAGGCTTTGGAACATAAGTCTCCTTCCTAACACGAGGAGGACTAGCAGTCTTTGCCCTAGCATACTTTTTGTTTGTGTGTTGTCTTGGTGACGTGCTTTCATTTTTTGCATGCAAATTCTTAAAATAAGAAGACATAGTATTGAAAGCACAAAGAATACAATTATCAACACCATAAAATTTATGGCATGCATCAAATATAGGAGCAACAGAAATATCAGTCACAATAGTAGGAACATCAATAGATTCTACTATAACATTATTAACAGTTTTAAAGTTCTCAGTAGAATGGCATCTATTTTCTCTGTTCTTACTATTCACAAAGTTATTAGGCTTGTTGAACTTAGTTCTTTCTGAGTTGACACCTAAACCAGCTTTAGGCAACCTAACATTGCCTTTCACTTTGATTGGTTTCAGGTTTGTCAGAATCGCATCTCTCTTCTCATTACTCTTTTTCATTTTAAGGTCTTCCTGTTTGAGTTCATATTTAATGACAACAAGAGTTTCTAAAAGAGGTTCAGCTTCTGAGGATTTAAACAACGTTTGAGGGGAATCTTTCAAAACAAAAGTAATCCCTCTCTCCTCAGCACTCTTCTTAAAGGGAGTAATGTTACTAGCCTTACCTACAGATTTGTTATAGTCAAAGCCTATTCCAACAGTTCTCTTGATCTCTTGTTTATCATTCAATTCTTTGACTATAGCGGAAGCATCCTTAAAGGCTTTACATTTCACTTTCTCTTCGTCTAGCTGAAGTCTTAAAGCAGTCTCACCTTTCTCTAGAACTCTGACTTTAGCAACTTGTAATCCTAAATCCATAGTCAGTTGTTCAATTTTAGGTTTTAATACATTCATCTCATTCATCTTATAAGCATGAATATCTAAGACTAAAGTATCAATTTTAAGATTGGCAGCTTTCAACTTTTTAATAGCATCATGTCTTTCTAGTCCTAATTGCATAAAAAGTTTAGGGCATGTAGGATCTACCTGAAAGCTTCCAGCAGGAGAAGGTGAAGATGATCCAGTATTAGCCATGAAAGCAACATTCTCTAGCTGCTCCTCTTCATCACTATCTGTATCATCCCAACTTTTCCCTTCTGCCAGATATGATTTGCTTTTGAAGCTTTGACCTCCAGAAATACCCAGTCTTGTATCCTCCTTTGCTCGTAGAAGATGAATAACCTCCCTTCTGAAACTTACTAGCAGTAGGTTTGTATTTCTAGGAAGGGTTCTTCTGGAATCTCATGTTTCCAAACTTCTTGGCAAACAATGATAGAGATTGATCTTCTAACAGTTCCAGCTCTTCCATTGTATAGAACTCATCATCACCACTAGAAGAAGCAGTTTGACCCATCTCAGGTACAACAAATTCCTGAGTAGTTTTAGAAGGAACAACAACATCCTTCTTTTCTTCCGGTGCATGTGATTCCACAACTAGAGCTCTTGAGTGGTTCTGTGTTTTAACCCAGCCATATCTCTGTTTAGACTGAACCTGTTCCAGTTCATATGTTTTCAGAATCCCGTAGTGTCTTTCCAGAGATATCTCATTCAGATCTCTGCTTTCCCTGATTGCAGTGATTCTGTGTTCCAGATGTTCAGGAAGTGTTAGGAGAAACTTCATGTTGACCTCTTTATTGTCGTAGTATTTCCCATTCAGATTTAAATTATTTATCAAATTACTAAGTCTGATAAACACTTCTGAAATCCCTTCTCCGGGATTGGAACCAAACTGTTCATACTGAGCCATCAGTATCTCTTTCTTGTTTTCTCTGACTTCTTATGAGCCTTCGTTGATAATCTCTAACGTATCCCAGATTTGCTTCGCGTTTGTACAATTAACAAAAGCATTGTACATGACAGGATCTAGGGATTCAACTAAGATCAATTGAAGAGTATCATCTAGGTTCATCTGTTCACTCTCTTCATCTGTGTACTCAAAAAGTTCTTTCCGAACAGTTTTATGAGGCATTAACACACCATCCTCTTTGTGTGCTATTATAAGCTTCATCGAAGTAGAAAAACCCTTGTTCAAAATCCCGATGTATTTTCCAGTTCGCAGTGCGGAGGAATAGTAACATGTGCCTCTTCCATAGGCCAAAGTGTTCTTTGCTGAACGGTGGGATTTTAATGCTACTAATCTTTTGTGTACTCATTTTTAAGGATTTAAAGTGAATAGTGTTTGGATGAGATTTGGATTACTGAAAGAAAAATATTTTAAATCAGAATTAATTTTTGGAATAAAATTAATTCGAATAAAAAATATTTGAAACGTTACAGAGTGTGTATGGGATCTAATACGGTGTATTCGTATTAACCGCTCTTGATGCCAATTGTTAGGTCCAGATACGATTGTAGAAGGGGGGGGGTTTGAATACAATCGATACCAAATAATCGCGGAAGTGAATCTGATTGGAATATGACTTGTTAATCAGATTATAATTAATTAATATAACAATGTTTTAAGTCGTTATATAATTAATATGGTTCAGTTTTAATGTCCACTAATGTTCGTAGAATAAATTTGACAGGGTATATTCTAGATTAGTGATTAAAACAACCTGGTTATCAAAGCACAGAAAACTGTGGATATAACAATCAAGCAAGTTACGAACAACTTGAAAGCTTTACAAATGCTTTGATTTACAAAGTGATGAACACTTAGAAATGAAGAATGAATGCCATATATATAGGCAAAGCATTGAACTTGTAAGACAATAAAAGACAAGACAATTACAAGTCTTGCAAAGACAAAACAAGAAGGGCAAGACAATTAAAGGCAAGGAAAGACAATTAGATCAAGTGGCAAGACAAACGCATGAGAGGGCAAGACAAAACAGGGGAGAAAGACAAATGAAATGTCTTGGCCACACTCCAGGATTCGGTAGGACATTCTATGGAATGTCATGCTGACTATCAAATCATTTCGGCAAGAAAAATCACCAAAAAAGAGATTGTGTTGGCAGATTGCTCCACATTCGGTCAGACAAAAGAATGTCTTGCTGGAATCTTTATCATTCGGCAAGACAAAACCATTTGTCTTGCTTGTGTTGCATTGTCACTTGGTCAGACAATTCCATTGTCTTTCGGGTGGCTTTAACAAATGGCAAGACATTGATTTGTCTTGGTAGATGGCCTCCATTCGGCATGACAATATTAGATTGTCTTGCCGAGTTGGTTTAGGTGATTAGTAATGAAATATGTAGTTTATATTTAATAGAAAATTATTCACTTAATTAAGTTAATCATATAAATTCATAAATTAAATTAATTCGAGAGTGAATTAATTTAATAAATAAATCACATAATTAATATAATTATTTGAGAAGTGAATTAATATTCTATTAAATATTTAATCACCCAATCCTCAGTAGAATTGCTTCCTGTCTTCTTTAAACTTTAAATAGCTTCGTCTTGATTTGTCGATCGATCGAACTACCACTTCTGCTTGACTTCAAATATTTAATTTGGAAAACTGATACACAGATGTATTGTCTGGTTCATCTGTATCTAGTTAAATCAAATATTCTTCGTCAAATAAACAATAAGAATTTGGTTTGTTCGTCGAGTCTCCGTCTTGTAAGTTCTTCTTCATTAAATGGAATCTTCTGAATAAATAAAGTAAAGAAACTTTATACCTTCTAAACTCCTGGACGTGCCACAAAAGATTATTTGTGCACTGAGGCTTGAACATATTAATGAACTTCTTTCAGTGGTGTGCAGCAGCATCCTGGAATTCCTCTGACATATAATTCCCATTAAATCATTTGACGTTTTTCGTCCGGATTCTGATAACTTGCTATTTACAGAGCTTTCTTATTTTAGTTGAGTTGTACCTCTTAAATACAAATAGGTTGAACATATGCCTTAAGTACTTATGCTTATAAACTGAACTAAAGTCTCCACACTCCTCGATGTGGGACTGGGGTGTCAAAAACTCCCCCACTTAAATTCCTGACGTCCTCTTCAGGCCGAAACGGATAGCCAATAGGCCCAGATCGAACCTCTGTAGCCATTGTGGGATAATACCGGCTGACATATAATTTCAATAAATCATTTGAAGTTCTTCGTATGGATTCCTTCAATAGTACTTGTTATTTACTTGTCATTCTTATCTGAGTTGAGTTGTCACCTCTTTAAATACAAATAGGCTGAACATATGCCTTTCAAGACTAATGGAGTTTGCTGACAATAACAGTCCTCAAGTCATCAGAAATCCTTGTTGTGTCAAGTTCATCACTGGGAATAGAATTGGTACCTTCTACTTGGAATATGATTCATTGTCCAAGTATGATGTTGGTTACATGATTAAGGTTTCTACACTTCTAAGAACCAAGGGCTTCGCATCCAAGCCAAATTTGATGCTGATAGAGAAATTATTGACTACTGCAATGAAAAGCAGATCCATGCCTAGTTCAGAAAGATGAGTAAACTCAAGAAGTCTCAACCAGCAGATTTCCGAGAAGACCGTGTGGATGAAGAAGTTCAGTATCGGCTGGCTCTTGCTAATGAGAGAAGGAAACTAGGAGAACCAGTTGTACCTGAAGAGCCTGTCAGAGATGAACCTCCTACTCTTGTGCATCATGCTCTAATCTTGAAGAAGGAGAAGTTGCTCATCTTGAGTGAATAGATTGAATAGGATTTTGTTATATATGTTCTAAGAACATCCTTTTGTAATCTATAATTAATGTTTGAATTCTGGTTTAATGTTTAATATAATACTAGAAACTTTTGCTATTTACATTTCTATGTTTAATCCTTTGTCTTATTAGTTAGTTGAGTTATCCTCTAGAAAATTTTCATGTTATATAAATAAACAAATAGGGGAAATTGAAAGTCATATGTTCAGCCTATTTGTATTAAAGAGGTGACAACTCAACTCAGTGTACAAATAATCTTTTGTAGCACGTCCAAGAGTTCAATAGGTATAAAGTTTCAATACTTTATGTATTCAAAAGATTCCAAGTTGTTTTTACTTATGAAGAAGGACTTTGAAGACGAAGACCCGATGAACTAGCCACGACTTAATTGTTTAGTTGACTAAGAATATCTGATTTGTGTGTCATCTCCTCAGATTAAATATTCTATATCAAACAGAGGTGGTCGTTCAGTCGTTGGACAATTCAATATGAAAATATTAATTGTTTAAAGAAGACAGAAGGCTCTACGGCTGTAGAAGAAGTTTAAATGATTAATGGATTATTAATTCACTTATCAAATAATTATATTAGTTGTGTAATTTATTTATTAAATTAATTCACTGTCGAATTAATTTGATTTATGAATTTATGCAATTAAATTAATTAAGTGGATAATGATTCGTTAATTATTTACAAAAGAAATTCATGTTTATATATCCTGAACTCGGCATGACAAACCAAAGGTTTGTCTTCCCGAGCCCAACAGCCCCCTTCTGGACACGGAATGACAAACCATTGGTTGGTCTTACCAAACCCTCTATAGAATCTCTAGGTCACGAGAAGACAAAGTGGTAATTTGTCTTACCGATTGATTGGCTGCCAAGACAACTTCTCTTTTTGTCTTATCGAATGCGGGCTTCCAAGACAAAGCTAAATATTGTTTTATCGAGGTTTAACTTGCAAGACAATCCTGCAGTTTGCCATCTCGAGCATATTATTATCTTACCCATGCTCTGTTTGTCTTGCCCAGCCTTAGTTTGTCTTGCCTAGCTTCCAGATTGTCTTAGCAAGCTATAGTTTGTCTCAGCAAGCTTGTATTTGTCTTTTCTTTCTTTGTCTTGCCTTCCTAAGGGGTTTTCCTATAAATATGGCCTCGCCTCTTCATTTGTTAGTGTTCAAACACTTGTAAACCTTATCAAGTTGCTTAACTTGCTTATTGTTATATTCACAGAAGTTCCGTGCTTTGATCACTCGGCTGTTTTAATCACTAAACAAGAATACATCCTTTCGAATCTATTCTACGAACTTTAGTGGACATTAAACCTTGTTATATTAATTAATTAAAATCTGATTATCCAGTTAAATACAAATCAGATTTATTCCACGATTATTTTGTGACGATTATATTCAACCCTCTTCCTTCTACAGTCGTTTCCGGACCTAACAACTCATAACATTGACATGAAGGTGAAGATTTACAATTTAATTCTAGAAAAGTCTAAATCTTTTCCGTGTGCATTTACTCAATTGCCTCCCTCTACAACTCCTGCTCCATAAATATATAGTACACCTTCATCAACTCCTAGCTTGACGAATGCTCAATTCTTGGCCTTAGCTCATGATATAACCAATCTCAGCACTTCCCAGTCTATCTTACAGGCCTCTATTAAAAAGCTTGAGGTCAATGTAGCCCTCACTCAGTAAGATGTTAGAGACCTGGTTGACTCCCAATTTATTTTTCAAATGAGAACTAATCTTGTTTTGAGAGCAATTGTTGGTGCTCTCAACATCAAGCCTCACGCAAGCATGGATTTTTTCAGGGATCAAGTTCCCACATCGATCCTCTCGAACGCTAACTTACAAGCCTAAGAAACTAAAGAAGAAAGAACAACAAAAACTAGCTCACAACCAAAAAAAACAAGGGCAAAAGTCAAATAACACCACCTCAATCTCAATCACTCTCCAAAGAACAAATTTCTCATAAATAAGTTGAGGTAGCAACTGAGCTGAGCACATGGCAGAGAATCAAGATGAATGTTCAGAGGCCTTATCAAAATATTGAGTTTAATGAGTTTGAAAGAGAAGATAGTTCCCGAAATTTGCTTCCACGTACCTATTCCACCACTCTAAGAAGAGTTCAATTTCAATGAAGACCATTTTAATAACTTAAAGTTTTTTTCAATGTGAAAGTAGAAAGAGAAAGATCAAGCGAAAAAATAACTCTCAAAGTTGGAAGAATCTATCATATGTTTGCAGATAATATGCGAGATTTCCCCAAAGCTGAGGTAATGGGAGTCTTGAGTCTTCTTCAAAGACAGGTCCATAAAGTCGATTTTTTAGAATCAAAATTGGAACTTCCCAAAATGAAATTGGAGAAAAGATAAACCAAGAAGATATATAGGCCATTCAAGAAAGGAAGCTTATAAGAAAGAGCTAGAGGAGTTTGAAAGAAAGCTAAATGAGCTGAAAGCACAAGACCACAATTGAGTCTCAGATTACTCTTGTTATCAGGTATGAATTTGTAACAAGTTTTATTCTCATAAATTAGGAGATATTATTGAATATAGCTTGCATGTATAATAGCAAAACTAAGTCACTTTTACAATCCTAGAATTTTATGTTTGTCTCTATTTTTTGTACTTAAAAGATATGTACTAGGACTTATGTTTTTAATGTACTCAAGGTATGAAAAGATATCTATTCTGAATATAGCGTTCCTCGTTAACAGTTTTCTCCCAAAAAGATTTAGAAGCATGAAATCTTGCAGCATGGTTCTAGAAGCTTCAGTAGGAATAATTTTCTTTCTTGCGACCAATCCATTTTATTATGGAGTTATTGGTGTTGAAAATTGTTGTAAATTGTTATGTAGCATATCCAAACTCAATGCCATATTTAACTTCTGGGGGTGACTGCAAATTTGCCAGCTTCTTTTATAATTTTTTTTATATGCTCAATTATGGCAGATAATGTCTCATCTTTTGCGTGGAGAAACTCAATCCATATGTATCTTGTAAAATTATTTATCATAACCAAGGCATATCTTTTTTTATTGCAAAAGGGCATAACATTTAGTGGACCAAACAAGTCCTTATGAATTAACTATAACAGCACACATAGAGTTTCCAGTTTTACTCGTATTACTTAATCTTTTTTTTTCCTTTTTTGACAAGCCTCACAAACCCTTTTCTTGAATAAATTGAGTGATGGAATGTTTTGTAATAACCCATGCAATGACAACTTTATATTATTAAATAAGTTTATAATTTGTTTACTCTTTCTAGTAATATTTATAATATTTATTCTCAATAGTATTAACACTTTAAGATGTTAATCATTTGGTTTATTAAAACAAAATTAGACTAAATATGAGGGTTAATTAACGTAAAATCTTAAATTTCTAGTACTTATATTAATACATTGATGAATAGTAAGTGCTCTTTATAAGGAAAAATATATCGTGTCACTTATTTTATAAGTTGAAAAATGAATGCTTAAATTCGTACTGCTAATATATGATACAAATGAGTGTATAAAGACGACATTAGATTTTAGAAATTCAAAACTTGGTAAATATTTCTTAAAATCTTCAAGTTGTATTATTAATGTCTCAATTCACATTTTGGTGTTCAACAATATAGGGAAGGCTACTAGCACATGAGATATAAAGTATTTAATACATTTTGATAAATTATATGATTATAAGAATAATATATATACTTGATCTGAAAAAATTATAACTATCATTTGATAAATATGTTTAGGGAAGTTATGAATGTGTTGAAAACTTATTCCCAAAAAATTTCAGTTATTTCCAAAAAAATAAAAAAAAAATAGTAGAGTAGGAGTATGTTTTTAATTTGCCTTCTAGAATTATTGTTATCCTAGTGTTATAGATCTAAAAACGAAGGTGTAAGCGACGTGCTTTTAGACTGTTCTCGGAGTGCGAGATGCCTACGTATCTATAACTGTGTAAAGAATCAAGTCTGAACGTAGTTCTAGTTTGGAGGGGTAGAGCCCTTTATATAGATGTCTCAGGGTTAGAGACTGAATGGAAGTATGATTCCACGTTTCAGAATTCTCATACAAGTAGGTTTCTCAGCCGGAGATAAGATAAGACTCTTATCTTAGCGTAGTCAATATTTATCTAGAATTCCCTGATAGTTATCCTTGAAGGATTAGAAGTCCTATAGAACTGATAGAGTTCTTGGAGTCTCCATATTAGATTATTATTCCGTAATTGGACAATTACAGGACTTCAGGTCCAATATGTCCCTTTTTATGGTCCATATACGTTTGGTCCGGACATTTATCGGGTTTGCACCGACTACATACGAAATTAAGTGGTACTCGGGCCTTTATTAATCGGCCGTTATATCTTGGAGTCATAAATAATTCTATTAATTATTTTCAACCCCTATCACCTAGAGTCTAGATACATGTGTTCTTATTTATTGTAATGCTGTTACAACTAAATAATTTAGGTGATTTCTATCAAGAAAATCCATGAGATATTGATAAGGTCAACATATCAATAACTACAATTTATTTTATCACAATACATTAATGATAATTTAAATAATAAATGAGATTAGTTGTTATGAATACAAGATGATAATATTTGTCAAACGTCTTTTTTTGGCTAACAGAATTAAATGTCAATATTTTTGGATTTTGTATACATGCCGCCATATAGTCTTTCATAAATTTTAGTCGTTACTTTTAATGATGTATACTATATATATATATATATATACATATATATATATATATATATATATATAAATATATATACACCCCACAGTCTCTTTGAACTATAACAAGAAAAAATTCGAAAATATTATATGGCACTTCTAAAGCTTCAGACACATAATATCTTCATCATGGTTCTCCTTTTGCAATCCTCTACACATTATTGTAAGTAATTCATTACCACGAAAATACTTTAGACTTGTATTGGTAAAGATATCAAATTACATATTCATTTATAAATTTTAGCAAATTTTAAAGAACAAGTGTATTTACATATTTGATTTAATACTTTATATGCCACAAAACTTATAACAAATTCATTATTATAACATTTTCGTAATAACAAAAATAATTAATATCTACAGGTACACCCTTGAACGATTCAAAAATTATGGAGGATGTCAAGAACACCGAAGTGACAAACATTGGCAATGCAAATGAAGAAATTAGAATCTGTTTGCCGGCACTATGTAAAAAATTAAACATGATAACTTGTTGGTGTTGTTGGGATGTAGTTATATTTAAATGTTATCGGACTCGTTCCGATTGTCAACAAATGTGTTAATAGTTGTATTTGTATCGGTTTATTTTTAAAAAAATTATATGATTACAGTTAATGTATTCATACATTATGCAATATGCCATGTTACATTTTTTATTTTTTTCAACACCACTTTCGTCCTTCTGATGATGATCTCTTTCTCTATTTGGAATTTCAATCTTTAAACAAACATAGCAACAACTTTTATAAACGAATGCCACCACCAAAATTAAACAAAAAAACAAAATTTTTATTAAAAATATTAGAAATTTTAAAATACCAGTGCATAAATGAAATACACAAAATTGTCCACACCCCTAATATAGTCCACTAATCAATACTTTACCTTTAATTTACATTTGGAACAAAAAAAATAATATGTTGTTTGGTAGAGTTTATTTATATGTATATTCTAGGAGATTTTATTCTCATATTTAACTGGAATATGAATTAATTTAGATATTTAGTTAATAGATTTTAATATTTTATTATAGAGTGTAACAAATTCCTAAAATTGAAAGAATTCGGGAAAAAAAGCTTAATTAGATCAAATTTGGATGAAAAAATTGGATTTATTATGCTACACATACTACTATGCTGTTTGCGCCATATCTAGAGTTTTATACATCAGATTTTGATGATCTTACTATTAGGGAAAGAAGATTTTAGGAAATAATTATATTATGCTCTTGATAAAATTTTGGAATTCTAATATATAATTTGAGATTGTTCCTGTAATGAGGACTTAAATTCTCGTATTTGGATCTAAGGATTTTTCTTAGTATAATCCATAAAGAAATTAAGTCATAGTGGGGAACCTAAAAGAGTTTGAAATAAGTAAATGTGACTTGTCCCGGATTGAAATAATAAAGAGGGGTAGGTGGATTTATTAGGTATCTCTTCCTCACTCGCTTACGAATGTGAAGCCATGGTCCCGATTGAAGTTGGTGTTGGATCATTCCGCACAGATCACTATGACCCCGAAACTAATGAGGTCAATCATCATCATCTGTATGTGGATATGATCGAAGAAGTGAGGACGAACTCTCAGCTTAAGGTTGGCCTCCTATCAATGAAGGACTGTTAAGCACTACAATGGAAAGGTGAAGACTCGTCCCCTTCGTGTCGGTGGCCTTGTTCTAAGAAAGGTCATGCGAAACACTAAGGTAGGTGAACATGGTGTATTCGGGGTCAATCAGGAAGGTCCTTAAAAGATTAAGTCCGTTATTTAGGGAGACACCTATCACTTGGAGGACATGAAGGAAAATCTGGTACCTAAAGCTTAAAATACGGAATACTTGTGTGCACGTATTATTAGTAATTTAGTCGATTTTATACTCAATATGAATTTTATCCATCCTAAGTCTAGGGGGCATTAGTTATATAAACACCTCTCCTAATACTTTTAGTATTTTTCAGTTGTGGGGGCTTGTCCTACTTTATTAAGCATTTGAATTCTATGTTATTTCAAAATTTTGCCACACTCAAGTTATTCTAAGTCATTTATAATGTACCCGAAGTACACTTCTATCATTATCCCGGTCAAAAATAATTTTTAATATAATCAAAGTACATTAATCATCGTATAGAAATATAATGATTTCATGCCTAAGGACCGTTAGATCATTATCACTATGAGATTACTTATGAAACAACAAACATGAAAAATCTCACATTGGGTCTATCTAGCACAACACACCTATACATATATATCTGTGTGTGTGTTTGTGTGTGTGTTTGTGTGTGTGTGTGTGTCTCAATTCACATTTTGGTGTTCAACAATATAGGGAAGCCTACAAGCTCATGAGATATAAAGTATATAATACATTTTTATAAATTATATGATTATAAGAATAATATATATACTTAATTTCGTATGTAGTCAGGATTGCACCGACTACATACGAAATAAAGTGGTAATCGAGCATTTATTAATCGGGCCGTTATATCTTGGAGTCATAAATAATTCTATTAATTATTTTAGACCCCTATCACCTAGAGTCCAGATACTGTGTTCTTATTTACTGTAATAATGTTACAACTAAATAAATTTAGGTGATTTCTATGAAGAAAATCCATGAGATATTGATAAGGTCAACATCAATAACTAAAATTTCTTTTATCACAAAAAGATTACTTTCTCTTTGTACATTAATGATAATTTAAATAATAAATTAGATTAGTTGTTATGAATACAAGATGATAATATTTGTCAAACGTCTTTTTTTGGCTAACAAAATTAAATGTCAATATTTTTGGATTTGGTATACATGCCACCATATAGTTTTTCATAAATTTTAGCCATTATTTTGAATGATGTATACTATATATATACACCCTCACAATCTCTTTGAACTACAACAAGAAAAAATTTGAAAATATTATATGGCACTTCTAAAGCTTCAGACACTTACTATCTTCATCATGGTTCTCCTTTGGCAATTATCTACACATTATTGTAAGTAATTCATTACTACAAAAATACTTTAGACTTATATTGGTAAAGATATCAAATTACATATTCATTTATAAAACTTTAGCAAATTTTAAAGAACCAATGTATTTACATATTTCATTTAATACTTTATATGCCACAAAACTTATAACAAATTCATTATTATAACATTTTCGTGATAACAAAAAAATTAATATGTACAGGTACACCCTTGAATGATTTAAAAATTATGGAGGATGACAAGAACACCAAAGTGACAAAAATAGGCAATGCAAATGAAAAACTTAGCATCTGTTTGCCGGCACTATGTAGCCCAGGCATAGTACCTTGTTTTTGTTGTTTGGATATAATTATAAATAAATGTTATCGGACTCGTTCCGAATGTCATCAAAATTGTTAATAGTTGTATTTGTATTGGTTTATTTCAAAAAAAGTCATATGATTACAGTTAATGTTATTCATACATTATGCAATATGCCATGTTACATTTTTTATATTTTTCAACAACAATTTCGTCCTTCTGATGATGATCTCTTTTTCAGTTTGGAATTTCAATCCTTAAACAAACTTAGCAACAACTTTTATAAACGAATGCCACCATCAAAATTGAACAGGATAACAAATTTTTTATTAAAATGTGCATAAATGAGAAATACAAAAAATTGTCCACACCCCTAATACAGTCTACTAATCAATACTTTGCCTTTACTTTACATTTGAAACAAAAAAAAATAAAATGTTGTGTGGTAGAGTTTATTTATATGTATATTCTAGGTGATTTTATTCTCATATTTAATTGAAATTTGATTATAATATAATATTTTATTTAATAGATTATAATATTTTATTATAGGGCTCAAGAAATTCGTAAAATTAGAAGATTTTGGGAAAAAAACTTAATTGGACAAAATTTTGGATGGAAAAATTGGATTTATTACGCTACACATAATACTATGCTGTTTGCGCCATATCTGGAGTTTAATACATCAAATTTTGATGATCTTACTATTAGGAAAAAAATATTTTAGGGTATAATTATATTATACTCAAGATATAATTTCGGAATTCTAATATGTAATTGGAGATTGTTCCTGTAATGAGGACTTAAATTCTCGTATTTGGATCTAAGAATTTTTCTTAATATAATCCATAGAGAAATTAAGTCATAGTGGGGGAACTCAGAAGAATTTAAAATGAGTAAATGTGACTTGTCCCACATTGAAATAATTAAGAGGGGTACGTGGCTTTATTACGTATCTCGTCCTCACTCGCTTACGAATGTGAAGCCATGGTCCCGGTTGAAGTTGGTGCTGGATCATTCCGCACAGAACACTATGACCCCGAAACTAATGAGGTCAAACATCATCTGTATGTGGATATGATCGAAGAAGTGAGGACGAACTCTCAGCTTAAGGTTGGCCTCCTATCAATGAAGGACTGTTGAGCACTACAATGGGAAGGTGAAGACTCGTCCCCTTCGTGTCGGTGGCCTTGTTCTAAGAAAGGTCATGCCAAACACTAAGGTAGATAGACATGGTGTATTCGGGATCAATCAGGAAGGTCCTTAAACGATTAAGTGCGTTATTTAGGGTGACACATATATCACTTGGAGGACATGAAGAAAAAGCTGGTACCTAGAGCTTGGAATACGGAATACTTGCGCACGTCTTATTAGTAGTTTAGTCTATCATATACTCAATATGAATTTTATTCATCCTAAGTACACTGCAAAGCAAACTTGGAGGAGGCGAGTAACATGTTAAGATTGGTGCAAACATTTGAGAGTGCTTCTGGTCAAAAGGTAAACGTCCTTAAGTCATCTGTTTTTTTCAGCTCTGATGTCAAAAGTCAGGAGAGAGCTCAATTATGCAGTTCGTTAAATATGGAGGAAGCAGGTGATGACTGCAATTATTTGGGTTTACCGAATATGATGAAAAAGAGCAAAGTGGTGACCTTGGGTTTTCTAAAGGATAAGGTCAAAAAGAGAGTTCAAAGCGGGGATGGAAGATTCTTTTCTCAAGGAGGAAGAGAGGTATTGATAAAATCTGTAGCTCAGTCGCTTCCTACATATGCGATGAGTGTCTTTTTACTTCCGCTGGAAATAACAAAGGATATAGAGAGAAACTTATCCCGTTTCTGGTGGAACTCTAAAGGTGATAATGGCAACGGTATACACTAGATGAGCTGGACTCGTTTAAGCAAGCACAAGTCAACAGGGGGTATGGGATTTAGAGATTTTCGCGACTTTAATTTGGCAATGTTGGCTAAACAAGGTTAGAGATTCACTACTAATCCAAATAGTCTTGTATCCAGAGTTTATAAGGCTAAGTACTTCGCAAACATCTCTTTTATTGAGGCTCATATTGGAGATAATCCTAGTTATATTTGGGGAAGCATTTGGGAAAGCAAAGATCTTATTGCTGCTGGTATGAGGTGGAGGGTAGGCTCTGGGGAGAAAATTTCTATAGTGGGTCAACCTTGGCTAATGGATTCACACAATCCCTTCATCACTTCGAATTCAAAGGTGCTTAGAAAAAACAAAGTATGCTCGCTAATGGTATCTGATCATAGAGGTTGGGATGAAGATATTCTCCGTGATCTTTTTAACGAAATAGACCAGTAATGCGTCAGGAGTATTCAGTTGAATGATAGTATGGAACATGATACTGTATACTGGTCTAAGGAAAGCTCTGGAAACTATTCTGTTCGAAGCGCGTACCGAATGTTGCGAGCTCAAATGAATCCTTGGAGACAGGAGGATAATGCGAGTCTTTGGCGTAAGATTTGGAAAATCAAAGCTCCCCCAAAAATTTTGAATTTTGTCTGGAGATCTCTGACAGATTGCCTTCCAACGTTAGTGATCTTGCAACGAAAAAATGTTTATGTTGAAAGTGTGTGCCCAGTTTGCAGCAGAGAGGAAGAGTCGATTGCTCACATTCTGGTGACATGTCCGTTAGCAAAACTTTGTTGGCAAGTTTTTGTGCATGGCTATCTTTCTTCTAGAGATTAGACTTTGTATCAGTGGTGGAAGAGAATTCTTTCAGCCTATGATAAAGATAAGCAAGCGGAGATAGCAGCAGTTAGTTGGTCAATCTGGAGAGCCAGAAATGAATTGGTTTGGAATAAGAAGTATATCCAGCTGAATTTTGTTCTCGCAAACGCTAAACAATATCTTGTACAATGGAAATGCGCCCAGCGTAATGGTTCTGAATCTTCATTTCCTAAGATAGTTGAAGGGGATGGAGCGACTGTTTGGGCAAAACCACAGGTGTCAACATTAATCAAGGTATCAGTGGATGCGGCAACTTTCAATGAGGAAAACTCTTATGGAATAGGGATGGTGGCCAGGGATGACAGAGGGAAAATGATTCAAGCACAAACAGTGTGTCAGGCTGGTTTGATCGCACCGGAGCACGCAGAATCCATGGCCATAAAGGAAGCGCTGAGTTGGATAAAAGATAAAGGCTGGCAAAAGGTAGTTCTGGATTCAGATTTTTTAGTTGTAGTGCAGGCAATCGGGAGCAAGGCAGCAATGACTTCTCCTTTCGGCCGCATCATCGAGGAGTGCCGGGATATGATTCGAAAGTATAACACAATTGAGGTGTTCTTTGTTAAACGGTTTGCTAATATGGTTGCTCATGAGCTAGCTAGAGCGTCAAATTCATATCCAGATTGCATTTTTGATTGGAGTTTTGTTCCTATTAATGTTCATGATGCTTTGAAGTTTGATTCAGAAAGTTAATAAAACTTACGTTGTTCGTCAAAAAAAAAGTGTTCACTAATATATTCATTATTCATAAAATTTAATTATTTATAAAATTTGACTTTTCTACTAGTGAATACTGGAGCTTGATCAAAACAGGTGGGATATTGAGTTAATCAATGACATATTTACTGAACGAGATGCTAATTTAATCTTATCAATACCTCTTCAACATTCTTTGGAGGACTCTTGGTATTGGAGAAGAGAAAAAATGGGTCAATATTCGGTTAGGAGTGCCCATGCAGCTTTGAGTGAAACAAGGGATGTGAATCATTCTAGTGATAGCTCTAGTTTTTGGAGGAGGATTTGGAATCTAAAAATTCCATTGAAGGTCAAACATTTCTTATGGAGAGCATTGACGGGATGCCTACCTACAAAAGATCAGCTCATTTCTAGAAGAGTTGCAATAATCGAACAATGCCCAGTCTGTAATTTAGAACCAGTAACTATTACCCATGTTTTGACAACCTGCCCATTTGTAAAACTATGTTGAAACTTGGAATAAGGTTGGGTGTAAGATTGATACGCATATGGCTCAGAGTTTTCAAGAATGGATGTCTATAGCACTACAGCAACACAGAGGGGAGGAAATATTAAATCTTTGTATGATTTGCTGGTCTCTCTGGAAATATAGAAACGATATAGTTTGGAATCAGAAAGGTGCGGAGTTTGTAGAGGTGGTAGCATCAGCTATCCAAGTTCTTGATCACTGGAAGAATGCACAAGACAGGTCTTTTGACTCCTCCTTTAGGTTTATGACTCTAACAGATGGGGATGTGCATTGGAAACAACCACAGGAAGGAACGATCAAGGTTAATACAGACGCTGCGTTGTTTGAAGATTCTAATTGTTATGCTTATGCTATGGTGGCTCGTGACCATAGGGGAAGTTGGTAGAGGCTATTTCGAGTTGCAAGCATGGGAGGGTGGATCCAGAACTTGCAGAGGCCATCGAGATAAGGGAAGCTCTTAGCTGGATTAAAGCGAAAGCTTAGCCAAGTGTGGTACTGGAAACTGATTGTCTGACAGCAGTTCAGGCAATTCGTTGCTCTTCAGTCAATCTTTCATACCTTGGAAGAGTGATAGACGAGTGCAAACATATCTTCTCTGCATTAGATAACCGGTAAGGTGATTCTAAAATTTGTTAAACGGTCCGCGAACAACGTGGCTCACTTCATAGCTAGACATAGTAGTTCAATAGTTGATCGTACTTGGAGTGGGGAAAATGTCCCTTCTGATTTTATCCATGTACTTTTTAACGATTCGAAAGTTGAATGAAAGCTTTATTTATTGGCAAAAAAAAATAGTGAATACTAATTTTTAATTTTAACATAATATATTATTTAAATTTTAAATTTAATTTAGTATGTTGAGTAGAATGTTAAGATTCGAGTAGATGTTCATTCATACATTATTCTAAATATTTCATTATCAATTTTTTTGCTCAATCATTAAATTAACAAATAATTATTAGTTTTATTGTATATTAGAGAGTATAATGTGATTATGATTTTATTAAAGATATCATTTTTTGATATGGAGATTCTTAAAAATGTTCGCTTGAACGTAATAAAATAATAAATACTAAAATACACATGAACACTTAGTTGAATATTGACTTATTATAATCTTATGAAATTCCAATAGATGTTCACTCAAATTTTTAGAATAATATATAGTAGAATCCTTAAATTGATATTTTAATAAATTTATATTACTTTAAAATATTCGCTCAAATATAATAGAATAATATATAGTAGAATTTTTTAAAATTTATCTACAAAGTTGAATTAAAAAATCTATTATAATATATAGTAAATGAAGAGATTCTTTACAATACCCGTTCAAATATTTTTCAAATGTGGAATTTTCAAAATGTTGTTTCAATATTTAAGTTTTAATTTAAAAGAAAAAGTTAAGTAAAGAACTTAAGTCATTGTATACAATTTTTAATAAATAATAATAATAATAATAATAATAATAATAATAATAATAATAATAATAATAATAATAATAATAATAATAATAATAATAATAATAATAATAATAATAATTCAAGATCCCAATTAAATATTTATTTATTTTAAATATATTAAATTTATAATAGAATTTCATACAATGATCTTAAACCCTTTAATTATATTTTTCTTCCCTTTAATTATATTTTGTTCCTATGATAAAAATTATTATATTTTTTCAACAAATATTTAGAATTTTAATTGCATACATCTTGCATCTTTGTTTATGATTTCATCTATAAAAATTCATTTTGGTGTTGTATAGTGGAAGTTTAAAATTTTATTATTTTATGAGTATAAATTTTATTATTTATTCGACTTAAAGTTTGTTTGGTATTCTAGTATAATATTCAGTTTTGTTTTGTTATATAATGCAACGATTTTTTTCCTTTCAATTTTACACAAGTCTCGTACTTACAATTCCGCTTACCTTATAATAGATTTATTTAGGTGTTATCATATACTCAGAGAAAATATTCATTTATATATTCTAGTTTTGAATTCAATTTTTTATTATTTTATAAATATGGATTATAATTTTTTTCCAAAATAAAGATTCATTTAGATATTCGATTATAAATTCAATTTATTTGTTTTTCGTATGTGTTTATATTTCACTTATGTTATATAAGATTCATTTAAGTGTTCTAGTGCAAGATTCAATTATTTATCATTAAACCAATATATATTTATAATACAAGATTCAATTTTTTATTATTTTATAAATACAAAGATTCTTATTTATTAAAAATGAAAATTCTATTAAGTTTTTTTCAAACATAAATCTTGTTTTACAAGTAAGTTTATTTTTTCCCCGTATTTGTGGGTTTAATATTTTTTTGATCGAAACCTTTTAATATATTAATCACACATTAAACAAGCAAATCATTGTACAATGACATAAATAAGAAAATTAGTAAAAAAATTTGAAATTCAAAATCATGAAATGGAGTGTAGAAAACAGAATTCATACATCATCAATGAGTATATATGTACGAGATTCTCTAAGATATTATATTATTTTTAATAATAAATATTCGTGCCTTGCAAGATTCTCTTAAAATTTGAGATTTTTCTTGTATAAATTATTTATCGTATAATATATATTGTTTTGACTCTTCTAATATTTTTAATTATTATTATTTTGAAGAATCTCAAACCAATTAATATAAAAGATCCTAATACAAAACTTATAATAATATCTAAAGGAACACTTTAAAAAAACTTTTTAAGTCAAAAAATCATAAATAAAAATAAATGCTATAATAATTTTATCAAATCTTTTCAATTTGTGCGAATCTTTTGAAATTTGAAATTGAAATTTGATATATACTATAAATGTTATGAGTGATTGATTGAGATATGAATAACATAAAAAAGGAAATTAATTAAATGTTGATTATGCGTCAATATTGAAGCAAGATCTTGTATAAATCTTTTTGGAGAAGGAAATGTACTAATTGAATGCATTAAATATATGTATTGATTGAATGCATTAAATATACGTAGAAGATTACTATACTATCCCTGGTAAACTAGATTTTATTGATTTTCTGATAAATCACAATTTAAACTATTATTATAACATCAACGGTGATTAGATGGCACTATGCCATAAGTCCATATAAGCAACTTCCTCATATATATATATATATATAGGATTTTGCTCAAATACAAACTTTTTAATTGTACAAACTACAAACTAGATCTGAGCCGTCCAATTAATTTATATTTTATTAAATCCTGTCCGTTCATTAATTTAATATTTAAAAGGATTGACTTGAACTTTGACTGAATCAGTTGAAAGTTTTGTTTCTCTCTCTTACAGTACTTTCTCTCTCTAGCCGTTATCTGTTTCTCTCGCGCGGCCGTTATCTCTCTTCGTCTCTTCCTTTATCTTGTGCGCTGCCGGTATCTCTCTCTCACGCTCTGTCGGAGTTAAATCGCTGCAATCTTACCGCGCTGCCGGAGTTAACTCGGTGTCGGAGTTAACGCGCTGTCGGAGGTATTTCGAACTTGATTTTGAGAGTAGACTTCGGTGTAATCTCATATAATTAGAGCTTGATTTTGAATATTATAGTTTTGATGAGCTTAATATGATATGAATTAATCTCGTTCGAGGTACAATAATCATCTGCAGATAGCTTTTGTTTGTATGTATGTTGTGTATATTCTTTAAATTTTAGAAATCTTTGTATCGTTATGTTTAATTGAGTGCAAAGTGTGTTAATTTTTGATTTGTTTTGTAGTTTTCACTGATGAATTGTGTTAATTGAGCTTGAGTAAATCAATTCAGATAGCTTTTGTATGATATGTAGCTTTAGTAAACTGCAGTGTTAAAAATTTTGTTTGCAGGAAATTGATTTTTTTTATGCTTGGAGGATGATAATTTCAGATTTAGTGAAGATTAGCCACAATCAAGGTTTGTATTCTTGTGATTATTGTGATTACTGTTATTTGTTTATGCTTGGATGATGATTTGTTCTATATTTCCAGTTAGTTTGTGTTAATGATATTAGTCAGATGAGAAGAATTATAGAAAGGATCAGAGCAAGTTTAAAATTATTAGGTTTTGATAGTGATTGTTGTTTCATCTGTTAGTGATTATAAACACATACAATAGTGATTGTAGATGATTATAATGATAATTTTAGTTTTGTGTCCTGATATTTTATTAATTTAAATGTATTAGTAATTTTTGCTTAAAATAATGATTATAAGTACATATATTATTGGTTGTTGTTGCATTTTAATCTAATTTAGATATTTTTTGTGGAGAGGGTAATTGCATGTTTTAAATCTGATATATGTTAGATTTTGATTGACATTTTTGTGACTGTGATGGCTGTTATTATTTAATTGTAAGTATTGATTATTTATATTTCATATGATAGGTTCGAGTTGTGGGGATTCTTCTCTTGTTAATCGTGGCTGTGATGATGTTACTTCTGTTGCTAGTGGAAATGTTCCCTCGAGTCGGAACGAAGAATCTGTGACAAGTTACTCAGATGTTCGTGAAAGATTTTATCTTCCTGTTAATGTTACTGATGTTTCAAAGCCAAATATTAATCAATCTTTTCAGAGTCTGGATCAGGCTTTTGTATTCTATAAAGATTATGGTCGTTTAAGTAGTTTTGATGTGAGGAAGGGAACTGAAAAGAAGGATGCATTTGGTACTATTACTTTCAAACACTATACATGCAGTAAAGAAGGTTCTAATGAGTTTCGTAGTATTTCGGACAGTAATTCAAGTAATGTGAAGCGTAGGCGAACTGCTTCTACAAGGTGTTGTTGCAAAGCGAAGATAGTTTTGAAGCTTAATAAAGATAGACAATACTTTGTCTTTAAGTTTGATGAAGTGCATAATCACCCCTTGGTTGATGAATCTGGAAGGCAGTTTTTGCGATCTAGTCGTGAAATGACAGTTAGTTCTAGGAATTTTGTGTTTGATGCTGCAAAAGTTAACATTGGTTGTAGTAAAGCTTATGGATTGATGAAAGAAATGGTTGGTGGTTATTCGAATGTTGGAGCTACATTGAGGGATTTTAGGAACTTTAATCGGGATTTGAAAGAGTACGTTGGTGAAAGAGATGGGCAGATGTTAATTGATAAGTTTAAAGTTTTTCAGGAGAGCTCGAGTTCTTTCTATTATGCGTATGAGCTTGATGAAGCAGGGCGTTTGACAAAGCTTTTTTGGGCTGATGCAATTTCTCGGAGGAATTTTGAGGTTTATGGTGATGCTGTCTCATTTGATGCGACGTTTGACACAAATAAGTAAGTAAAACTTTCATGTCAGCTAGTGAATTTTTGTGTGATGATGCATAATTTTTGTTAACTTGTTGTTTTAGTTGTTAAAACAATTTCTTGTAGACAGTAATGTTGGAGCATTCTTCATGAAGTTTTCTTAGCATGTAAACAAATCAGATTCAATTATCTCAGTAGTGTTTGTTATATGCTTGAAATTTTCCAATTAAGTATGCTGCTGTTGAGCAGCAGAAGACAGTCGGTTACAGAAGATATATCTTTCAAGTAGACCTGAATATAGTTCTTAACTTTGTAAGACTGGATGGCTTTATTCTAGTATTGTCACTTGCCTTTTGAGTCTTTTCACCTTAATAGATTTGCTGTCGTAATTGATGAGTTAGTATCACAGTGTTTTTCCCATGAGATTAGTGTCGGGTATGGATATCATTAAGTGATTCCTATGTGACTCAAAAACATTTAGAACAGTCTGGCATGGTGTTTTTGATGAGCTTTAGGAATCAGTTATAGTCCTGGCAAATATGGTCGATTATTGTGAATTCCTGATACATCAGTTGTTAGTTGAGGAGTAATTCAGTCTGCAGACTGTATTTAGAACTTCTAGTAGACGATAGCATTGTATCTAGTACTTGTGTTAGACTTTTGCTGTCCTTGGATGGTTTCAGTCCTTGATGTTTTTATTATAAAATTTAAAACAAACTGGATTTGATGTCTTCTTATACAGGGGTATTTTATATATTTTTGCAGGTATAACATGATTTTTGCCCCATTTACTGGGGTTGATAAACATGAAAAATGCATAACCTTTGCTGCATGCCTTTTGTCAAAGGAAGATGTCACGCACTATAAATGGGTTTTTGATCAATTTTCTACATGTATGGGGCGACATCCTGTTGTTATTGTGACAGATCAGTGTCCTGCAATGAAAATTGCAGTTTCTTCGTCGCTTTCTTCGAAAAATGGTCTTGTTGCTACTAAGCACCGTTTGTGCATGTGGCATATCATGCAAAAGTTTCCTATAAAGGTATCGGTGAAATTTCCTTAGCTTAGTTTAGTTTATTTTCCAATGTAAAACTGTATAGTAATAAGTTTTTGCTTTTTTATTATTTGACGTGGCTTTTAAATATTTTTACAGCTTGGTAATCGATTATGTAAAGAAACAGACTTTATGGAGAAAATGAAAAAATATATATGGTCAACACACCTAGAGATTGCTGATTTTGAACAAGGTTGGGAAGCTGTTATCAAAGAATTTAATTTGGAGAATGACAAGTGGCTGACTGATATGTATGCTATTAGATCATTGTGGATTCCAGCCTTTTTCAGAGATGAGCCTATGTTTGGGTTGATGAGGACCACATCTAGGTCAGAAAGCGAGAATTTTTTCTTTGCTCAGTTTCATAGACAAGCTGACACATTATGTGAGTTTTGGTTGCGGTTTCAAAGTGCCATGGAAAGACAAAGAAACGAGACAAAGAGACTGGATGAAGAGTCGAAATCAAGCTTTCCTACTACTTTGTCAAGATGGTTTATTGAAGACGATGCAGCTGATTTGTTCACTCGAACGGTTTTTTACAGAGTTCAGGAGGAAATTCTGGCAGCTTGTTTGGATATGCAGATAAAGCGAATGAGTGAAGAAATAGATGGTGTTACGAACTTTGAAATTAAGGATGTGAAAGTTAAAGAAAAGATCTTCAAGGTATTATATTATTCTTCCACTTATATTTATTACAGTTTGATAAATTTTTTTAACTTACTTGCTTGTGATTTGCACCATTAAATTTGGACTCCCTGTAACAATTCACTTCTGATATAGTCAATCCTATGTAATCCTATGATATAGTTTTGGTTCACAGAATAGTGATTATTGTTGTTTAAGTTAGTGATTATTGATCCTAAATGGTAGTGATTGTTGTTCAATATGTTAGTGATTGTTGTATATTTTTAGTGCTTTAGTACCATTATAATTTTCCAAATCATGTGTCTTTTTTCTTTTCTACTGATGTAGTTTAATCTGTTGTGTTTTCAGTCAAACTTATATTTGTTATGTTCATATATTGATTGATTATTTTATTTTTGCATTTTGAACCTGCAAAATTAAACTGCCATTCTAGTAAAGTCAGGGAAAACCTCTGAAATTATTCTCAGCAGATCTGCCCAATTAAGTTTATACCTGAATAAAGTTGATGTTTATTCAGGTGTCGGTCAGTAAAGATCATGCTGTTTGTTCCTGCAAAAAGTTTGTGATGTGTGGTATAGTTTGCCGACATAGCTTATGTGGCATGAAGCAAATTGGAGTAACTAGATTCCCTAGAAGTCTTCTTCTTAACCGTTGGTCCAAAATTGCGGATTCTGGAAGCTCATGTGATATGATATCTACTGATTACTTGAAGATGGAAAATGTTTCTTTGAAATTGATGAACATTTGGTTTGACTTTCGTCAAGTTCTTAACAAGGCTGGATTGCAGATGGAAGCTCTGGAATTTGTTCATAAGACAGTCAAGCAGTTGGGCAGTGAAGTTGGAGGTGGTTGTACTGATGGTGGTGGTTTTTTAAAAAAAGACCATCTTGCTTCTTTGATTGGTGACCAACCTCAGGGTGAAATTACAGTTTTAGTTCCTAATGTTTCCAAAAACAAAGGAAACTATTTCAAATCAACAAGGTTGATTAGCGAGAGAGAGAAAGCAATTACTAAGTCAAAAAAGAGAATCCGAAAGTGTAAAGAATGTTTAGCAACTACTCATGATTCACGTACTTGTCCAAAGAAGAAGTTACAGAAATAAAGATTTGTAAAATATCTTCTTATTTTGTTTTTTGGCAAAAAACTATTATGTAAATGCGATGTTGCTTTTTATATAATGAATTGTTTAGTCATTTTCATTTTTGCTCTTGCACTAGTGATATTTGTTGAATTTCTTTTTGGTTTTAATGTTATCATTGTTTGATAAATGCTTCATTTGATATTATTATCTTTTATCTTTTTTGAGTCTAGAGCATAGGTATTTGTAAATTTTAAGTGTTTTAGAATCTTTCATAAATATAATTAGTTGAGCTCTACTTCAATTTGAAAAAATATATCAAATGTAAAAAAAAATATTAAATATTTTTGTAAAAATAAAGTTTTAGGAAAATATTTTTCGTTTTATAATATTAATTAATGCGAGGATTCAGTGTTGGAAGGCCCGGAAGCCGAGAAATCAGAACAAGACATATTTTTCGTTTTTTAACATGAAGGGTTTAATGTTTCCTTTTTGGGTTTTAGAAAAATCCACGTACACTTTACAGTAACCAAGTCCAATTTATAACCGTTAACATTTAGGGTTTATGTTTGGGTTGCAGAATGATTTAATTCGTACTGTATATTAAATTGGCCGACGGTTAGGGTTTAGGATTGAGGGTGTAGGGCCGGGAGGCCCTACTCCCTCGAGCCTAAACCCTAACAAAGCGAGGCTGAAGGGCCGAAGGCCCTGAAGCCGAGACGTCGGCGGAATACATAAATTTACAACCGTTAGCACTTACGGTTTAGGTTTGGGTTGCAGAATGATTAATTCCCACTGTATATTAAATTTTTTGTTGCATATGAGGTTGCATTCAGTTGATTCTATTGTAATTGCTATAGGTTTGGGTCACGTAATTTCTAAAACTTGGGGCACATAATATCTACCATCCGGGGCACGTACATTCAGCAATTTGGGGCACGTAGGTTCTAGAGTTGGGGCACGTAATTGCTACAGGTTCGGGGCACGTAATTTCTAAAACTTGCGGCACATAATATCTACCATCTGGGGCACGTACATTCAGCAATGTGGGGCACGTAGATTCTAGAGTTGGGGCACGTAATTGCTACAGGTTCGGGGCACGTAATTTCTAAAACTTGGGGCACATAATATCTACCATCTGGGGCGCGTACATTCAGCAATTTGGGGCACGTAGGTTCTAGAGTTGGGGCACGTAATTGCTACAGGTTCGGGGCACGTAATTTCTAAAACTTGGGGCACATAATATCTACCATCTGGGGCGCGTACATTCAGCAATTTGGGGCACGTAGGTTCTAGAGTTGGGGCACGTAATTGCTACAGGTTCGGGGCACGTAATTTCTAAAACTTGGGGCACATAATATCTACCATCTGGGGCACGTACATTCAGCAATTTGGGGCACGTAGGTTCTAGAGTTGGGGCACGTAATTGCTACAGGTTCGGGGCACGTAATTTCTAAAACTTGGGGCACATAATATCTACCATCTGGGGCACGTACATTCAGCAATTTGAGGCACGTAGGTTCTAGAGTTGGGGCACGTAATTGCTACAGGTTCGGGGCACGTAATTTCTAAAACTTGGGGCACATAATATCTACCATCTGGGGCGCGTACATTCAGCAATTTGGGGCACGTAGGTTCTAGAGTTGGGGCACGTAATTGCTACAGGTTCGGGGCACTTAATTTCTAAAACTTGGGGCACATAATATCTACCATCTGGGGCACGTACATTCAGCAATTTGAGGCACGTAGGTTCTAGAGTTGGGGCACGTAATTGCTACAGGTTCGGGGCACGTAATTTCTAAAACTTGGGGCACATAATATCTACCATCTGGGGCGCGTACATTCAGCAATTTGGGGCACGTAGGTTCTAGAGTTGGGGCACGTAATTGCTACAGGTTCGGGGCACGTAATTTCTAAAACTTGGGGCACATAATATCTACCATCTGGGGCGCGTACATTCAGCAATTTGGGGCACGTAGGTTCTAGAGTTGGGGCACGTAATTGCTACAGGTTCGGGGCACGTAATTTCTAAAACTTGGGGCACATAATATCTACCATCTGGGGCGCGTACATTCAGCAATTTGGGGCACGTAGGTTCTAGAGTTGGGGCACGTAATTGCTACAGGTTCGGGGCACGTAATTTCTAAAACTTGGGGCACATAATATCTACCATCTGGGGCACGTAAATTCAGCAATTTGGGGAACGTAGGTTCTAGAGTTGAGGCACGTAATTGCTACTGGTTCGGGGCACGTAATTTCTAAAACTTGGGGCACATAATATCTACCATCTGGGGCACGTACATTCAGCAATTTGGGGCACGTAGGTTCTAGAGTTGGGGCACGTAATTGCTACAGGTTCGGGGCACGTAATTTCTAAAACTTGGGGCACATAATATCTACCATCTGGGGCACGTACATTCAGCAATTTGAGGCACGTAGGTTCTAGAGTTGGGGCACGTAATTGCTACAGGTTCGGGGCACGTAATTTCTAAAACTTGGGGCACATAATATCTACCATCTGGGGCGCGTACATTCAGCAATTTGGGGCACGTAGGTTCTAGAGTTGGGGCACGTAATTGCTACAGGTTCGGGGCACGTAATTTCTAAAACTTGGGGCACATAATATCTACCATCTGGGGCACGTACATTCAGCAATTTGAGGCACGTAGGTTCTAGAGTTGGGGCACGTAATTGCTACAGGTTCGGGGCACGTAATTTCTAAAACTTGGGGCACATAATATCTACCATCTGGGGCGCGTACATTCAGCAATTTGGGGCACGTAGGTTCTAGAGTTGGGGCACGTAATTGCTACAGGTTCGGGGCACGTAATTTCTAAAACTTGGGGCACATAATATCTACCATCTGGGGCGCGTACATTCAGCAATTTGGGGCACGTAGGTTCTAGAGTTGGGGCACGTAATTGCTACAGGTTCGGGGCACGTAATTTCTAAAACTTGGGGCACATAATATCTACCATCTGGGGCGCGTACATTCAGCAATTTGGGGCACGTAGGTTCTAGAGTTGGGGCACGTAATTGCTACAGGTTCGGGGCACGTAATTTCTAAAACTTGGGGCACATAATATCTACCATCTGGGGCACGTACATTCAGCAATTTGAGGCACGTAGGTTCTGGAGTTGGGGCACGTAATTGCTACAGGTTCGGGGCACGTAATTTCTAAAACTTGGGGCACATAATATCTACCATCGGGGGCGCGTACATTCAGCAATTTGGGGCACGTAGGTTCTAGAGTTGGGGCACGTAATTGCTACAGGTTCGGGGCACGTAATTTCTAAAACTTGGGGCACATAATATCTACCATCTGGGGCGCGTACATTCAGCAATTTGGGGCACGTAGGTTCTAGAGTTGGGGCACGTAATTGCTACAGGTTCGGGGCACGTAATTTCTAAAATTTAGGGCACATAATATCTACCATCTGGGGCATGTACATTCAGCAATTTGGGGAACGTAGGTTCTAGAGTTGAGGCACGTAATTGCTACTTGTTCGGGGCACGTAATTTCTAAAACTTGGGGCACATAATATCTACCATCTGGGGCGCGTACATTCAGCAATTTGGGGCACGTAGGTTCTAGAGTTGGGGCACGTAATTGCTACAGGTTCGGGGCACGTAATTTCTAAAACTTGGGCACATAATATCTACCATCTGGGGCGCGTACATTCAGCAATTTGGGGCACGTAGGTTCTAGGGTTGGGGCACGTAATTGCTACAGGTTCGGGGCACATAATTTCTAACACTTGGGGCACATAATATCTACCATCTGGGGCACGTACATTCAGCAATTTGGGGCACGTAGGTTCTAGAGTTGGGGCACGTAATTGCTACAGGTTCGGGGCACGTAATTTCTAAAACTTAGGGCACATAATATCTACCATCTGGGGCATGTACATTCAGCAATTTGGGGAACGTAGGTTCTAGAGTTGAGGCACGTAATTGCTACTTGTTCGGGGCACGTAATTTCTAAAACTTGGGGCACATAATATCTACCATCTGGGGCGCGTACATTCAGCAATTTGGGGCACGTAGGTTCTAGAGTTGGGGCACGTAATTGCTACAGGTTCGGGGCACGTAATTTCTAAAACTTGGGGCACATAATATCTACCATCTGGGGCACGTACATTCAGCAATTTGAGGCACGTAGGTTCTGGAGTTGGGGCACGTAATTGCTACTTGTTCGGGGCACGTAATTTCTAAAACTTGGGGCACATAATATCTACCATCTGGGGCGCGTACATTCAGCAATTTGGGGCACGTAGGTTCTGGAGTTGGGGCACGTAATTGCTACAGGTTCGGGGCACGTAATTTCTAAAACTTGGGGCACATAATATCTACCATCTAGGGCGCGTACATTCTGCAATTTGGGGCACGTAGGTTCTAGGGTTGGGGCACGTAATTGCTACAGGTTCGGGGCACGTAATTTCTAAAACTTGGGGCACATAATATCTACCATCTGGGGCACGTACATTCAGCAATTTGGGGCACGTAGGTTCTAGAGTTAGGGCACGTAATTGCTAGAGGTTCGGGGCACGTAATTTCTAAAACTTGGGGCACATAATATCTACCATCTGGGGCATGTACATTCAGCAATTTGGGGAACGTAGGTTCTAGAGTTGAGGCACGTAATTGCTACTTGTTCGGGGCACGTAATTTCTAAAACTTGGGGCACATAATATCTACCATCTGGGGCGCGTACATTCAGCAATTTGGGGCACGTAGGTTCTAGAGTTGGGGCACGTAATTGCTACAGGTTCGGGGCACGTAATTTCTAAAACTTGGGGCACATAATATCTACCATCTGGGGCACGTACATTCAGCAATTTGAGGCACGTAGGTTCTGGAGTTGGGGCACGTAATTGCTACAGGTTCGGGGCACGTAATTTCTAAAACTTGGGGCACATAATATCTACCATCGGGGGCGCGTACATTCAGCAATTTGGGGCACGTAGGTTCTAGAGTTGGGGCACGTAATTGCTACAGGTTCGGGGCACGTAATTTCTAAAACTTGGGGCACATAATATCTACCATCTGGGGCGCGTACATTCAGCAATTTGGGGCACGTAGGTTCTAGAGTTGGGGCACGTAATTGCTACAGGTTCGGGGCACGTAATTTCTAAAACTTAGGGCACATAATATCTACCATCTGGGGCATGTACATTCAGCAATTTGGGGAACGTAGGTTCTAGAGTTGAGGCACGTAATTGCTACTTGTTCGGGGAACGTAATTTCTAAAACTTGGGGCACATAATATCTACCATCTGGGGCGCGTACATTCAGCAATTTGGGGCACGTAGGTTCTAGAGTTGGGGCACGTAATTGCTACAGGTTCGGGGCACGTAATTTCTAAAACTTGGGGCACATAATATCTACCATCTGGGGCGCGTACATTCTGCAATTTGGGGCACGTAGGTTCTAGGGTTGGGGCACGTAATTGCTACAGGTTCGGGGCACGTAATTTCTAAAACTTGGGGCACATAATATCTACCATCTGGGGCGCGTACATTCAGCAATTTGGGGCACGTAGGTTCTAGAGTTGGGGCACGTAATTGCTACAGGTTCGGGGCACGTAATTTCTAAAACTTGGGGCACATAATATCTACCATCTGGGGCACGTACATTCAGCAATTTGAGGCACGTAGGTTCTAGAGTTGAGGCACGTAATTGCTACTTGTTCGGGGCACGTAATTTCTAAAACTTGGGCCACATAATATCTACCATCTGGGGCGCGTACATTCAGCAATTTGGGGCACGTAGGTTCTAGAGTTGGGGCACGTAATTGCTACAGGTTCGGGGCACGTAATTTCTAAAACTTGGGGCACATAATATCTACCATCTGGGGCACGTACATTCAGCAATTTGAGGCACGTAGGTTCTGGAGTTGGGGCACGTAATTGCTACAGGTTCGGGGCACGTAATTTCTAAAACTTGGGGCACATAATATCTACCATCTGGGGCGCGTACATTCAGCAATTTGGGGCACGTAGGTTCTAGAGTTGGGGCACGTAATTGCTACAGGTTCGGGGCACGTAATTTCTAAAACTTGGGGCACATAATATCTACCATCTGGGGCGCGTACATTCAGCAATTTGAGGCACGTAGGTTCTGGAGTTGGGGCACGTAATTGCTACTTGTTCGGGGCACGTAATTTCTAAAACTTGGGGCACATAATATCTACCATCTGGGGCGCGTACATTCAGCAATTTGGGGCACGTAGGTTCTGGAGTTGGGGCACGTAATTGCTACAGGTTCGGGGCACGTAATTTCTAAAACTTGGGGCACATAATATCTACCATCTAGGGCGCGTACATTCTGCAATTTGGGGCACGTAGGTTCTAGGGTTGGGGCACGTAATTGCTACAGGTTCGGGGCACGTAATTTCTAAAACTTGGGGCACATAATATCTACCATCTGGGGCGCGTACATTCAGCAATTTGGGGCACGTAGGTTCTAGAGTTGGGGCACGTAATTGCTACAGGTTCGGGGCACGTAATTTCTAAAACTTGGGGCACATAATATCTACCATCTGGGGCACGTACATTCAGCAATTTGAGGCACGTAGGTTCTGGAGTTGGGGCACGTAATTGCTACAGGTTCGGGGCACGTAATTTCTAAAACTTGGGCCACATAATATCTACCATCTGGGGCGCGTACATTCAGCAATTTGGGGCACGTAGGTTCTAGAGTTGGGGCACGTAATTGCTACAGGTTCGGGGCACGTAATTTCTAAAACTTGGGGCACATAATATCTACCATCTGGGGCACGTACATTCAGCAATTTGAGGCACATAGGTTCTGGAGTTGGGGCACGTAATTGCTACTTGTTCGGGGCACGTAATTTCTAAAACTTGGGGCACATAATATCTACCATCTGGGGCGCGTACATTCAGCAATTTGGGGCACGTAGGTTCTGGAGTTGGGGCACGTAATTGCTACAGGTTCGGGGCACGTAATTTCTAAAACTTGGGGCACATAATATCTACCATCTAGGGCGCGTACATTCTGCAATTTGGGGCACGTAGGTTCTAGGGTTGGGGCACGTAATTGCTACAGGTTCGGGGCACGTAATTTCTAAAACTTGGGGCACATAATATCTACCATCTGGGGCACGTACATTCAGCAATTTGGGGCACGTAGGTTCTAGAGTTAGGGCACGTAATTGCTACAGGTTCGGGGCACGTAATTTCTAAAACTTGGGGCACATAATATCTACCATCTGGGGCATGTACATTCAGCAATTTGGGGAACGTAGGTTCTAGAGTTGAGGCACGTAATTGCTACTTGTTCGGGGCACGTAATTTCTAAAACTTGGGGCACATAATATCTACCATCTGGGGCGCGTACATTCTGCAATTTGGGGCACGTAGGTTCTAGGGTTGGGGCACGTAATTGCTACAGGTTCGGGGCACGTAATTTCTAAAACTTGGGGCACATAATATCTACCATCTGGGGCACGTACATTCAGCAATTTGAGGCACGTAGGTTCTGGAGTTGGGGCACGTAATTGCTACAGGTTCGGGGCACGTAATTTCTAAAACTTGGGGCACATAATATCTACCATCTGGGGCGCGTACATTCAGCAATTTGGGGCACGTAGGTTCTAGAGTTGGGGCACGTAATTGCTACAGGTTCGGGGCACGTAATTTCTAAAACTTGGGGCACATAATATCTACCATCTGGGGCACGTACATTCAGCAATTTGAGGCACGTAGGTTCTGGAGTTGGGGCACGTAATTGCTACTTGTTCGGGGCACGTAATTTCTAAAACTTGGGGCACATAATATCTACCATCTGGGGCGCGTACATTCAGCAATTTGGGGCACGTAGGTTCTGGAGTTGGGGCACGTAATTGCTACAGGTTCGGGGCACGTAATTTCTAAAACTTGGGGCACATAATATCTACCATCTAGGGCGCGTACATTCTGCAATTTGGGGCACGTAGGTTCTAGGGTTGGGGCACGTAATTGCTACAGGTTCGGGGCACGTAATTTCTAAAACTTGGGGCACATAATATCTACCATCTGGGGCACGTACATTCAGCAATTTGGGGCACGTAGGTTCTAGAGTTAGGGCACGTAATTGCTACAGGTTCGGGGCACGTAATTTCTAAAACTTGGGGCACATAATATCTACCATCTGGGGCATGTACATTCAGCAATTTGGGGAACGTAGGTTCTAGAGTTGAGGCACGTAATTGCTACTTGTTCGGGGCACGTAATTTCTAAAACTTGGGGCACATAATATCTACCATCTGGGGCGCGTACATTCAGCAATTTGGGGCACGTAGGTTCTAGAGTTGGGGCACGTAATTGCTACAGGTTCGGGGCACGTAATTTCTAAAACTTGGGGCACATAATATCTACCATCTGGGGCACGTACATTCAGCAATTTGGGGCACGTAGGTTCTGGAGTTGGGGCACGTAATTGCTACAGGTTCGGGGCACGTAATTTCTAAAACTTGGGGCACATAATATCTACCATCGGGGGCGCGTACATTCAGCAATTTGGGGCACGTAGGTTCTAGAGTTGGGGCACGTAATTGCTACAGGTTCGGGGCACGTAATTTCTAAAACTTGGGGCACATAATATCTACCATCTGGGGCGCGTACATTCAGCAATTTGGGGCACGTAGGTTCTAGAGTTGGGGCACGTAATTGCTACAGGTTCGGGGCACGTAATTTCTAAAACTTAGGGCACATAATATCTACCATCTGGGGCAGGTACATTCAGCAATTTGGGGAACGTAGGTTCTAGAGTTGAGGCACGTAATTGCTACTTGTTCGGGGCACGTAATTTCTAAAACTTGGGGCACATAATATCTACCATCTGGGGCGCGTACATTCAGCAATTTGGGGCACGTAGGTTCTAGAGTTGGGGCACATAATTGCTACAGGTTCGGGGCACGTAATTTCTAAAACTTGGGGCACATAATATCTACCATCTGGGGCGCGTACATTCAGCAATTTGGGGCACGTAGGTTCTAGGGTTGGGGCACGTAATTGCTACAGGTTCGGGGCACATAATTTCTAACACTTGGGGCACATAATATCTACCATCTGGGGCACGTACATTCAGCAATTTGGGGCACGTAGGTTCTAGAGTTGGGGCACGTAATTGCTACAGGTTCGGGGCACGTAATTTCTAAAACTTAGGGCACATAATATCTACCATCTGGGGCACGTACATTCAGCAATTTGAGGCACGTAGGTTCTGGAGTTGGGGCACGTAATTGCTACAGGTTCGGGGCACGTAATTTCTAAAACTTGGGGCACATAATATCTACCATCTGGGGCGCGTACATTCAGCAATTTGGGGCACGTAGGTTCTAGAGTTGGGGCACGTAATTGCTACAGGTTCGGGGCACGTAATTTCTAAAACTTGGGGCACATAATATCTACCATCTGGGGCACGTACATTCAGCAATTTGAGGCACGTAGGTTCTAGAGTTGGGGCACGTAATTGCTACAGGTTCGGGGCACGTAATTTCTAAAACTTGGGGCACATAATATCTACCATCTAGGGCGCGTACATTCAGCAATTTGGGGCACGTAGGTTCTAGGGTTGGGGCACGTAATTGCTACAGGTTCGGGGCACGTAATTTCTAAAACTTGGGGCACATAATATCTACCATCTGGGGCACGTACATTCAGCAATTTGGGGCACGTAGGTTCTAGAGTTAGGGCACGTAATTGCTACAGGTTCGGGGCACGTAATTTCTAAAACTTGGGGCACATAATATCTACCATCTGGGGCGCGTACATTCAGCAATTTGGGGCACGTAGGTTCTAGAGTTGGGGCACGTAATTGCTACAGGTTCGGGGCACGTAATTTCTAAAACTTGGGGCACATAATATCTACCATCTGGGGCACGTACATTCAGCAATTTGAGGCACGTAGGTTCTGGAGTTGGGGCACGTAATTGCTACAGGTTCGGGGCACGTAATTTCTAAAACTTGGGGCACATAATATCTACCATCTGGGGCGCGTACATTCAGCAATTTGGGGCACGTAGGTTCTAGAGTTGGGGCACGTAATTGCTACAGGTTCGAGGCACGTAATTTCTAAAACTTGGGGCACATAATATGTACCATCTGGGGCACGTACATTCAGCAATTTGAGGCACGTAGGTTCTAGAGTTGGGGCACGTAATTGCTACAGGTTCGGGGCACGTAATTTCTAAAACTTGGGGCACATAATATCTACCATCTAGGGCGCGTACATTCAGCAATTTGGGGCACGTAGGTTCTAGGGTTGGGGCACGTAATTGCTACAGGTTCGGGGCACGTAATTTCTAAAACTTGGGGCACATAATATCTACCATCTGGGCACGTACATTCAGCAATTTGGGGCACGTAGGTTCTAGAGTTATGGCACGTAATTGCTACAGGTTCGGGGCACGTAATTTCTAAAACTTGGGGCACATAATATCTACCATCTGGGGCATGTACATTCAGCAATTTGGGGAACGTAGGTTCTAGAGTTGAGGCACGTAATTGCTACTTGTTCGGGGCACGTAATTTCTAAAACTTGGGGCACATAATATCTACCATCTGGGGCGCGTACATTCAGCAATTTGGGGCACGTAGGTTCTAGAGTTGGGGCACGTAATTGCTACAGGTTCGGGGCACGTAATTTCTAAAACTTGGGGCACATAATATCTACCATCTGGGGCACGTACATTCAGCAATTTGAGGCACGTAGGTTCTGGAGTTGGGGCACGTAATTGCTACAGGTTCGGGGCACGTAATTTCTAAAACTTGGGGCACATAATATCTACCATCGGGGGCGCGTACATTCAGCAATTTGGGGCACGTAGGTTCTAGAGTTGGGGCACGTAATTGCTACAGGTTCGGGGCACGTAATTTCTAAAACTTGGGGCACATAATATCTACCATCTGGGGCGCGTACATTCAGCAATTTGGGGCACGTAGGTTCTAGAGTTGGGGCACGTAATTGCTACAGGTTCGGGGCACGTAATTTCTAAAACTTAGGGCACATAATATCTACCATCTGGGGCAGGTACATTCAGCAATTTGGGGAACGTAGGTTCTAGAGTTGAGGCACGTAATTGCTACTTGTTCGGGGCACGTAATTTCTAAAACTTGGGGCACATAATATCTACCATCTGGGGCGCGTACATTCAGCAATTTGGGGCACGTAGGTTCTAGAGTTGGGGCACATAATTGCTACAGGTTCGGGGCACGTAATTTCTAAAACTTGGGGCACATAATATCTACCATCTGGGGCGCGTACATTCAGCAATTTGGGGCACGTAGGTTCTAGGGTTGGGGCACGTAATTGCTACAGGTTCGGGGCACATAATTTCTAACACTTGGGGCACATAATATCTACCATCTGGGGCACGTACATTCAGCAATTTGGGGCACGTAGGTTCTAGAGTTGGGGCACGTAATTGCTACAGGTTCGGGGCACGTAATTTCTAAAACTTGGGGCACATAATATCTACCATCTGGGGCACGTACATTCAGCAATTTGAGGCACGTAGGTTCTAGAGTTGGGGCACGTACCCTACACTCTCAATCCTAAACCCTAACAAAGCGAGGCTGAAGGGCCGAAGGCCCTGAAGCCGAGACGCCGGCGGAATAAATAAATTTATAACCGTTAACATTTTGGGTTTAGGTTTGGGTTGCAGAATGATTAATTCGTACTGTATAATAAATTCAGAAAAAGAAATATTTTGGGTTTTTTTAAAATTAAGGGTTTAATGTTTCCTTTTTGGGTTTTAGAGAAATGCACGTATGCTTTACCGTAACCAACCACTCGTTAGCGTTTACTGTAAAATTTTAATATTAAAAATACAAAATATTCTCATGTAAATTTATAGAAGTCAAATTTTTTTAGTGTTCGAAAATGACACTATTTTTAATATGTTTATTTTTGTGCTCGAACATGACACTATTTCTAGTGTAAAATGGCAGACAATTTCAAATACAATAATAAGATATATTAGTACACTGATTTTATAAATTTTAACACTTAGGTACTGATGAACATTAATAACAACAATAACAATAACAGTTTTTAAAGGAAAATCATTAATCACAGTTTTTATATAATACCAATCACTAATAGTTGTAGCAGTAATCACAAAGTAGCAACAGTACCAATCACCAACATATGGCAGCATTAATCACAAAATAACAGTGCCAATTAAACCAACAATCACTATTCACAGAATTTTGAACTAAGTGCATTACACATCTTTTTGTGGATCACTAACTTCATTAAATGGAGTAATCAAATTCTTGGCAAAGGTTACTTTTTTCTTGTTCTGAGACTTTGCTACAATAGTACTTGTTTGCCTTTCTTCCTGAGATTGTTGTGAAGAGTTAATGACCAGGTCGACAAGTTTTTTGGATGCAGCCTCAATGTAAAGCTCTTTGCCTTGTTTCAGAATTTCTTTTCTCTTCTGATTTAGTTGAGAAGAAAGAATGGCATTGTTGTACTTGATTCTTAGTTTAATCAGCTGATGATCTTGGCCATCCTTCATTTTTGAATTAATCCAATTAGAAATACAGAAATGAAACAGTTTATAATGTTAAAGAACATTGAGATTTTTTTACCTTTTCTTCATTCAATCCAGTTGACCATGATTTTAGATCTCCTTTGTAACTTTCCATGTGTCGCATGAGGAAAACTCCACAATCAATGGAGTTGTTCCTTGTCTGCCATGGCAAATTTAGATATGATGGCTTCATCTTTTTAACTTTTCCTGAAATACCAACATGACCCTTCGCGTGCAGATATTTCACAAAGTGAGAATGCTGTGAAATAATGTAAAAGCAAATGATTAGTGGACAAATTTATGTAATGTGAGCTATAAACTATTACAGGGCAAGGTACAAAGTAGGTTACATAGGATTAATACATACCAGAATCTTTGGCTTTTCGCCATAGCATTTTTTTGGATCAATTTTTGATCTATCAATGTTGTCTATGATTTCATAACTCCAATTCTTCAAGTGGTAGACAATCAAGTAGTAATGCTCAAATGCACAAATTGGAAAAAATGCCTATATAGAAAGGAAAAAAGCAAAAATTATATATAACGTATGGAAATTTCAAATTAAATTATAATCGAAATATTTACTGTCTTACCATATCAATGAGATCCAGCTTTGTACGATTGCATTGGTTCAGCATACTATCAACATTTTCAGCAAACAATTTGTATGTTGTTGCAAGAGTCTTTTTTTCATCCAATGTTGCATTCTTTATAACAAAAATTTAGAGACATATAAGATAGGGAACTGAAATATACATTTAAAGGCAAAAGTATAGAGAAAACACATAAATTTTATTTACCACACATCCTATTGTAAAGAAAAGCCGAAGGGGCGATTCATCTGACTTGAATTTCTCTGCATCATTGAGAACTATAGCCCATGTATCAACAACCATGGTTTCTATATGCTTCCCAATATTTAGTGATTGCATATCTTCTCTTAAACAGAAGAAATCATTGCATAGAAATATTTGCTCCCTGCACAAAATATTAGTTTAAGTGTGTGGTTAAAATTATATATGTTTAAGTGTGTGTGGGGGGGGTGAATGAAACGTAAGTTAGATACAGAGAAACTTACATTGGATCCTTAATTTCAGTCATATATCGCCAAACTCCAAATTCTTGGTTAGTTATTTTTGAATGGATGTCAATCACCCTTTCAATGAAGGGAGATTTTCCATATCGACCAATTTTCAGTGCTCTGGAACTCTTTTCCCTTAGTGCTGGTTTGGGAGTAATTGGTGGAATATCTTCTTCATCATCTATTCCAAGTGAAAAGGAAGGATATATCTCACCCACAGTCTCAGTCTCAAACAAATCCGTCTGCTGAGCATTAATCTTTGCTGAGTCTACAAAACTTAGAAGATCAAGCTGCTCAACATCTTCTATTGTCAGTTGGAAATCCTCTTCTTCATAACAATCTTGAAACTCTTCAGTATCTGTGTTTTCTTCAGGAGGAGAAGAGTCTGTGCATTGTTCCGATGGACGAGAGTATGTAGGACGAGTGTTTGTTGTTTTTTCAGGGGGAAGAGTCTTTGTTGTTTGTTCAGGGGGAGCAGTGTTTGTGGTTTTTTCAGTTCCTTGTTGATGGAAAACATTAAAGACAATGTTTTTGATATCAAGGAGCTGTTCATTTGTTGGGTATTTTTGCAAGGCTAGGGTCAGCTCAGTGTCAAAGAGCAATTTAGTATCAATGAGATCATCAGCCATTGACCTAATGCTCTCTACAAAATCCTGTTAAAACATTATAGAATTAAAAATAATCAGTAAAGTAAGTTAAAAAAAAACTAAACTACTACAATACTAAAAAAATTTGATTAGAATAGTAAAATCGACTATTCCATGTCGAAGGTTCAGTTTCTTGAAATTGGATTGAAAATTTGATAATCCTAATCACCGTAGTTATGAAATTTTTAGGGTATATTCATTGAGGTAAAATAATATGATTTTTTGTCATATTATTTTAAAATAAACATGTAATCCCTAAGTTCTAAGGCACTTAATTTCTAAATTTTGGACAATCAATCATTAATATTTAAATAATCAATCACATATTATGGTTTTGTTACCAGCTATGTAAGATTACATATACCTTTTCGGATGATGCCTGTCCATCACCATGTTGTTGCTCAACTTCGATGTGTTGTTCAGTATCACGGACATCTTCACGGTCAATGGTCTAAATATTTATTTTTAGTCCAAAATTAGTATGTACCAGTGTTTGATTTTAAGAGAAAATGAATATCAACTATGTAGTATAAATATTTACCTCATTTTGAACTGATTGTCTTTGTACCCTTTCCAATTCTTCCCATACGTTATCATCATTCTGATGATCATTCCAGTCGTCCGAAGCTGGATTAGGGACATCTTTTCCTTTGTCATTTCCTTTTGCATTCTAAAATTAGGGGAAAAAATCATGAAAGATGTAATTTAGCATCAATTATTGAAGATAAAAAAAATCAGTAAATTACTAAATATTGTTACAAGTTGTAATTTAGCATCAATAATACCTCTGTTGCAGTCTGTTCCTGAGAAGATGGCAAGTCCCGTAATGGCTTCATAATTAAGCCGAATCCAAAAGGGCCGCCATAGACATCAATTGCCTGTCTTTCTCTTAGTTTTTCCTGTGTCCAGCCTTTGAAAGAAGGACACTGCCTTTCAACAAGCTTAATCCCTTTATGTCTAACTCGATCAGCATAAAACAACTGCAAGATAAATTTCAATAATTATTACTAGTTCTAAACAAAATAAACTGCTAGATGTAAATTATGATGATTCTTACCGTTAGAAAAATGGCTGATCCTCTGAAATGACTTGATGCATTTTCATTCCAACTTTTAGTGGCAGACACAAGATAACTAATTAGTAACTCTGCCCAGTTGTATCTATAGCACTCATCAAGGTTCCCATGTAATCTTAGCATTTGTCTGTCAATGTATGAGTATGTAGGTGTTCCTATGAGAACATTTGACAAGACAAGTAAGAAATTGAACTTGAAATTCTGAGTTAAGCCTTGATTTTTAATCAACTGAACTAGTTTTGTCGCTGTCACTTGAGTACTTTCTTTCACTGTTTTGAACTGTGCTGACCATTCGTCAATTCTAGAACGATAGTAATCATATGTTCCAAGGGTTATGCTCTCACGTCCACATGGCAACCCGAGAACTTCATATACATCTTCCTCCATAATAGGTATCAGCTCGTTGTTCAAGTTCAGTGAAACAGTGTTTAGGTCAAAAATCTGAAAAACATTATAGGCTAAGTTCGCCGGAATAAGCTCCAATGAGAAATCAAGAAGTCGTCCAAATCCAGTTCTTTGAACCCATTTCTTCTGGTCTTCTGTGAGATCAGAGATCATTTCACTAAAAAGTCTTGGTGAATTTCTTAATTTCAAGTCTTCTTTTGGAGTGTGTAAATGCTTTGCACCTTGACCCTGTTTGATAGTTAATAAAAGTTAGATGTTGGAATCTAACAGAAGCAATAAGGGAAATTAAATACATTTATGTTTAGAAATATACCTCATATTTTTCATTTGCATCTTTCTTTGTTGGCAAATGAAAGTTTGGCCGTTTTGCTTTACGCTGAGCTTCCTCCTGTTGCATATCAAATTTATTAGGGATTGGAGTTTTAATATTTAGTAGGAATATATTACTGATTAGTCACTAATATATTACAATATATTGCTGATTAGTCAGGAATGTATTACAATATATTAGTGATTAGATGTTATATTATAAAACTAAACATATTACATTATATTAGAAATTAGTCAGTAATGTATTACTGATTAGTCAGTAATATATTACTGATTAGTCAGTAATGTATTATATATTACTGACTTTGAGATTAGTCAGTAATGTATTAGCAAGATTGATAGCTACACAATATGTTTGTATGAACAGAATAGCTATAACACTCATACTTTAAAAAAAAGGAACAAACACATAATCATGATTTTAAATAAAAACTAATTATGTACCTCTTCGGTCTTCTTTCTTTTCCATTTCTTATTTTTTGCAGTGGGAGATTTGTCTTTATTTTGAGCTTCTTCTTGACTTTGAGATTGTTGATTTTCTTCAGCATGTTCTTCATCCATGTTCTGATCTTCTTGTTGATTTTCTTCATCCATGTTTTGATCTTCTTCAGTTGGAGGTTCAAAATTTCCTTCAGTTTGATCCTCAGTCTGCTGTGTATCTTCAGTTTGTTCACTTTGATTGTGATCCTCAGTCTGCTGTGCATCCTCAGTCTGCTGCTTAGCTTGAAATTCAGCCCTGTACAATTCGTGAATTGAATAGGGCTCTTCATTACTTTCCTGTGTAAAAGAATATTACATTAACATTCAGAATAATAATTAAAATCATTTGTGAAGTTAGAAGCAGGAATTGAGCTGTAATAGATATTAAAGATATATACATCAGAATCAGGGGTAGATTTTTGTCCAGGTTTGACTTTATTTTTCTTTGCTGCATGTTTATATCTCTTCTTTCTACTTCCTTCAGATGTGGTAGGAGTACTATTCTGCTGATCATCTTCCATATTCTTATTTATTTCAGATTCTTTTGTAGGCTCGAGGTCGATCGGGTCATCTGCAGTGTTGCTGAAGCAGTTGCACCTTTGAAGCCTGGAACTTCTTCGCAATTGTACTCTATGTCCTGAAAAATTAGTTTCTTGTAGAGGCATTAAGTAAAATATAGAAAAAGAGATCATGATTCAAAAAATCTCATTATATATATAAGGCAAATACCACATATTAATCACTATTACCTTTTTATGAAAGAAGCATAATAGTTTTTATCATAACTTAGCCTAGAATGAGCACTGTAAATCAACTTGCTATCTATAGGGATAATTTTAGTATCTTTGTGGTGATTCTATGATTGATTTAAAAGACTATTATGCATTACATAAAACAAGTTAAGACAAGCCATAAAGATAAAATATGCATAAGTAGAAGTAATTAGTATAGCAATAACTGTTTCTTGATTCAGTAATTGTCTGCACTGAAAAATGGAAGTGATATGCACTTCTAAAAATGAGATATAGCGACGGAATTATAAACAAAGCTAAGTTAATAAATTAAACCAATACATATTGACAAGTGGTCACATCACACAAAACTCAAAACCTATGCCGCCTATTATTAACTTAATAAATAAAACACGTGGCTTAAACTAATAAAACTGAGACCATGACTCTGAAACGAAACAAATTAAAACAAAACAGCAGTCACTTGGACAAAACACAGGACTAAAATGAGAGAAATATGCAGCAACACAATAAACAGCCACACACTAATACTCGGTAGCGCTCAGAACTAAGTACTCAAGAAAACAATAACTCAATACCGACTCAAAACGAAACATAGCTCGGAGGTTCGATACAGGGGAATGACTCAGACAGCAAGACTTACACAACTTTGCGAAAACTAATCCAGCAAACATGAATCAAAAACTCGACGCTCAACTCAATTACAAAACAAGAAGACAAGCTGAGCACCTAATAAACGAAAAACCACCCATCTAAACTCCTAAACGCAACTCGCATAAGGCTCGGAAAAGACTCGGACACAACTACGCTACAACTGACATTGACTCAGACAAAAACAGGATACAAACAAAACCAAGCAAAGTAATCCAGCACAACTCAAGCCAGGATTCAAATCGGTGAAGACTTCGCAAATAAAAAACGAAACTAAAAACTCAGTGTAGTAGGAGTGGTGCTTTGAACAGAACTCAGAAAATACTCGGAGTGGGACTCGCAACAAATCATATAATCATTAATATATCAAATAATAATCACTAATATGTACAACAATAATCATGAAGAATCACTAGTACTTTGACACATCTAATCTGCACATAAAAAACAACTACTCTGCACTACAATAAACAAGTTTCTCCTCATTTTCAAACTTAAAATCACTAAATCAGCACAAATCATATCAGAACATCCATTAAAGGAGTCAAAGATATATACACTATTCAAAATCATTACAAAATCAAAAAATCATCACAAAAAATACCAAATTAACACAAAATCAGTACCACTATTCAGAATTAGCAATAAATAACCACTATCTGACTTCAAATCATGAGCAGTTATCACGAATCCATTAGAATCAGTAATAACTAATTGTACATATATTGATCACAAAATTTTACATATACTTTTTGCAATTTGAAAATGAAAAAATACAAAACCCCAAAAACATACCTCCTCTAGTCCTAGCCATAATATTTTCCTTTCACAGTGATATTTTAGACAACTAGTTGCTGTTTTCAGAACACATAAACATAATTTGTTAGTTTTTGATAATATTTACAATCAAAACCCTAGAAAAATTGCTGCACAAGCATGCATTGAAGATATAGCATCACTATAACTACAATACGAGATTTGGAGTGTAATTAGTTACCGATTTGAAGAATTTGAAGGTATTCTCCTTCAGTTTGAGTTCGAGGCCAAGTCCAGTGCGAGTTTTCCGATATCCTGCAAATTTTGTTCGAAAACGAAGTATTAGAACTTGTTAGAGTTGAAGAAAACGCAAGAAATCGAAGAAGAACAGTAATTAATCTCAGTTTTTTAGTGATTAACCTTGTGCGAGCGAGAGAGATGAACAGTGCGAATGTGCGAGAGTAACGGTTATGTATGTATATGCGCGTGTATAGTTTCCTTTTTCTGTTTTTAAATCAGCGGCGTTGTTTTTATGTTTTAGACTGGGCTGGTTAGTTAATTGGGCTGTGGTTAGGAATTGGGCTGGGCCTGGGTTAGTTTGTAGGTTTGTACAATAAGCAGTTTGTACGAGAACATGACCCTATAGACACACACACACACACACACACACACACACACATATACATATACATATATATATATATATATATATCTGTGTGTGTGTGTGACGGACCCACATTACTATCCACAGGAATGAGTTTGAACAACATCTAACATCTTTTAATATTACAGACCAAAATATCTAAAGTCAAATTCCTACCAAGTAAAACCCAAAAGTTTAAAAATATTAGGGAACTACTGGTTCCCTACCTGCCCAACATCCGACGGTAAGCATACCCTGAGTTCACACATGTCTTACACGTGGTTTGCTTGAAACGAGCCATCCTCGGGTTTCACTGAAAGGTTAGCACCAATAACAATATTAATGAGCAAAAAGATCAGCTAGTGAATAACAGTGTATCACAATTCATCATATGCTCAATATATAATAAGAGAAGGTAAATCAACAATATGAAGGCTCAAATAATAGTGGGAGTCTTTAACAAGTAAATGGAGTTGGAAATCTGCACGGCGCTATGAGCAATGTGGGCTGATCAGCCCACATCAAAGCTCCGAACAACATAACAAGTGATTCAAAACTATTGAGGATCCTCAACACACATTGGCCATATAAAAATATCAGGCTCCCCGCTACTGAGGTTTTAAAATTCATTAAGTGACTGGCTCCTCCGTCTTATTAGAAAATACCATCCAATTCCTTTTAATCAATTCATTTTAATTCACAAGGGTTCTTGATCAAGGAAAAGATATCAAATGTATTTATTATCAATGTTCAAGTGACATGTTGTCTAAAATGAGGGAATGCTATTAAGATCAGGGTTCCGAAAGAGATAATTCCAATATATGAGGGGTTTAGGGTTCTCCTCATATATTAAGGGACTATTATAAGGTATTCATGTGGGTATGAGGTGATATGTGATGAAAAGGGTCAATTCAAGTATGAAAGCAATTATCTAACTTCAAGGTCCAACTATTAGGTGTTGTCAAGGACTATTATTCTATTTAAAACTGTAGTCATGTATTCACAGGGTATTCAATCACAAGAAACAGAATTATAGAGATAAGTTGAGAGTTCACTTGCTTGGTCTATGCTTAATGAGTAATTGAATGGAATCGTCTAGGGGCTCCTTTCATGGCCTCCTACTTGAACCTATAATAAATAGTATCCTCGTCACAATACTTGCTAACTACCCTTTCGCGTATAACTCTCTCTCTCTCTCTATATATATATATATATATATATATGTGTGTGTGTGTGTGTGTGTGTGTGTGTGTGTGTGTGTGGACACACACACACACACACATATATACACACACTTAAACTCAACTAACTACAAGTAATATATGCATCAAGTAATCCATATAACACATAGCAAGAAATGGCATGGCAATTTATCACTTAATTAATAGTACATACTTAGATTCTATTTTCTACTTTAGTCACTTGACCAATTAACCATATAACACACAAATATCATGACCAATACCCTTAATCCTCCTTTACAAACCTCAACTCATCCTAAATTTAGTAAGGCACACTTATGCCTCACTTCACATGACTCACAATGCAATGTACACTACTTAACTTACTCGAATGCATACCTTGGCACCACTTGTGTGCCTTAGGCAAAAGAATGCACTTCTACTCGGCGCCTTCACCTAAACTAACTCTCACTAACTTATATGACTTAAAAGAAACTCCAAAACTCATTATGAGGTCAAGGCCTCACACAGGACACACATACATTTCAATTCACCTTACTAAGTTCCTAAATGTAACTCTAATGGTGACTTTCAGGTGTTTTGGTGGAAATAAGGTGTCTCCACCTAAGGCCTTCACTTCAAACCAATTAAAAAAGCTTACTAAGACTCTAAACTTAGTTAATGAGGTGATATGACTCAGATGCCTCACTTATAAGGACTCTTAATAACCAATGCACCAACTGGACTCCCCTGATTGCACACTTTGGCACCCTTTGAGTGCCTTGGAAGAAATATTAATTTCTACCTTATGCATTTACTACATTATGACTCCTATGAATTCTTATGACCTAAATCTAGCTCTCAGAATTGGTTTCATGCCATGACCTCACCTAGGCCTCTCTAGGCTTCAGTTCTTGAGTTCCCAATTGCTCTGTTTAAACTCACTTATCTTGCTAATTTATTAGTTCTAATGGTTTTTTAAAATTCCTAAGACTTCATTACACTTATTTAGACAAAGGCCCCATGAAGGCCTATCCAATGACATGGTTATAATCAGCCAAATGTCAAGTTTACCCAAATCTGCCATGTTCTGAACTCCTCTCTGAAATGTGTGTGTGCACCTAACTAAATGCAAGCTTTTCATCGAATCAAAGCTACTGGAATGAAGTATAACCCAAGTCCTAACTCCAGTAAACTCAGGCCTAACAAGGCCTTACTAATGCACACCTAAAATGACCTATTTTTATGAGGTAAAATTCTGCTATTAAGGGTTTAGTGTACCTCCTTCCACCTTAACTCCCATCTCAACACCAAAATCAATAACCAAGCCAACAAATATATCCTACAACATAAACAACCCTACTTACTACCATTATATGAGAATTATGAGTATAAATCTAGCCATAAAAGTCATTTTCCAAGACAAAAACAGAGAGCATAGCAGCGCAGTTTTCATCTATAGGTGATTCCACGCAAAATTTCGAACTACAAATGCATGACAACTACTTGATAGCTACTAAAATTGATCATGACTCATCAAAGAATATATCAAGCTTGCATTTCAGAGCAAAAACCAATGCATGCATCCTATATAAACTCAAGTTGAAGTCACATATTTATCACATAAAGCATCGAAAAATCACCAGTATCATGGCATGCAAGTACTAACTTCACCTTTTCTTGTAAAAATCATAACATGCAAGGGTTGAAACTTTATGAAACACATTTTTAAAGATCAAAAACTCTTTGAAAGCCTCATGCAAGATCTCATTTCTTGTAAAGAACAACTAACAAAATGGAATTCATTCGGCTCCTTGGGAGTCATTGTCGAATGTAATGATTAAGATCATGGACTGGAAAGATTTGAAGCAAAATGCTCCACCAAGACCATCTCTTGCTCATGTTTTGTAAGCCACATTGAGTTCAACCTTGTATTCACAAGAATCAAAGTTATACTCTTGGCTTTAACAACATGCAACCTCAAAACTAACCTCAAGTGCAAGATACTACAAGGATGATGATGGAACTTCAAGGAATGTGGGGTTTCTAGCTTGTTTAGATTGAAAAATGAAAAAAAAAACAAGGGGAGGGGGTTCCTTTGCTTCGGCCGAGAGGGAGGAAAGAGAGGAGAGGAGGGAGTGTTTGAGTGGGTATGGTGTGTAAAATGAGAGTACTTCTCTTGTTTTTATGTTTTGACTTGACTCTAAATGTGAGTGGAATTGAGAAATGACTAGAGTAGCCTTCTAACAAGCTCGGAGTGAAATGCATGCAAGGTTATAGAAGTAATCTACTGAGTTAGTGGGGTGAGAATGGTCGGTCTTACCCTTGGACTCCATTATAAGCTAAAATGCATGCAAGGGTACACTAGTAATCTAATATCTATTAAAAGTAAGATTAAAAAGAATGAATTTTAGTAATTAAAATACAACTCCATAAATCACAAAATTTATACCATATTAGATTTGAGAAATTCACATCTTGGTAAATATTTCGTAAAATCTTCAAGTTGCATTATTAATATCTCAATTTACATTTTGGTGTTCAACAATATAAGGAAGGCTATTAGCACATGATATATAAGATATTTAATACATTTTTATAAATTATATGATTATAAGAATATTATATATACTTGATCAGAAAAAATTATAACTATTATTTGATAGGGTCGTGCTCAAGAGGGGACCAGTCCTTAAAATAGAACCATAGAACCACTAAGGTTCTACTACAGAACCCTAAATTTTAAATTGATTTTTAGGATCTAAATCTAAATACATGTTTTTTGCATGTTTTTTTTATCGATGTGTGTTCAAAAATAATTTTAAAATATAATACATAAATATTGACATTTTTTGCATGTGTAGTTCTGCTGCAAAATCCTAATAAATACTAGAAATAAGCTAAAGGTTCTAAGGGTTCCATACCTGATGGTTCTATGGAGAAAATGACCTTTGTTTGATAAATACCTTTAGTGAAGTTATGAATGTGTTGAAAACTTGTTCCCACCAAAAGTTAGTAGAGTAGGAGTATATTTTTAATTTGCCTTGTGGAATTATTGTGATCCTAGAGTCTAGATACATGTATTCTTATTTATTGTAATACTGTTACAACTAAATAATTTAGGTGATTTCTATCAAGAAAATCCACGAGATATTGATAAGGTCAACATCAATAACTACAATTGCTTTTATCACAAAAATGTTACTTTCTCTTTGTACATTAATGAACATTTAAATAATAAATGAGATTAGTTGTTATGAATACAAGATGATAATATTTATCAAACGTCTTTTTTTGGCTAACAAAATTAAATGTCAATAATTTTGGATTTGGTATACATGTCACTCCTTTCATACTCCCTCCCTACCCCCTCAATTGTTTAGATTGGGGACGGAGGCTCGGCACGCATTCTAACGCTCTAATAAAATATAGTTTTGTAAATTAATTTGAACCTTTTCTTCTTCTGAATAAAAATTTACTATCTAAACTTTTATAAAAAAAAAGATAATTTCCAAAAAAAAATATTATGGAACTATGTTTTATATACGCCTTAAAATGTGTGTCGAGCAATGCAAAATAGTGTAACAAAATGAGAGGGACAGAGGGAGTAACTTTTAGCCGTTATTTTCAATGAAGTATACTATATTATATATATATATATATATATATATATATATATATATATATATATATATATATATATATACCCACACAATCTCTTTTAACTATAACAAGAAAAATTTCGAAAATATTATATGGCACTTCTAAAGCTTGAGACCGTACTTATTATCTTCGTCATGGTTCTCCTTTTGCAATCTTCTACACATTATTGTAAGTAACTCATCACCACAAAAATACTTAAAACTTATTTTGGTAAAGATATCAGATTACATATTAAATTATAAAACTTTAGCAAATTCTAAAGAACCAATGTACTTAAATATTTGCTTTAATACTTTATATGCCACAAAACTTGTAACGTGTTCATTAATATAACATTTTTGTAATAACAAAAAATATTAATATCTACAGGTACACCCTTCAATGATTCAAAAATGATGGAGGATGACAAGAACAACGAATTGACAAAAATCGGCAATGCAATCGAAAAAAATAGTTTCTGTTTTCCGTCATTATGTAGCCCACCGGGCATAATAACTTGTTGGTGTTGTTTCAATATAATTACGAATAATTGTTATCGGACTCGTTCTGAATGTCAACAAAATTGTTGATAGTAGTGTTTGTATTAGTTTATTTCAAAAAAGGTCATTGATTATAGTTAATGTTATTCGTACATTACGCAATATGCCATGTTACATTTATTTTTCAACACCACTTTGTCGTTTTGATGAGCCTTTTTCAGTTTGAAATTTCAATCCCTAAACAAATTAGCAACAACTATTATAAACGAATGCCACCACCAAAATTGAATAAAAAAACAAAAATATTATCGAAAATATTTGAAATTTTAAAATACAAGGGCATAAATGAGAAATACACAAATCCCTTAATACAGTCCACTAATCAATACTTTACCTTTAATTTACATTTAGAACAAAAATAAATAAAAATGTGGTGTGGTAGAGTGTGTGTGTGTGTGTGTGTGTATTTAGATATTTATTTAAAAGATTTTAATATATTTTTACTATAGAGTGAAAGAAATTCCTAAAATTGAAAGAATTTGAAGGCAAAAAGCTTAATTGGACTCAAATTTGGATGGAAAGATCAGATTTATTATGACGATCTTGCTATTAGGAAAAACGAGATTTTAGGGTATAATTATATTATGCTCTTGATATAATTTTAGAATACTAATAATTGAGATGAGGACTTATATTCTCGTATTTAGATCTAAGGATTTTATTTAGTATAATCCATAGAGAAATTAAGTCATAGTGGGGAACCTAAAAGAGTTTGAAATGAGTAAATGTTACTTGTCCCACATTGAAATAATAAATAGGGGTAGGTGGCTTTATTAGGTATCTCTTCTTCACTCGCTTATGAATGGGAAGCCATGGTCCCGGTTGAAGTTGGTGCTGGATCATTCCACACAGATCACTATGACCCCGAAACTAACGAGGTCAATCATTATCTCACTACTACAAATTTAAAATTGTGTTATGGTACTTGGATAGTGTTTTTTGTTATACATCACATAAGTATATTACTTGTATAGCAGTCTTACAAAAAGCGGTATATAAGCTACTAATTCAAATAATCAAATAAACTAATAATAAAGGAATATTACTACAACAACAATTCTATAAACGCTATACAAGGATGTGTATTTTAAGTAATATTGTGTATACTACAATAGCATTTCTATAAACGCTATAGAAGGATACATATTTTAAGTAATATTATGATAACTACAATAGCGTTTCAATAAATGTAATGGAATCATACATATTTTAAGTAATATTGTAGATACTACAATAGCATTTCTATAAATGCTATAGAAAAGTACATGTATTTTAAGTAATATTAGGAAACTATTATAACGTGTCAATAAGTGCTATGGATGCATATATATTTTAAGTACTATTCTGTTAGGCTTAAGGTTGGCGTCCTATCAATGAAGGACGAACTCTCAACTTAAGGTTGGCCTCCATCAATGAGGGACTGTTAGGCACTACAATGGAAAGGTGAAGACTCGTCCCCTTTATGTCGGTGGCCTTTTTTTAAGAAGGGTCATGCCTAACACTAAGGTAGAGTTGGGCTTGGTGTATTCGGGGTCAACCGGGAAGGTCCTTAAAAGATTAAGTCCGGTATTTGGGGTGAGACATATATCACCTTGTGGACATGAAGGACAAGCTGGTACCTACAACTTGGAACAAGAACACTTGCCCACGTATTATCCGCAGTTTTAGTCCATATTATACTCAACATGAATTTTATTCATCCTAATTCTAGGCCGCATAGTTATATAAACACTTCTTCTAATACTTTTAGTATGTTTCAACCGTGGGGGCTTGTCCCACTTTATTAAGCATTTGAATTCTAGTTATTCCAAATTTTTGCCACACTCAAGTTATTCGAAGTCATGTACAATATACCCGAAGTACACTTTTATCCTTACCCCGGTCAAAATATAATCAAAGTACATTAATCATCATATAGAAATATAATTATGTCAATTAAGTCTAACCGCCATTAGATTATTATAACTATGAGATTACTTATTACACAACAAACATGAAGAATCTCATATTGGGTCTATCTAGCACCCCCCCCCCCCACACACACACTGTGCTTGTGTTCTTGACTGTAGTATCACTATACCTATGATCAATGAGATGTGATCACCAATCAACAAAACACACTAAGATTAATGTATTATCATCGTCCCATAATAATAATACTCGACTTGGGATATTCATAAAATATATCAATACTATTTTCATAATCTCATTTCTAAGTCGCGTACTTAGTGACATTGAATTCATATTAAATTCCAAATACAATTATTATTCTAACATTTGAATCATAGTAAATAAAGATATAATAAATTATAGGGAATATTAATCAATTGAACAATAATCAAATATTATTAATAGAAAATGTTGTCTATAGGGCACACACACACTAAAAATAAGTACTTAGAAAAATTCTTAATTGCGAAATTTATGTAACTTATGGAGACAAACAAATCAATAAATAATTCTTTATTTCTTTATTATTATTTATAAAATATTCTTTAATTGCTTATTAAAAATAAATAATCAATTCAAATAATGATCCTTAAGTAAAAATTTATTGTTGAATTACTAGAATTAAATCAAACAAATAATTTTCAATTATGGGGAGAATATTCTTAAAAACATTATTAACTTGGTACAATTATTCAACAAATATTTTTTTAAACAGCCCTAAATATTCTTCATTCATTCGAAGAATTAAATATATTATTATATGTATAAACTCATTTTCACTAATTACCTCAAGTAAAACATAGGATCACTATTCAATATTAGATATTCCCTCCATGCATCCCATTTGTCAATAAATGGTTTTAACATGAAGATTAAGAAATATGTGGAAAATAGTAATAAAGATAAAAAAAGGTTTTGAAACCTATTAATATTTAATTGATAGGTTTGAGAAGTAGATGAAAGTAGTGGTTGAGATTGTTTTTTATATTGTAATAGTTTATATTTTCAGAGAGTTTTATAATATAATGAAATAAGTTGGACATTAATGAAAGAAAATTGCAAAGAATTGGCTGGAATTGGGAATATATATATATATATATATATATATATATATATATATATATATATATATGTATATGTATATATGTATGTATGTATGTATGCATGTATGTATGTATGTATGTATCACATGTGCTTGTGTTCTTGACTTTAGTATCACTATATCTATGATCAATGAGATGTGATCACCAATCAACAAAACAACTAATTATTATCGAAAGAATGCCCAGAATATCACTAATTTAATAGCAAGTTGTCCAATATATTACATGTCGGTAATGGTGCCCATTATGCCTACTGCCACTCGCATGCTTATCATGCGTGTATTCCTTTGATTATCTCAAAGTCATGCCATAATCTTTTTCCTTATACATAAACAACGTCATCCTCCGCTTAATGTGCTCGCTCATACATGTATGTCCAATAGAAAAGTCAAGTATAGTATACTAGAAGGTTGCGCATTTAACACTTGCGTAGTCCTATTACCATATACTGAAATACGCATCGAGTGTGTATTGGTGTTTTTAGAATTTGGAAAGACAGCGACAAGCATTAGGAAGAAGAATGCGTGGCTTAAGATGCGCATTTAAACAATTCGAGTATAAAGTGAATTTTGATGTACACAAAATTTAAAAATAATGAAATTTATTATAATTAAATAAAAAGTGCAACGGTTCTATAACCTAAATCCTAATACTTTACAAATATTTTCAGGATACGTATTGTTACCATGGGTATGTTCAGCACACAACATGCAAGTAGTGTATGCGTAATTGGAGTGAGGCACGCATTCTGTGTATGCGTGGTCTTGTTGTTAATTTGGTCACTGATCTCCTCCGTGGTTATTTCGGACAATTTGATTTAAAATTTGGTTATTCTAGATTTTCACCCAATTTTTATCATCGTCCCATAATAATAATACTCGACTTGGTGAAACCTATTAATATTTAATTGATAGGTTTTGAGAAGTGGATGAAAGTGGTAATTGAGATTTTTTTTTTATATTGTAATAGTTTATTATTGTCGGAGAGTTTTATAATATAATGAATTAAGCTGGGGATTCATAAAAGAAAATTGTAAAGAATTACTTGAATACAAACTACTGATATATAAACTAAGAGAAATCACCCCTAGATGACTTCACTCACCCCCCCCCCCCCCCCCCCCCACTCAATCCACACCGGACCCATTAGAGACTCGTCAAGGCTCTGGATAGGCCTTGGACAGGCTCTATACAACCCTATGAGCAAAAAAATGGCCCCTCCTGGTCATAGGGCTGTCGATGGATCGAATCGCCCTTGATCTATATCCTGATCCGTTTAATTTTACTGGATTGAGATCGAATCATAGCCGGATTTTTCATAACATGATCCATATTGGGGATCTGTAGGATAACGGATTTTCGGATCTTCAGATCGGAGCTCCTGTCCATGTATATTTTAAAATATATATATATATACATATATATATATATATATATATATATTCCATTTTTTACATCTAGAATTTTCGGATCACAAAAAAATTCATATATGTATTGAAAAATAAAAATTAAAACCGAAGTTATATGAAAAACACACACAATACACATATTAATCCATTCTGTAACTGTTCGTCGGTTACAGTTACAATTCTTCTATTTCAAAGCAGGAGTAGCATCATACAAATATCAAATCATAGTTCCTTGTATTAATTGCAAAGTGTCAATGCATGTTATTTTATTTCGATACAAATTGTTAGTAAAGGTATCTCTAACCGTGATCCAAAAATCCAAATTTGGGGCAATTCTGCCCCAAACCACTTCAACTGTGGACTAAAAAGTGATCCAAATTTGGATCAGTGAATAGTACTGGTCCAAATTTGGATCACTACTATTCACTGATCTAAATTTTTTTAACATTAAAATATTATTATTTTTATTATTTGATGATTTTGTTAATATTATTAAAGATAGATTATTAAGAATGTGATAAAATTAAAACAACGCTTAATTATAAATTAAAATTTAAAGATACATAAAATTTCAAAATACATAAAATTCCAATAATTTATCAATCGTTACAGAAAAATCAAAGATAAATATCATCTTTAATTTCGAAATGCACTAATTGAGCATTTGTGGGAAAAATATAATAATTTTGAGAATTAGTATTTTAATGTAATATTTTAATACTTGTAATTTATTTTTATGTACCATTTTAACTTTTTCGAATTATTTTGTAATATGTTATCTTTGTCTAGTCATTAATTATATTATTATAATTAATGATGAAATTAGTTAATCATTTTCTAAAATATTTAAAATTAAAGTATATGAATATTATAAGGATGGATGAATTTGGATCAACATTTGGATCATATGATTGGAAAAAGATTTGGATCCCCTCTAAATTTGGATCATTTGGTGATTCAAATTTGGATCAATGGTTGGAGAACACCTATCTTGGTCTTTATTTGCTTGGCTATATGTCACTTGGCTATATGTTATGGTAGAGAATCAGTATGTTTCTTTTTTGATTCTTCCCGTTTCTGTTAATCTTCTAACCTAAATTAGAATACCATAATATATGTACCTTCAGGCTTCAAGTTGTATTCTTCATGCGGAAACACTACACCATAGATGGCCTTATGCAATGGTCAATTACGTTGCTTTATGGGAAATTTTCCGTTGCCACAGGCCCTTTTTTGAAAAAAGCAACGGATCAAAATCGTTGCATCTTAGCGAGTTGCTTTAGGCCCATAAAGCAATGCTTTCCAGTAATAAAGCAACGCTCAAATTCACGTTGCTTACGCATTGTAATGCAATAGTAGTTTAATGAAATGCAACGCAACAAGCGTTGCCTTATCCTAAAGGTTAAAAAGCTGAAACCAGTGGGGCCCACTGGTGGGGCCCACTGCCATGTCAGCATTGTGGGGCCCACTGGCAGGGCCCACATGCCACGTCAGCATGCCACGTCAGCAAGGTGGGGCCCACTGGTGGGGCCCACAAGTGTGTCCACATGTCAGCTATGGGACCCACACGTGGGTCCAACACATGTGTCCACGTGGCAGTCACGTGTCCTTCCACATGGCACTTGTGGACCCCACTTAGTGGGTCCCACCGTTGACACGTGGCTGTGACGTGTCCCTTCCACGTGGCACTTGTGGACCTCATTCTTGGTCCAATTGACACGTGGCAGTTGTGGGTCCCACTTTTGGTGTACACGTGGCACTTGTTAGATCCTTTTTAATGCAACGGCAGATTAACACACAAGCAACACTATAATTTTGTTAAAGGCAACGCTAAAGTAAAATACTGTAACAATACATAATTTTAATGCAACAGTAAAATAGGCCAAATGCAACGCTATATTTAGAAAAATTTTAAATGGTTTGCCTGTAAATGTAAAATTCCCATATTAATCCATATAGCTAATTCACCAACAAAATCCAAATATCAAATTCACCAACAACATCCACCAACAACAAAATCCAAATAGCTAATCCACCAACAACAAAATCCATGTATCTAATCCACCAACAACCAATAGATTCCAACAACCACTAAGCAAAATGCTACCAGCCACCATAAAATAATCTACTGACAAAATATTAAGTACTGAACAAACAAACCAAATTCATAATGTATCATAAGTAGCTAAGAAGTAGCTCCATCTGTCATCGGCGTACCATTGCCTACTTCTTCGCTCGAAACAGTTGCACAGAAGTTTCCGATATCCAGCTTCATACCAGGGTTGGCTTCTCCTAACTTTTTCAGCATCATCGCCATATTCTCCTGGACTTTCCTGTTCACCTTAGCTTCCAACTCCTTTTCAAGATTCTGCCTTATTTTTGCACTTATGTCTTCCACGTAAGGATCTTGGTCTGTGGAAGCAGCTGTTGATGTTGATTGAGCAGGAGTTCGCCCATTCCTTCCGACCAACCATACTCGTTTGTCTTTCTTAAGAAGTGTGTCTGGATCTTTTCCTTGATTCATCATCTTCTTAATTCGAGTCTACAAGAAATATGACAATGTATATATAAATCTTAAATTGATGGCCTAATAGAAATGAGATATGTATTGGCAGACCAACACACAGTGGACCAACAATACCTAAAAAGTATTCCTTTTTAATTTACAAACTTTGATTCAATTTTGTAAACTATAAATTTAAACATGAAAAGTTTAATTAGAGTCTCTGAATATTGCATATAGTTTGCGAGGGTTAACAGTAGCAGTGCAACAACAAGCAAATATATATAAATAAATGGCACCATTTTATACTTGAGTTGACATACATGAATGGTAACTCAAAGTTTAATGTTGAGAATATTTAAAAATGAATATAAGTCATCTACAGTACATAAAGAAGTAGAGATAAAATATGTTCAGATCTTTGCTAGCCAACACTCAAGCGAATTACCTACTTTATTGTTCAATTGTCAAAACTTACAATTTTTTTGTCCACAAGTTTAGTTTCCTTGTAATCTCGTCCCGTTTTCCGTCCACGAGTTTCCAAGTAGACCTGAGCGTCTGATGGCTCACCCTGATTTGGGTCTTGCTTTTTCTGGAAAAAAAATAATACATTACAATTATTTTATCTTAATTCTCAAACATAGAAACGCGGCTTACAACTGCCAAGTTAGGAGTTTTAGCTGTACACCATAAATTTTTTACTATACTCCTGTAAGCTATTCCTCGATTTAACAAGTACCCAAAAAGCAAAAGCGGAGCAGTGGCCCCGATATTTTTGGAAAATTTGTCAATAAATTTATCCAAGTGATCAAATATGTAGTTTTAACTGTAAAACATTTCTACTTTTCTTTTAAGGTTACCGTGACTTTCGACACAATAAATATATATATATATAAGTTATGTATCATATGCATAATTATATATCAAAAAATATTATCAAACTCATGCCATAAATTACTAAATTAGTGGACTTACCAATTTTTCCCTCACTTGTGCAAGAGATTTGGGACCAATAGTGTGTGTTTCAGTGAATGTATTCCGGTATGCTGCATTATCCTCGGCAATTGACTACAAAATGAAAAATATAGACCAGAATGTTTAAAAATGAAGATAGTGGAAAATTCATTTAAATTCTATGTTACGATGGTACCTGAACTTCAGCATCTCCCCAGTACTTCAACAGCATCACAAAATCCTCTGTTGGAATATCAGCAGGCTTATTTGCCAACCTTTGTTCATCAGTTTCATATTTTTTATAGTGCTTCTTCTTGATACGACACTTATACACCCTCCAAGATTCATTAAGGGTCGTATTCACCCAATTTTCTGCTTCATCAGGGATAATGAATCTTTCCTATAATACATAAAACATAAAGAGTGACTAATAAATAAATAGCTACGAGCATATAAAAAAGTAAAATTACTACAAGAAAATATGGATCATGTTTACCTTAGTATATTCCCACATTTTTTTTCTTCAATTGGAGAGGCACAACACGCCAATTGATGTGAGTAAGTGACACATTGTCCTTCACTACTGTACCAAGAAATCTACTTAGTTCAGTCACTACTCTATCATCATCCGAAACTGGTTGACCACATTTATTCAACTGAATGACTGGTCTCTTGTCCAAAGTCCTTCCATGAATTTTTTCCAACTTTGAACGTCCTCCTGGCTTTCTAGGTGCAACCACTTTATGTACCATGCACAGAAAAATTAAGAACATATGAACAATAAAATTGATCTAATTAAAGCACAAATAAATATAGTAGCTATTTACATTATTTACCTGTGTCATTTTCTTCAGGAGCAATCTCTTCCATGATTGCTTCAGGATCATCCTGCTCTATTGATTGTGCAAGCCCATTCTGTTGTCGCTCACGTAGTGCCAAGTATGCAGATAGAGAACTAGCTGTTTGAAACTCACTCGTCTGCCTTAAAAGTTTACTGCATGTTGGCTTTACACGCTTCTCAGCTGCCTTGCTAGTCTGTTTTGCTTCCTTTTGAATTGTTTTTGTTGCACCAGTTGGTTCATTATCTGTTGCAGTGGCACCTTGAGTTGATTCATTCTCTGCAACAACATTGGCATTTGCTTTTGAACGTGTTCTTGGTCCTGGTGCAGGTACAACAATATTTTTCTTGGCCTTCTTTTTTCTCTATAATATATAAGAAGTGAAATGCAACCAAATAAGCACTGACATGTGAAAGGTAAAAGAGATATCTGTATATATAATTGATTATCACAAACAAGAATAATATTCACATTGTGCACAGAACTGGGAGCTTAATCATGATATATACCTCTGAGGTGTCAACACTCGTGTCTTCTTCACTTTCATCATCAGGATTATAATCATCACCCCCTTCCTTCTCCTTGTTTTTTTCTTTTCCTTTTCCTTTATTTAAATTAAAAGATTGCATACCTTCTGCCATTTTCTTCACCCCAAGTTCAGTCATTCTTTTTTTGTTTTCTTTGATATGAGCAAGTCTATTTCTTTCATACTCTGTCAATGGTAATGGTGGTGGCGGCGCCAAGTTCTACAATACACATCCATAAAAAAAAGTCATAATATATTACTGTATACGAAAAAAAGGAGTCATAATATATTACTAAAAAATACACCTCAGCAGATATGGCATTGTCCTGAGAATCCTCAGAAGCTTCATCATCGCAAGCATTTAATTCCAAGTCTAGTTTTCTCCGAGTAGCACTTCCTTCCACCTTATTACTTTCATGTTTTTTTCTTTTCAGCATATCTGGAGATGCAGTATTCTTCAATTGTGCAGTATTCTTCAATTGTCCAATACCAATAGACTTCCTTTTGAATTTCTTTTGTTGCTGGAGTTGATATGTTGTCACAAAGTGACGATTCTGTTCTTTCTTACTGGACACTGTAACAAATGCACAAGACATATGTGGCATTCAGATTTCACATTATAATATTGTGTACGTAATTTATGTAACAGAAGACAATGAGACTACATTATCTAAATATATACCTTGTACAAGATTTTTCCTCTGACTTATGATTACATGGGGTTGCATTTGAGGCAATGGCTGAATATTTTTATCAACAAAATTGTCGATATAGAATTCCACTTCTTCATCAGCAATGCAAGCAAAGACATGTGAATGTACATCATTGTCATTTTCAACTAGCTTCCAGCCACCTGAGATTCCTATGCTGATGTACACTCCTCCAATTTCTGGGAAGTGAAGATAATCATTCACATACTCTATGAGAACTGAGTAAGAGAACCCATCAACCAAAATACGAGGTACAAGCATTTTGTCCCCACCAGAGTAAGTTGTCCTTCGAAACTCTCCTTTATAGTACAATCTGATATTAACTTTGTCATTATCCATAGCCATCCTATATAACAAAAAAATAAGACAAAATGATGAAATAACAAGATTTACGCGAATAAGACAAATTGAAAAAAATCAGATAAATTACATTGATTAAATATAAAATAAATCAAGAAAATCATCAAATTACATTGATTTACGGGTAAAGAAGATTTACGTGAATAAGACAAAATGATTAAATAATAGTAAATTACATTGATCAAATGTAAACAAAATGATTTACGTGAATAAGTCCTGACAATCAGGAAAATCATGCACGTGATTATGTTGACCTATTACAAAATGAGGAAGCAAACAAAACTAGTAATTTAAATGGGAAATTGTGATGTGGGGACGTCTTCTCTACACCAATTGTTAACAGTAACATCATTGTGTGGTACAACAGCAATGTTAGCATCATTAACAGCAATATCATCCGTATGTTCTTCGCTTGCTATATCATTTTCATTGTCACACCAGTCCCTTGGGAGCTTCTTAATCACATAATTGATTGATTTTTCAGTTGGATCTTCGATATAAAAAACCTGATGCACTTGTGAGGCCAAAACATAGGGATCATTTTTGTGACATAATCTACTAAAATTTACTCGAGTTAGACCATATGCATCTTTTTCTTCTTGGTACCAACAACACCTAAACAGGACCACCACAAATTCTCCCCAATAATCAACTTCTATAATTTCTTCTATTGCTCCATAGTAGCTGACATTCCCAACTATTGGCTTCTCATCTTTTGAACTTGCAAAACTGGTGGTTTCAGCAGTCAAAAAAACGCCACTATTCTGTGTAGTGCATTGAGAATCTCTAGACCTCGTATGGAATCTATAGCCGTTCACTACATAACCACTAAACCTTTTGGCTGTTCGCTGTGGACCCAATGCAAGCACCTCCAATTCTCTTGAAACATTGTTCATTTCTGCCACCTTTTCTTTTAACCAATTAACGAACTCTTGAGTGTGTATTCTGCAAAAATCCCTCCACACCATCAAAATATTGTTGACTATATCTAGGAAAGTCTACCCAAACAGTATAATCCTCATCCATTTGATTAGTGTAAGCTATTGGATTAACACCTTTAGAAAATAAGAAAAGGGGCCAAACACCTATTAGAATACATAGACATGTATATATTTCTAAATAAGATATTATCCATGTCTTAGAAATATATTATAATTTTAAAAGTGTCACCAAAACTTCAGATATTTCTGCAAGCTGCTAGCAGAGTATAACAACGACATACAAGCAAATTAGCAAATCATCAGCATGAGCTATATAGGTTATAATTCACAGATCATGTTAATACAGAAGTATACTAATGTTATCTTGAAGATACAAAACATGTTAATACATTCACAGACTTATATTATATTTATCTTATAATATGCTTTCTCTAAACATGCAAAATTTATCTTATATTTACAGAATATACAAAACATGTTAATACATGTTAAAACATGTTTATTTATAAGCAGATAAAGCATACACAAGCTCAAACATGCAAAGATGGCTTGGAAAATTACCTTATAACAAAGTACAAATTATAAGATTGAGCGAAACTCGATTTCATGAAAATATTTGCAGAGCTGCAGAACAAGAAGAAAAAAAATCAGATTATTAAGCACACAGTACATATAGACTCTCACATAGAATGTATATGTATAATTAAACTCTCACATAGATATAATCATATACATGATCAACACTTTGTTGATGATATGCAGATTAAAACAGAATGAGCTAAATCTTTCTGATTGATGCAATAAGTAGGCACCAAAATAGTATAACCGCGTATACATCTTCATTAGAAGCACAATCATAGTTTTTTTGATAAATCTGATCAAGCCCTGAAGTTGTCTATTACAGTGGTTAATAAACTAGCTAAAAATGCATGAATTCTGGTGTTCTTAACTAACCCTACGTCATGCATAAAACCTCACTGACATTCTTACATTCTTTTGAAAAATGCATTATGTCAGATACATCACTACATGGATTCTCTTTCTTCAATTCTTTATTCATCTTGAATTATTCACTTATGCATTATCATATAATCCTCTGATCTGTTTCAGTCAAGATCATGGATCTCCCCTCTAAATGCAGATACATCCACACACTTTCGTTGTTTTTCGACTTTTCTCTGTCTTTTGATAATCCCTCCAAAATTCAGACCAACTCTAAGGAATCATTCCATTATAGTATTCTCCAAAATTCATCTCTCTCCCACACTCACTCTCTCCCTCTCTCACTCTATCCCCAACTCTCTCCCTCTCACTCTCTCTGTCTCTATCTGTCTCTCTCTCCCACATTCACTCTTTCCACCTCTTATCTGTCTCTCTCTACCACACTCACCCTGTCTCTCTCTCACTCTATCCCCATCTCTCTCCCTCCCACTCTCTCTCCCTCTCTCACTATATCCCCATCTCTCCCCCTCTCACTCTCTCTCCCACCCTTTCTGTCTCTCTCACTCCCTCTCTCTCTCTCTCTATCTCTCTCTGTCAACATCCAAATCGAATTAAATATATTTAATTACATTCAACTACATGCAAGAAGTCCTAATTCGAAAGCCCTAATTTGAGCTACAAATATAACAATAGAGAAACAACAATGGACTAAAACAAAATTAAAGGTTACCTTGATAAAATCCCTAATTCGAAAGCCCTAATTTGAAAGCCTAAATTTGAAAGCCCTAATTACCTGTATAATCAAAGAAAACAGTTAGTAAGAAGCTAAATACAATTAGTTAGGTTAAATGAAGCAAATAAGTAAGAGATATGCTCCGATTTCAGCTTCTTCGGGCAGAACTCCGTGGATTTGAGCTTATTCAGCGGAAACCCTAGTTTCGTACCTACTAATTGAGAGAGAGTGAATGAAATGCAGGTTGAGCGGAGGTCAGAGTAAATGAAATGGAGGTCGGAGTGAAGAAATGGAGATGGTGAGCTGGTGAGGTCGGAGATGGTGAGCTGGTGAAATGGAGATGGTTAGAGAGAAATGTCGGGTGAAAGGGGGGAATGTTTTGGACTTACACAAAATTTTGGTTTTGTCAGGGGAAATGAAATATTCTGGGGTTTGTTTTCCCACCTCAGTTAAATTAGATGTAATATCTCAATTAGTTAATTATATATAATATCTCAATTAATTAGTTTATATTTTTAATATAAAAATAATATTTTTAAATAATTAATGTTTTAGTTTAATAAATTTATGAATTATTTAATATTAAAAATTTTATTTTAAAATAATATTAAAGTAAAAAACTAATTAACGGGCTATGGGGAATCTCTATTGACCACTGTTTGACTATTATGAAATCTGATCAAACACATCTGAAATTTTTGAAGAAAAATCTCACAACACTAGAATCAATAGGCATCAGCATCCGTACGGTCGGATCGTTAAAAAAGAGTCGCAGAAAAAATAGAATCACAATTCGTGCCAAACTGGCTACTGGGAAGCTCTTTTGACCACTATTTGACTATTAAGAAATCTGATCAGACACGTCTGAAATTTTTGAAGAAAAATCTCACAACACTAGAATCAATAGGTATCAGCATCCGTACGGTCGTATCGTTGAAAAAGAGTCGCAGAAAAAATAGAATCACAGTTCGTGCCAATCTGGCTACGGGGAAGCTCTGTTGACCACTGTTTGACTATTATGAAATCTGATCAGACACATCTGAAATTTTTGAAGAAAAATCTCACAACACTAGAATCAATAGGTATCAGGATCCGTACGGTCGGATCGTTGAAAAAGAGTCGCAGAAAAAATAGAATCACAATTCGTGCCAAACTAGCTACTAGGAAGCTCTTTTGACCACTGTTTGACTGTTAAGAAATCTGATCAGACACATCTGGAATTTTTGAAAAAAAATCTCACAACACTAGAATCAATAGGTATCAGCATCTGTACGGTCGGATCGTTGAAAAAGTGTCGCAGAAAAAATAGAATCACAGTTCGTGCCAATCTGGCTACTGGGAAGCTCTGTTGACCACTGTTTGATTATTATGAAATCTGATCAGACACATCTGAAATTTTTGAAGAAAAATCTCACAACACTAGAATCAATAGGTATGAGCATCCGTACGGTCGGGTCGTTGAAAAAGAGTCGCAGAAAAATGGAATCACAGTTTGTGCCAATCTGGCTACAGGGAACCTTGATCTGTTGACTAATGTTTGACTATCATAAAACAAGATCAGACAAATTTAAAAAAATTTACTAAAAATCACACCACACTGGAATCGATAGGTAGTAGCAGCCGTACGGTCGGATCGTTAAAAAAAGATAGTGAAAAATTTAAAATAGCTAATATTGTAAAGGTAACACAATTTTACGATCAAACGCAACACTAAGAACCAAATGCAACAGTTCACCTGCCACGTTAGCATTGTGGACCCACTAGCGGGGACCACCTGCCACGTCAGTATGCCACGTCAGCAAGGTGGGGCCCATTGGTAGGACCACTGCCACGTCAGCGTGCCACGTCAGCATTGTGGGGCCCACTAGTGGGGCCTACCTGCCACGTCAGCTTGCCACATTAGCAGCGTGGGGCCCACTGGTGGGGCCCACCTGCCACGTCCGCATGCCACGTCAGACTGGCGGGGCCCACCTGCCACGTTAGCAGGGTGGGGCTCACTGGTGGGCCCACTACCACATCAGCAAGGTGGGGCCCACTAGTGGGGCCCACTGCCACGTCAGCAGATTAATGTTTAATATTATTATTTATTATTAATACTGAATAAGAATAATGCAACAGTACATATAATAACGCAACACAACATTATATGTTACATTAATATGAGTCAATTGTAATAGTAGGTGTCTGTATAATGCAACACAGTTTTAGCTTCGTTGCAGTTGTCCAAAAATATCATAGCTAAGGCAACGTTTTGAGAGCAACGGTTTCAAAAACCATTGCATAAGCCAATCTATGGTGTAGTGAAAGTTCACAACATTGACTATTGTATCCATTAAGAATGAGGTCTATGTATTAGGTATACTTTTATTTACTTTTATATATAATATACTAGTTAAGTATTATAAATATATATATATATATATATATATATAATTTATATAAATATAAATATAAATAAATAAATAAATAAAGGTCCACCTTAGCCCTATCCATATTCACCTTGTGGTTCATCCTCGGTCTGAAAATCCTTTGCATTCTACCTAATCACACTGATTCGTATTTAGTTTATATTTTAGAGGTTTGTATTGAATTAGAGCTCTATACACACACACAAACAAACAAACACACACAAACACGCGCGCAAAACAAAACACACATACCTATAGATATATACATATATATATATATATATATATATATACATATATATATATATATATATATATATATATATGTACACTGTACACACTATATTTTTATACATGATTTACATGTGAACTCGAATGAACGTTTGATAGTGAACTAATTACTTAATTTCATGGCTTGGATCTTTTTATGCCTTCTTATTAAATGATGGCACTAGCATGACTAGCAACGTTCTCGTGGAAAGCTCTACACACAAGTATAATAGGAAAAAAAAGTTATTTTTCATTTACTTATATTTTTATTAATATATGTGTTTTATATCTATATAATTAATGTAATTAATGTGATTGAATCATAATATTTCTATTCCAAGCATGACTATTATGTGTCGATCTTTTGGATTCTGTAACAACCCATAACAAATTTACTATACTATATATTTCCATAATAACAATCTTTATTCAAGTCACTTACTTGAATTATATAATTTATAATTCTAAAGAAATTTATTATATATGTTAACATTTATTCGCAATAGATAAAATATAATAATTTAATGAAAAAATAATCGATAGAACATAATAATCATTTATAATCGATCATATGTCTTTTTTAACTAAAAGACTAAGAATGTTATGTTTTTGAGTTTGATTATATTTATTAATCTAATAATAAATGTGGGAATATGAATTAAAGATAATTATATATATTATTTTTTTATTTATCGGGCTAACTAATTGGTCTAGAGTAGAACGCCTTTAAAAAAATTTATTTAGAGTTTTGGTACGAAGGTTAACCTTTACTGATATATTCTTATGAGTTTAAGCGAGATACAATCAATTCTCGTCATCCGAGTTATCTATAACTATAAAATCAGATAGAATTTCGATATACAATTTTATTGTAACTTAATAATCTGTGATTATAAAATAAGCTAAATAGTGAAAGTTTTGAGTGTGAAGGGCGGACTGCAGAACATATGATCCTCCTAACTAGTTGGTATATATCTGTGGCTACGAATTGAAACACAGGTATAATTGATGCGATATAGCATGACCTTTCTCAGTTTCCGCCCTCTAAATTAATAAAATCTAAAATGTCCGTGTAGCCATATTAAAATTTATTAACTCTTTTATAATGATGATTAAAATATTAAAAAAAATTAATGCAAAATATTGGTCCAACTTCCACTAATATCTATGATTATATATATGATTTTTATAAGCCTTAGAGCATCTCCAGCAGTGTCCCAAGTAGGTTCCTTAAATATATAATAAACAATTCAAATTTTAGAAAATAGGGATCTCATATTGATTAAGAGCATCTCCAACGACGTTGGATATAATCGTTGGCTAAATTGAACCTGTAAGACATTATGTAAATTTTGCTGAACCTATAAGACATTGTACTTCAATGATATTGGCTATTGTTGTGAGAGGAATTGATACAACACCCCCAGAACCGTATAGCACAATTATAGGGATATCTGTTATAACTACGAAAATCACGGCTAGCTCTTAGGGGCTACCGTTGACATATACTAACGAAACAAATGAGAAACAAGTGTGTTTAAGGGCTGAGCTTGCAAAGAACCAAACAACGAGGCCGGAATTATGGAATTCCGTCCTGCAATTGCCCGGAAATATCTGTCACAAAGGTTACACGTGCCTCTCTTTAGAGTGTAGAACTCGTGAAAATGATTCTCGTCCCTTTGCAAGGTGCCTACATACCCTATATTTATAGGGATCAAGCCCATGTAGTTCTCGATTTAGGACTCTGAAGAGATAAGCTCTTATCCCCTCGAGTTTAGGATAAAACAGCCTTCTTTCAGTAGTTATCCAGCGGTATCCCACTCCAAGTAGGTCACTTGAAGCCTTCATCTTGCATAATTATCCGAATATTCTTGAATTATCTTCCCCGATTGTAATTATCTTCAAATAAGCATGATTATCCTTTAATTCGTGGATAAATAGCAGCTGATATACTCCTAATATGTCTCCAATTCGTCCTCCTAGAAGCAAGGAAGAAGAATCCTATTTGGAGTCTGCCTTCCATTCTGCCCAGGCGGCGGAAGCCCTGCCAGCGGCATCCCCTAGCTGCAGCTCCATAACTGCAAGCCAGGATGCACTTAGCGGTAACCCCTAGTAGCGGTAACCCCTAAAGCGCCTTCAGGTGCAACCCCATTCTGATGGCAGCCTTCATTATGCTTCCAGTGTAAGTCCATACACCTTCTTGTACACCTTCAATGATCCACCCAGCCATGGTGAAGCCCAAATAACATGATGGGCTATAAAATAAGCCCAGGGAGATTTTATGGCACAACAACTACCCCCCGGTTCCTTGAAGTATTGAATACGAGAGGAACCTAAGAACGGTAACCCTCCATCATCCAGCTGCAAGCCCTTAACTTATGTCATAAATTAATCGTAAATTATTTCTAAGCTTACGTGGGCGTAGCCCGGTGCAAGAAACAAGAAATAATTCAGACGTAATTCCCACACATAATTATAAAACCAATTATATTAATTCAATACAACCACCGCAAGCCTTGAATATTTATTCCCAAAGATAATTAAAATTACCCCCCAAATGTCACTGAAATTCCACGATTTTTTGCTCCATCTTTCCAGTTTCCCGCGTGTGTCATGTCAGCTTATGATAAGGCTGATCCCAATTATCTAGGGATTTAATTTGAATTCAAATTAACTTAAAACCCAACTGAACTCCTAATAATGTGGCTAGTTGTAGAGTTCCAGCCAAACTCTCCCTCTTCACCTGCCTAGCTTCTCCTCGGGAAGCCGTGCATCATCAAGGCTATCTTCACGCCTTTCCAATCCAATCGTGCCACCTGGCGCGTGTGTCTCCCACTCACCACTACTATAAATTCATACCTCCGAAGCCTTGTTTTACTTTTTACTTTTAACTCTCACATCTTCCCTCTTACACTTCTCTCACACTCGAAGTACTCCAGACGCTAGTTTACTTCTTCCGGCGACCCTTCGGCTTTTCTCCAACTTCCAACCAAAGGTATGTTTCTTGACCTCCGGCTTTCCTTTTCGTTACATTCGTCCATGTTTGTGGCTAAATGCTTGTATGATCCATGCCTGTCTGCCTCTTTTTCTCTTGATTGTTTACCTCGGTATGCGTGCACACACCCGCATTTGCCTTGCTTGACGTTATTATGCCCGATTGAACTGCTAATTTGCCCTGCATGCTAGTATAGTTAAATATGTACACTTATCCTTTGAATGTACACACACCACTGGTTTTAATTGACCTCAATTAGGCCCCGATTGTTTCCCAACTGGGTTATCGCCCTTGGTGTTGTCGCATTGCTTTGAGGCCATGATCGTAACCCTAGATTGTAAACCCTAGGTTCCCAATCGCCTCCAGGGGGAACCCCTCTTTCACAATCGAACCCCTGTTTTTGTGCCCTTTATCTGCTGTGAACGTATTGTTTGTGTGATTTGCTTGCCATACTTGTTTAGCTGGTATCTTAGGACCGTGATTGGGCGTTGATTGTTGTGGTTGAGATTAGGGTTAGGAATAGGCTTCCCGCTCCGGGTCCCTTGTTGGGCTTCCCGAAGAAGATGAACCGTCCTCCGTGGCCTGTGCTACTTCCTGTGAGGGATGTAGTCCTCTTACACTTCAGGGCTCCAACTGAAGCCTTTTCATTCCCTCTTCACACCCGTAGGGCTCCATCCTTGCAGCCCAGTCTTCCGCAAACCCCTTCTCCTTCTCTCTTTCTGTTTTTCTTTCTCTCGACCTCTCCTCATCTTGCTGTGTCCTTTCTTAACCCATCCTTTCCTATTGTAGATGTCTCAAGGATCCATGTCCTCACACTCTTCTCAGTCTGCCACCAGCAAGGCTCCCGTTGTTGCAGTTGACACGGGATCCTCCTTTAGCCAGGACCTTCAACCTGCCCGGCCCAGTTTAGGGGTTAGCTCCAGAACCCGCTCCAGGCGCAATTTGGTGGTGAAGGAGCTCAACTGGACCACCTCTGAGTCCAGTAAGGCGGATGGGACCTCGGGCCTCCCGCTGGACCCTGCTGCTGAAGCCCTCGAGGGGAGCCCCGAGGACGCTGAGCGGGAGGCCGAGGCTTCCGTGGAGGTGATCGAGCCTCCAGCTGTAGTCCTGGCCTGCGAGCATATGGACTCCATTATGACTCCTGTTCGGCTGCAGTCCCTATTGGAGTCCTGCAACCCTGGCTGCACCTTGGGGATCCCGAAGCCAGGAGAGAGGTGTCACCGCTTTGACACCCTCAAGCCAGGCACCGGCTACCCCAAAGCCGTGCTTTCCGCCCAGTTCTTCAGGCTGGGTTTGTCTCTTCCCCTCCATCCTTTCATCCTGGAGGTCTTGGACTTCTATGAGGTCTCCCCCATGCAGCTCACCCCCAACTCCTACCGCATGGCGGTCTGCCTCTACATCCTCTATGACATCCACCATGGGGTGAGGATGTCTGCTTTGGAGTTGGGCTGGTTCTTCCAGCTGAAACTTACTGGCAGGACCCCAGGGTTCTTTTACCTCACTGCCTGGAACACCCACCACAAGAAGGGCATCAAGGGCAACCGCCAGTCGATGTCGGACTGGCAGAAGCTCTTCCTTTACTGCTATGACTGCCCAGTCTACAGGAAGCACTTCAATCTCTCCCCCAGTAAGCCATCTTTTCCTTAATCCATTGTCCAGTTTAATCCTTTAGGGCTCCCATTTAGTTTCCTCATGATTGTATTTGTTGTAGACATGCCAGTGCAGACTCCTCTGGCGGGAGAGTCCCTTGAGAGGGCCAAGCATGTGTTGGGGCTATCCACCGGGCTAGGTGATGGCTCCAGCCTGCTTACTCCAGAAAATCTGGAGAGGCTCGGTTTTTCCACTACGGTGGTAAATGCATCCCCCGTTGACGAGGGGGGTGCAGATGTGGAGGCGACGGGAAGCCCAGGTTTCCTCTTAGCTTGCACCTTACATGATATTTGCTTTATAAATTCCCTTCCTGCATGATTTATGATTTTTATGCTATCTGCTATGCTTGTATCTCCCCATATTCCCATATATGCCTGGATATTGTCTAATTGTTTCTCCTTGTCTCTTTCCACAGATATGGCTGCCAACATCCCACGGTTCATCAAGCGTTCCACCAAGTACGAGGATCTGTTCGGGGAAGCCTCCGATTCTCAGGCTCCCCTCTCTGTCAAGCCTCTCTCCCAGCTTCCTTCTCCCTCCTTAGAGCAGAAGAAGGCCTCTTCCGGGGGTCGCAAGCGGGACCCCTCCAAAGCTGTCGAGGCGGGGTCTTCAGCTGAAGGCCGCTCCAGCAAGAAGCCCAAGCTGGCCCTGGCACGTAGTTCTCCTGCTCCTTCCTCCACCCAGAAGACTCAGCTCTTCCAGAGGATGCTCTCCGACCAGGTATCTGAGGCCACTATCCGGGAGTGGGATAGGCTTTCCATTGTCGAGGCCACCCGAGACAAGATGGTGGCCAACGCTAAGAGCCTATTCCTCGACCTGAAGATGGGGGAGCATGTCGCCGATACCGCCCGGGTGAACGAAACTATGAGGGCGGACCTCAAGCAAGCCAGGGCTGATCTGGCTTCCGCTGTCAAGGAGAGGGACACCTTCCGGAAGGCCAACCTCAAGTTCAAGGAGGCGGAGGGCGAAGCTCGGAGGCTGAAGGAGAAGGAGGACATGGTGAGGAAGGGCCTTGAGGAGGAGGTCGACGGCCTGCGGAGGCAGGTCAAGGAGCTGGAGCTGCAGGTGAAAGGCCTTCAGGATGCGGCTGCCACCATGAAGGCTGGGAGGAAGGAGAGGGAGGCCACGATATTTGAGGCGGGGGTTGCCGCAGGAGTGAAAGACTGCGTGAAGTCGGCTTACCGCTTCTTTCCCGACAACGATTGGGCAAAGTTGGGGCCTGACGCTGCGGTGGCCCTGGAGGAAGCAAAGGCTGAGGATGAGGCCGGCATAGATAAGGCCCTGGCTGCTTCTCAGGGTCTCTCCGGTGACGGTGGCGACAAAGGGGTTACGGCTGAAGATCAGCCAAAGCCCGCAGAGCTGGTTTCTGCGGGACTTGTGGTGACGCCCCCGGAAGGGGTTCCGGCCGTAGCCCCGGCGGTAGCCTCTCAGGACCCCCCAGCCGTTGATGAGAAGGACTCCTCCTCCCCTGCTGCTCTTTGACCCCCTCTCCCCCTGTTTTAATCAACCTTTTTAACTACGAATATTTTTGCTTGGCGCTTGTCGTCATGAATTGTTATTTTGATGAGGGTGCGGACTCCTCCGAAAGTCTCGCAAGATATATATTTTTTTTTTTTTAATACTGCAAGGGCCTCCCCCTGTTGGTGTGGGGAGGAATTTCCTTTGCAGCACATATTTATGTAACTGCTTTTGCTTCTTCACCTGCGCGCATTGCTTGTACTTCTTCATTCCTTGCCTTGTATGCCTTTCTTGTATTTCCTTGGATACTTTTGTGTTGGTCGCCTAACTCTTCCATGCAGGTAGAAAGGATGAATATAGGGGATAACCCTTGTACTGAAAGTGTACACATTGTCCACCTTCTGGGGGTTGCGACCCTTGGGGCCTTGTTCTCCAAGGTCGTTTCCTTCTTTGCGAATGTATGTTGATGTATATGCTTGTGTCAACTCCCCAGTAGCGTATATAGAAGCACTTAGTCTTTCCCTTGCAATAACCCATTTAGGCACGATTGAATCTGATCTCACATGTGTAAGAATCTAGGGACACCATCGGGTGTAAGCCTTAAAATGACCCCTAGGTGTAAGCCTTTAGAGTAGTCTCCAAGCATAAGTTTTGAGATAATTTTACAACGTAGGCCTTGTAATAATTCCTCCAAATAAGTTCTGAAGTAATTCCACGAAGTGAGCTTTTTAGTAATCCCACCAAGTTGGCCTTGTAATAACTTCACCAAGTAAGCCTTATGAGCCTGGATAGGCTTTAAACTCGAAAGCCGCGGTAAGCCTTCGGCCTTGAAAGCCTCGATGGGCTTTAAACCTTGAAGGGCTACCGCAAGCTTGAAACCTTGAAAGCTTGAAAAGCTTTAGCCTTGAAAGCCTTGATAGGCTTGAAACCTTGAAAGCTTGAAAAGCTTTAGCCTTGAAAGCCTTGATAGGCTTGAAACCTTGAAAGCTTGAAAAGCTTTTGCCTTGACAGCCTTGATAGGCTTGAAACCTTGAAAGCTTGAAAAGCTTTAGCCTTGAAAGCCTTGATAGGCTTGAAACCTTGAAAGCTTGAAAAGCTTTAGCCTTGAAAGCCTTGATAGGCTTGAAACCTTGAAAGCTTGAAAAGCTTTAGCCTTGAAAGCCTTGATAGGCTTGAAACCTTGAAAGCTTGAAAAGCTTTTGCCTTGACAGCCTTGATAGGCTTGAAACCTTGAAAGCTTGAAAAGCTTTAGCCTTGAAAGCCTTGATAGGCTTGAAACCTTGAAAGCTTGAAAAGCTTTAGCCTTGAAAGCCTTGATAGGCTTGAAACCTTGAAAGCTTGAAAAGCTTTTGCCTTGACAGCCTTGATAGGCTTGAAACCTTGAAAGCTTGAAAAGCTTTAGCCTTGAAAGCCTTGATAGGCTTGAAACCTTGAAAGCTTGAAAAGCTTTAGCCTTGAAAGCCTTGATAGGCTTGAAACCTTGAAAGCTTGAAAAGCTTTAGCCTTGAAAGCCTTGATAGGCTTGAAACCTTGAAAGCTTGAAAAGCTTTAGCCTTGAAAGCCTTGATAGGCTTGAAACCTTGAAAGCTTGAAAAGCTTTTGCCTTGAAAGCCTTGATAGGCTTTAAACCTTGAAATCTTGAAAAGCTTTAGCCTTGAAAGCCTTGATAGGCTTTAAACCTTGAAAGCTTGAAAAGCTTTAGCCTTGAAAGCCTTGATAGGCTTGAAACCTTGAAAGCTTGAAAAGCTTTAGCCTTGAAAGCCTTGGTAGGCTTGAAACCTTGAAAGCTTGAAAAGCTTCCCTTCCCACCGGTGTAGCCAAGTTATCAAGTTGTGTTTACGAGTTTTAGTGTATTTAGCGTTTTCGATTTCCAAATTTATTATAATTTTAAGCCAAATGAATAATGTTAATGATACGCCTACTACCCCCCGAGTTCTTTAGCATAATTTTAATTATGGTGGAGAACTAGATGCAATTGAAGCCCTAAATAATTTTTAAAGCATACATGAAGTATTCAATTGACAATCATGGTAAGCAAGCATACACAACATTTTCATAACGGAAAGCTGCGAAATTTTATTGAATCACATGATAAAAGTTGACATAGCATAATATTGGGGGGTGTCACGACACTACCCCCCGAGCGTCCTAGCAAATAAAGCAAATAGTAGCCTGATAATTTTCCTAAAAGCATAGCGATTACAACTAATAAATCGCCTTTATTTCCTGACCCTTAAGCCGAAGCCTACAAAAATACTACCCGGGTGAAGCTACTGGTAATACCTCTTTAAGTGTTGGGCGTTCCATGCCCGTGGTATGAGTCTTCCATCCATGTCTGTGAGGTGATAGGTACCTTCCCAAAGCACTGTTTTGATGATATATGGGCCTTCCCACTTTGCACCGAAGGCCCCATGAGCTGGAACCCTCATGTTAGGCATCATTTTTCTGAGAACTAGGTCTCCCGTTTTGAGGGGTCGAGCCCTAACTTTCTTATCGAAGTATTTACGGGTCCTCTGTTGATATGCAGCAAGTTTTAATTGAGCCGTATCTCGTACTTCTTCAATCAGGTCTAAGTAGAGCCTGTGGTTGACTTCATTATTCTCAGGGTCGTAGTTATCCCTTCGAAAAGATCCTGCTCCAACTTCTACGGGAACCATGGCTTCACACCCGTATGTTAGGGTGAACGGGGTTTCGCCGGTGGTAGACCTTGGAGTGGTATTGTAAGACCACAACACCATGGGAAGTTCCTCCGGCCAGCATCCCTTTTTCTCTTCTAATTTGGCTTTCAGGGTGTGCTTAATAATTTTGTTTACGGCCTCCGTTTGACCGTTGCTCTGAGGGTGGCACACCGCGGAGAAGCCTTTCTTTATGCCAAGGTTTTCACAGAAATTCATCATTTCATTGCTGTCAAACTGCTTCCCATTGTCTGATATGAGCTTGTAGGGAACCCCGTAACGACAGACGATCGCGCGACAAACGAAGTCTACCAACTTCCTTGCAGTGATGGAAGCTAGGGGTTCAGCTTCAGCCCATTTAGTAAAGTAATCTACAGCCACGACTGCATATTTCACCCCTCCTTTCCCTTTTGGTAATTCACCAATCAGATCTATACCCCAAACGGCAAACGGCCAGGGGCTTGTCGGGGTCTTCAGGGGTACCGCGGGGCTCTTGTTTGTATTAGAGAACCTCTGGCAGCTATCACAGGCCCTGGCGAAGGCATGAGCATCCTTGTGGAGGGTAGGCCAGTAGTAGCCTTGACGGAGGATTTTGTGAGCGAGGGAGGCACCCCCCGAGTGATTCCCACAGATTCCTTCATGCACCTCGCGCATAATGTATTCACATCTTATCCCAGCGACACACCTGAGGAGGGGCCGGTTGAATCCCCTTTTGTAAAGGATTCCATCATAAATTACATACTGGGCAGCCTTGTACCTCAATTTCCTGGCCTCGTCCTTGTCTGTAGGCAGGGTTCCGTTGGCTATATATTCATGGATTGGGGTTGTCCAGGGGTTAGTCTCATCAGCTTCAACATTCATGACTTCGATTTTGGGGATGCTAGGCTGGTATTGGATTTCGAGGGGAATCACCCCGAGCATGTGTGCATCCCTCTGAGAGCCTAATTTGGCTAAGGCATCGGCATCTGCATTTTCAGACCTTGGTATTTGCTCTAGCTTGATTTCCCTGAATTTCCCAATCAGTTCCTGGGCATACCGCATATAGAGATCGGTGCGGGGGCCCCTAGCTTGGAAGCCTCCTCGGATGTGCCAGACTACCAGCATAGAATCACTGTAAACATTCATATTTTCCACTCTCATCTCCAAGGCCAGCTTCAGGCCAGCTATTAGGGCTTCATACTCCGCGTCGTTGTTAGTGGCGTTGAAGTCGAAATGAATGGAGCTTTGCAGCTTATGGCCTTCCGGACTGACTAAGACGATGCCAGCCCCGGCCCCATTTCCATTTACAGCCCCATCGACGTACAGGTTCCACCAAGGGGAACAATTCTCAGGTATGGCTACTGGAGACTGGGGTTCAGTTATGCATTCCATCCCTTCGACTTCAAAAGTGGGCGGAAATTCCAAGATGAAGTCAGCTAGTGCTTGCCCCTTTATTGCGGTTCTAGGTTTGTACTCTATGTCAAACTGGCCCAGCTCGACTGCCCATTTCATGATTCTTCCCGAGGCTTCCGGCTTGTGCAAGACTTGTCTGAGAGGGAAGGATGTTCGTACTTCAATCTTGTGAGCCTGAAAGTAAGGCCTTAATTTGCGGGAAGCCAAAATTAGTGCATAGGCTAACTTCTCCATGTTTGAGTAGCGGGTTTCAGCATCAAGTAATCTTTTGCTCACATAGTATACTGGCTGTTGGGCTTGCTCTTCCTCCTTGATCAGGACAGCGCTAATTGAGAACTCGGAAACCCCTAGGTAAAGGATCAAGGCTTCACCCTCCATTGGCTTGGCCAACAGTGGCGGGCTTCCAAGTTGCTCCTTCAGCTTCAGGAAAGCAGCCTCACACTCTGTCGTCCATTCAAATTTTTGCCCCTTTTTTATGGCTGCAAAAAATTCTCTACATTTGTCTGAGGATTTTGAGATGAACCGGTTTAGGGCGGCGACCCGGCCTGTAAGGCATTGCACCTCCTTTACGTTCTTAGGCGACCTCATTTCAATTAAGGCCTTGATCTTCGCAGGGTTAGCTTCGATTCCCCTGTGATTGACAATGAAGCCCAAGAACTTGCCGGATTCAACCCCGAATACGCATTTTTGGGGATTCAACTTCATCCTGTAATCCCTCAGTATGTCGAACATCTCTGATAAGTGTGTAACATGATCGTAAGCTTCCTTTGATTTTACTAACATGTCATCTACATACACTTCCATAGTTCTTCCAATCTGATCTTTAAACATCTTATTGACCAGCCTCTGATATGTAGCCCCGGCATTTAGTAACCCAAACGGCATGCCTATATAGCAATAAAGCCCCCTGTCAGTGATGAAGGAGGTGTGTTCCTGATCTGGCTCGAACATGGGGATCTGATTGTAGCCCGAGTAGGCGTCCATGAAGCTTAACAGTGCATGCCCCGCAGTGGAATCCACCAACTGGTCAATTCGAGGGAGCGGGAAGCTGTCCTTAGGGCAAGCCTTGTTCAGATCAGTAAAGTCTATGCAAGTTCTCCACTTTCCGTTAGGTTTTTTCACCAACACTGGGTTTGCTAGCCATGTGGGGTAAAAAGCTTCCTTCACTAGGCCTGCCTTTAATAGTCGGTCTACCTCTTCTTGAAGAGCGGTAGCCCTTTCCCCGCTAATTGGTCTTCTCTTCTGTCTGACTCCCTTCTTGTCTGGGTCAATATTGAGGTGGTGGCACATGACTTCGGGGTGAATCCCGATCATATCCGAATGGTTCCAAGCGAAGACGTCCAGATTATTCTTTAAGAACGCGGTCAGGGTTTCCCTTAGGTCCGGTCCCAACTGTTCCCCAATTTTTAGTTCTTTAGTGGGGTCGGACTCATCCACCAAGATGGACAGGGTATCCCCAGCTGCTCCAGTCTTCACCTGGGTTTCCGGCATCCTTGGGTCGAGGTCGATCTCAACGGTAACCTCTTTGTTGCCACCCTCTTGGGGTTGCGTACCCAGGATTTCATGAACGGGAAGCCGTGTTCGGTTTCCGAGTTGATAGGTTACCATAGCACTATTGAAGTCACAAGGTGCCTCGCACCCACTTTCTTGCTTTTTATTTTGGGGCTGTTTTTGACCATCCCCTTCAAAGTCACTGTCAGTAGCATCTTCCACAATTCCTTCAACCAGGGTTTCAGCTGTATCAATATTCTTTGTTGGGAGTGCATCCGTGGGTGCAAGCCCTTCATGCACGGCATGCGAGGCTTCTAGATAAGGATCTTCCCCCGGATGTTGCACGATAATCACCATGTTGCAGGTTGCTTTCACAAACTTTATTAAAACCCTTCCCTGAGCCTTGGTTTCAGGTTCCTCTTCTATATCCACCTGCTTGTAACAGCTCTCCGGGATGTCTTCATCCATTTGTTGGGCTTCTTTACAGGCTTTTACTGCGGACCTCAAAGCCTTGCTATAACATTCCCGGGAGTCAGCTTGACATCCTCGTACACATCCTACCCCATTGGGGGTTGGGAACTTCATGGATAGGTGGTATATTGAGGTTACAATCCGCATGTCCCTTAAAATAGGTCTGCCCAGGATCCCGTTATAGGAGATGTCTTCGTTCACTACCATGAACTCTGCAGCCTGAGTGACAGCTCGGGGTTCCACTCCAAGGGTGATCGGGAGTCTTACCCTTCCAACAATCTGGACAGCATTCCCCGTGAAACCATACAACTCATTATAGCAAGCCATCATATCCTTATCCGCCATTTTCATTCTTTGATACGCATTGTAGGCCAAGATATTGACAGAGCTTCCGTTATCGACGAGAAGCCTGTGTACATTGACATTTCCGATCACGGCTGTTACCACCAGGGCATCGCTATGAGGATGGTGTACCGCGCGTGCATCCCCCTCAGTGAAGGTAATGTCCATAGTCTCCCCTTTGAACATTTTGGGAGGCCTTTCAGACAGATGACACACATTGGTTAAGGGCGGCCCTCGGGCTTCCCGTACATATCTCTTCATAGCACTGCGTCCCTGGCCTCCCACGAAGGGCCCTCCGATGATCATTCGTACACTACCAGCACGGGTGTTACGGTTGGCTTCCTGGTTATTTGTCCTTTCAGCTTTCTTTTTCTTATATTTCTTAGCCTCTTGGGCTACAAACTCCGTCAGGTATCCTGTTCTGATAAGATCCTCTATGTGGTCTTTAAGATGAATACATTCCGCCGTGTCATGTCCGTTCAAATCGTGGAAAGCACAATACTTTCCCTGATCTTTCTTTCCAGGGGGTCCACTTCGAAAGGGCTTCTGGAAGAGTCTCGCCTTGTCTCCGACCTCAAAAATGTGATCTATAGAAGCCGTTAGTGGCGTGTATTCGTGGTACCTCGCTTCTCTTGCCTTTCTCATTGTCAACCTTGACTTGTCGAAGCCCTGCGTGCTGGTTGTGTTCACGGTGATGGGTGAGGTCTTGCCGTCTCGGCTCGAGGATTTTTCACCAGCAGGCCTTACGTAGGGATTCCTCTTGTAGGTGTTCCTCCTATCTGGGCTGTAAGACCTATCCCTCTTGTTTTTCCAGCTGCTACGGCTTTCAGACTTTGACTCCTTCTTCAACTTAGCCAGGGATTCCTCGATCACTTTATGGGGTTCAGCCCTAGCAAAGAAGTCAGCTAGGGTTTCAGGCTCCCGCCCTTGCAACTCCTTCCAAAAGTCTGTTCCAGGCCTTACCCCCGCTATCAGGAAATTCTTCAGGGTTTCCTTTGAAGTTGGCCTAACCCGGGGTACCTCTGCGTTGAAGCGCTTGAAATATTCTCTCAATGTCTCATGTTCCTTTTGCTTAATGTTGGCCAGGGTGTTGGCAGGTGGGGCGTAAGTGACGGAAGCCCTGAATTGTCCCACAAATAGTTCGCACATTTTCCTCCAAGAGCTGATGGAGTCAGCGGGAAGCCTCTTGAACCAGTGATGAGCGTCATCCCTGAGGGTTGCAGCCAACAAGCGACATTTTGTGAGGTCCGGAATCTGGTAGACCTCCATCTCAGTGTCAAACCGGCTAAGATACTCCACGGGATCCGTGGTTCCGTTAAATCGCAGGTCGCCAACCCCCCTGTAGATACGAGGTAGGGGTGACTCCCTAACCTTCTTAGTAAAGGGTGACTTTACGGTAAGCTCGGCTTTCGACTTCTTATCGGCTTTCACCTTCTTTAGGGCTTCCAGCAGTTCTTCCATCTTGCACTTATCATCCCCATCATTGAGTGCAACCTCATAGTCATCGTCCAGGGGTTGGTCTTTCTTCTTGCTCACTTCATTATCATTGTGCGACCCTGAGCTTTCCTCATCGTCATGAATGGAGATAACCTTTGATGGCCTTTGGTTTTTATCCTTTGACCGAGCTTCAGACACGGGCTTCTCATGTCGCTGACTGGGAGGAGCCCTATGTTGCGAGCCTTCAGGTCCATCCCCGTTAGGGGCCTTGTTGCCAAGCCTGTGCCGCAAGTCTTGCTCGGTCAGTTTCCTCCCAAGGCGGTCGAACACACTAGCAGCCTGTGAGTGCTCTCTATCATCCATTTCGGGGTTAGCTTCTTTCTCAGGGTTGCCACCTCCTTTCCTGCCGTCTTCTGCGCCGAAATCTAGCTTGGTGGGAGTCACCTTGCTAGCCCTTTTCGACCTTGCTGACTTTCTTTTCAAGGAGGCAATCCTCCTACTCATTCTCTTCATTTTTGCCTTCATCTCCTCGCGGGTCAGTTCTCCGCTTGGAAGATCACTTTCATCCTGCGTAGCGCCTTCCGGCGTCTTGGGGTTTTCAGTATTTTCGGGAATTTCTGACATCTCTCCTCTCTAAGATCAGTAATGCCCTCCTTCTAGCGCCAAAAAGTGTTGTGAGAGGAATTAATACAACACCCCCAGAACCGTATAGCACAATTATAGGGATATCTGTTATAACTACGAAAATCACGGCTAGCTCTTAGGGGCTACCGTTGACATATACTAACGAAACAAATGAGAAACAAGTGTGTTTAAGGGCTGAGCTTGCAAAGAACCAAACAACGAGGCCGGAATTATGGAATTCCGTCCTGCAATTGCCCGGAAATATCTGTCACAAAGGTTACACGTGCCTCTCTTTAGAGTGTAGAACTCGTGAAAATGATTCTCGTCCCTTTGCAAGGTGCCTACATACCCTATATTTATAGGGATCAAGCCCATGTAGTTCTCGATTTAGGACTCTGAAGAGATAAGCTCTTATCCCCTCGAGTTTAGGATAAAACAGCCTTCTTTCAGTAGTTATCCAGCGGTATCCCACTCCAAGTAGGTCACTTGAAGCCTTCATCTTGCATAATTATCCGAATATTCTTGAATTATCTTCCCCGATTGTAATTATCTTCAAATAAGCATGATTATCCTTTAATTCGTGGATAAATAGCAGCTGATATACTCCTAATATGTCTCCAATTCGTCCTCCTAGAAGCAAGGAAGAAGAATCCTATTTGGAGTCTGCCTTCCATTCTGCCCAGGCGGCGGAAGCCCTGCCAGCGGCATCCCCTAGCTGCAGCTCCATAACTGCAAGCCAGGATGCACTTAGCGGTAACCCCTAGTAGCGGTAACCCCTAAAGCGCCTTCAGGTGCAACCCCATTCTGATGGCAGCCTTCATTATGCTTCCAGTGTAAGTCCATACACCTTCTTGTACACCTTCAATGATCCACCCAGCCATGGTGAAGCCCAAATAACATGATGGGCTATAAAATAAGCCCAGGGAGATTTTATGGCACAACAGCTATATTGGTTGGTTATAATTTAAAAATAGAATATTATTAATATTTTAGTTTGTTAAAATAGAATATATATCAGTTTATTATGGTAATAAATGATGTGCAATCATCCTACAGATTTTTTACAGACCTGTAGAGATTCGACTAATATAGTCATCCATAGGAGGTTGGCTAAAATTATAGACAACAAGTTCACGTGGTTGGAGTATGATTTTTTCAACTCAATTTTTAGCTAAGAGGTTTGTATGGTTGGAGATGCTCTAACAACTCCAACAATAATCCCTATTTGTGTTCCTTATCATTATTATAGTATTAAATTCAAATTCTTCTAACAAAAAGATAATAAGAATAAAGTGGGAAAGAGTGTCCAAGAAGTGAAAGTCGAATATTTAATTATTAAAACAAATGAGGAATGGGATAGGCATTACCTATTTATGAGAAATGAAAAGGGGATCCTAAAATTTAGAGAATGAGTAGGGACTCTGCTGGAGTGAATTTTTGCCCATATTCTTCAAAATTTTAGCTTAAGACCTCATATAACTAATCTAGATACATAAAAACTAGTTTTCTACTGACCGACGAAAAAGTCCTTATTAAAAAACCTCCCCACAATATTTTGCCATCTCTGTTATACTTAATTTGTGTTTGTGATATATTTTATGTTATATTTACGATTCAATTTCATTAGTATGTAAAAGTCAAAAATCACAATTATATTATTAAAAATATGTTATATTAATTATAATTCCCAGTATTTTAATTGAGTTTCTTCCTCCACGTAAAAACAATTCATTAATTTATAACCGTGTCCAGGTAACAATATTACTTTAGTTTCAAAATGACTTGCAATTAAAATATCCAAATACAAGTACTCTATTGGAAAATAGCAATCGGTCAATTTTCCCGCTCATTTATTTGACATGTGAGCTGTTCTTTTTTTATTATAAAATTAAAGACAAACATTGCCAGAGTTCAAAAATGGGGAACTGCCTATATACAGTAGTTGCATGTACCTAGGTTACTTTTAATTATTAATCACTACTTAAATCTTATACATACTCTTTTTATTCGTAACTATAAACTCATGTATGTTTGTTTTTATGTCATCTAAGTTATTAATATATTTCAACATAGGAAATTTTTTATTCACAAGTCTCAACTATGTAACCACTAAAGAGAGTATCAAGTTGGTATATTAACAAGCTCGTAGAGCACTAAATTTGGGAGCAAAAAACAATCTCTTGGAGAGAGAATAAGGAGAAAACTCACATGGCTACTCTAAGACTCCAAGCTCTCTTTGTGATCAACCTGCTTCTGCTCTTGCAGTTCGGTACACACCAATGTAAGTTATTCATCACTCAAAACCTACTGCATTATATATATGTCATTAGCTTAGTAAAAACAAGTCGGAAACCGGTTGTTCGAACACTAATCAGTACAAGAAAAACGGTTATTTTCAACCATTTATTTATACTACTATCACTAAAAAACAGGTTAAAACTGACCACCGTTGTTGGTCGGTTCTAATCGTAAAACTGACCGTTTATTGACGTAATTGACCATTTTCGACCGTCGGTTTTATCCTGTTGTTTTTTAGGGTATGTAATCGCTAATTCAAAAACTTAATATTTATATATATCGACGAAACTAGGTTTGATGGCAACTGATTTGAGGCCGATAAGCGGAGGAGATGAAACCTCCACAACCACAAGCATCTCAAAGCTCAGTTCTGGAGACAACTTCCGTCCTTTCTGTTTTCCTAGGTTCTGCCACACGGAGCAGCTTCGGACACTGGGCTTTGTACATTGTTGGTGTTGTTTTAAGAATTTCCATCTTAGGTGTTTCTCAAAGCGCTTTGTATGTAAAGAGCTTTGTTAAGTCCATGCATATATAACAAAGATATGATATCTCCATACAATAAAACATGGTAAAATTCAATATAATAATAGCTGTTATTCATCATGTTTATACGTCTTCCCAGCTCTCCGTTATCAAAATTATTATTAAATCATCAATATACTTATATAAAGGAGAAGCATGGCGCGTTTAGGTGGCAGTCTCTTAAGGTTCTCCATTCTATTTTTCTAATTTTCTGAAATTTTTCAATGAAACAGTATCAAAAATAAAAACTGTCTTTTTTAGTTTCAGATATATTGAAAGAAAGTTTCAGAACTACCTTTCTCAAAATATCAAAACCAAATCAGAATTTGAAAGTATTATCGTATTTTTGGAAAAGATGTATATCAAAAACAGTTTCTGAACTACCTTTTTCAAAATATCAAAATCAAATCAGAATTTAAAAGTATCATCATATTTTTGTAAAAGGTGTATATCAAAAACAGAAAGTATTTTTGATAAGCAGTCTTTTCTCAAATCAACCCCTATAAATTGAGGCTAGACATCATAAAATTTAACATACACAATTTTTTTTTTTGAGTTTATTCGTCTTCTCCATCTAATAAAATAATGAGTTACACTATGCTAGATGTTTTAAATGACGATAGAGATGATTGGCTGATAAAAGTAAGAGTTCGTCGGATGTGGGAGTCGACAAATCCAAATAGGGGAGAACAATATAGTCTTGACGAATGAAAAAATCAATAAATTAACTGTCAGGGATATATGGTTGTTCGTTATTCTTTTATAATGTTTTTTTTGTTCATCGGACATGTTTGTTGTTAATTTTTATATGATTTACTTTGTACACAGGAAAAAATTATTCATGTAACACTTCCACAATATCTGTTTGTTCGATTTAAGAACCTTTTAAGTGAATGATGTTTATACACTGCGATCTCATGGATTTAAATTGATGTTTATGCGGACAACCAATCCAAAGGAAGGAATCACTAATAAACCCGTGCATGGATTGGAGTTCATACGGCCAGAGATGATTAATTTTGGTACAACTAGAACATAATGTTTATCACAATTAAAATTAGGGATGGTTTCGGTGTTGCATCTCAATATCTTTCAGACTTTTACGCACCTATGCTAAACACAACTAAAATTAAGATTTGTCGTGCTTTGAATCGTTAATTACATGCATATTTTTATTTTCATTTCTTCACTCATGAATTATAGTCCAATTTTGCAATTTATATATTAATATTAGTATTGTATCGAGATCTTTATAAAATAAAATTTATTTGATTCTATAAGTATTAATTTTGAATCATTAATATAATTTTTATAGGCTGCTGTAAATTTAATTTATTTTATAAATATTAATATTAAATCATTAATATAATTTTTAAAACCCGCCGCAATGCGCGGCTTCTCAACTAGTTATATATATAATTGGTAATAAACATACGAGATTTAGCCTGCAGATGCAAAGCATATATTGTGACTAAAAGGAGTCACTCTTTGTTTATGAGTGAGAATAGTAATCCAGAAAATACATGTAAACACAGCGATACAACCAAGATCACCATAAGAGTGACCCATGAACAAGAGTTAATCAGGTAGCTAATTATTCATAGCAATAAAAATAGAGAAGTTTATAAAAAGAACAGAATATCCAGAAAATCATCCGACAGCAGAAAACTTGTACAATTAAAAAAAAGAAGGTACGAAGAGGCTGCTAAATTCTCACATTTCTTCTACACTTAAAAAAAAAAGCCGTATTTGGTTTATTTGTAATAATACTAATAAGTAACCAAAAGTTGACATGCAACACATTGCCTGTATTTTTCTTGAAGGTACATACATGCATGTAAAAAAAATTCATTTATTCAAAACCCTGTGCATGCATGTATATAATACTTCTTTCCCAGGAAAATAAGTTTGAAAATCAATTGCAATTAAAATTTCCAAATATATATAAGTACGGATTTATTATAAAAATAGCATTCGGTAAGCTTTTCCTTTGGTTTATTTGACTTGCGAACTGTTTTTTTTTCTTCTTAGAAAATGTTTGGTGTACAGAATTATGTAACGATACAAGAGGGGAGAAAAGTTTATTTTTTAAATCTTATACATGCTCTTTTTACATCAAATTCTAAACATGATAACATCTTTGTTTTTTTGTCATCTATGTAATTAATATATTTAAATATAGGAAATTTAATCTCCGCAAGTCTCAACTCTGTATCCACTAAAAAGAGTCTTAATAACTGAAAAGACTGTTTATTGAAATTCATTATAAGCTGGTACATTAACAAGCTCCTAGAACATTAGATTTGGGAGAGAAGAAACAATTTCTTGGAAGGAGAATAACCAGAAAACTCATATGGCTACACTAAGACTCCAAGCTCTTTTTGTGATCAACCTGCTTCTGCTCTTTCAGCTCCAGACACACCAATGTAAGTTATTCATCATTCAAAGCTTACTGCATTATATGTCATTAGCTTTCATGTTCAACAACGTTAATTTGCTAATCAGTCATTCTATCGTACACAGGTGTGATGGTACCTAATTCGAGAATCACGGGAGAAGATGACAACTACACAAGCATCTCAAAGCTCAGCTCTGGAGACAAAATCCATTTCTGTTTTCCAAACATGTGCCACAATCAGACACTGAGCTTTATACATTGTTGGTGTTGCTTCCGAAATTTCCACATTCGCTGTTACTCAAAGCACCATATATGTAAAGAGTATTGTTAAGTTCATATAACAAAGATATAATGATTCCATGAAATAAAACATGGTCTAATTAGGCCAACTTAGATTTGGTCTGCCTATATAATAATAGCTGTTATTTATCTCGTTTTTATGTCTTCTTACCCATATTTTATCATAATTATTATTAAATTATGAAGATTTTATTGTAAAAGATTACGTGTTTATTTTATATGTGTTAGTTTGCAGATAACTGAAAGAGATGCAATACATCAGTGTATGCACATCCAAATGGGCTGCGTTATTATGATCATGCAAACAGAAATTTAAACTGAATACAGCCACAAAGCGGGGCTAAAAGATAGGAATCCTAATGATAACTACTCCCTGCTGATAACTGTTAGTAACTGGTACGTTCAAGTCACATTTTAGATGTGTTCTTGATAGAAATTACCCGTACTTAGTTGTTGGAGGTTGATTCTTGTTATAGAACTTAAACTTTTATGTGTGGATCTAAGTCATTTTCTTAGAGTAATTCATAAAGAAATTGAGTTGAAGTTAGTAACTTCAAGAGGATTGTGTGGGTTTGTCCCACATTGAATTAGTTCAGAGAGTGTACTTTATATAGTACCATGTGCGAAAGTAGTATACAACTGCTACGACATGTGGGTGTGCATGATAGTGTGACCCTCGCGCACACACGTGCGTATCGCCGTCGCCTCACATCGTATCTTGATAAGTCTGAGGCTAGTCGCGGTCAGAGTCACGCCTCACATCGTATCTTGATAAGCCTGAGGCTAGTCGCTCTATGGTCATTAGGAGGGTTCCTCACCAATTGTTCGAGTTAATTTAGTTATAAAAGCTCAAGCAAAAGCTGACATCGTTAAGGTTTATACACTGTGGGCTAAAAAGGATGGGAAGGCCATGACATCCATTTTAGGAGCTTCGGTGAACACATTGTTCAATATTTATTCATGAAATGCCTATGATGCTAAATTCTTATAGGATAAGCTGGACCAAACCCACAATATTGATTCTCAAAGTCCTGAGAAGTATTTAATGGCTAGATTTCTTGATTTCAAACTAGTGGATGAAAAATTCATGATTGAGCAGGTGCCTTAGTTTGAGATGTTGGTTCATGTTTTAAAAGAGTCTGGAATGGACTAACATGAAATTTTTTATGTATTAGCAATTAAAATCTTCTTAAATTTTGGGAAGAGTATGCTCTCTCCCTAAAAAGACGGAAAGGAGAGATCAAATGGACATACTTGATGTTGGACATTTCGGTGAAGAAAAAACACAAGCCCAAATAGGGACATGTGATACTTGTTGTGCATAAGAGTAGCTCGAAAGTAAATTTAGTGATCGTAGGAAAGATAAGAAAGATAGTCACTAAAAAAGGTAACACTAAAACTAGCAAGAAGAAAACTAAGAAACCAAAGACAAACACACCATGTTGGTCTTGTGGATAGGTTGGTCATTGGAGCAAGAACTATCTTGTGAAGAAAGCTAAGAATTTTGGAGTGGTAGCTCAAACAAATATTATGCTTAAAATTGGAACCACTACATGGTCGACGGTTAACATAGTTGTTGGGAGGTTGTTGACATTACTACTTTCCACTTATCTGTCACATTATTGATCAATACTGGAGGTAACTTCTTTTTTAAACAAACATATAAATTATAAGACATGTTCTCTGTATTTTGAAGTGAGGTGATCTTTGTTCAAAAATCCAATTCTTTAATATATACTACAAAAAGGTTATTAGTTATTGCACTGTGAATCAATTGAAAGACTCGAGATTTAAAACTACAATCCAAAATTGATAAAATTGTAGTGTAACATAATATACTCGAGATTTGAAATACATTTTTAAATATGTAGCATATTACGTTCTGAGATCAACTTGTAAGGGAGTTATTATTGTATTTTTAGTGGTTAATTGGTACATAATATCCAAGATAAATATGTTAGATTTAGCACGCAAGGGTTGGTTCAGCTGTTTAAAAGAGGGAACTTGTATTCTCTTGGTCATAGGTTCGACTCCCGAAGGAAGAAAAATTCGTGATTATGCCTCCTAGACCAGAGCCTGTTGCTTAGGTGCGGTCTACCTGATTCACGGCCTCCTGGTCCAGAGCTTGTCGCTTAAGTGCAGTTTATCTGGTTCCGTTACAAATTATTCCATTACAAATTAGGATAAGATTACTGTGTCACACTCTTTGCTCTTTTTGTTTTTTGAAACTCGATTTACCGGTTGATAATGATTTTAAAGAAAAACAAAACAAAGTATAATAAGTCGAGATTGAATTGAGATTTCAAAATATTTTTTTCCATTCAAAATCCGAGAGTATTCGATTGGGATTGTTTGAAATCCATTAAAATCTTGAGATGTTTAATAGGGATTTTAAATTATACTACAAAATCTAGTGGTATTCCATTACGGTTTTAAATTGTGCTTTAAAATCCGATGGTATTCAATTGAGATTATTTAAAATCCATTAAAATCTAATTGTATTCAAATGATGATGAATTTTTTTAGATTTCATAAAATGATGGATTTTGTGGGATTCTTCTGTGTATCTTAAGTTTTTTGAAATCTCACCAAAATCCATGAGATTTTGAAGCATTGTTCTAAAATCCTATCAACTCTTTGACATCTTATCAAGAATCTACACAAAATCAGAATCATATACAATTCATTAAAATCCATAGACTAAAAACAATCTATTAAAGTCTCAATCGAGTACACCCACCTAATTTTTTTTAATTAAAAAATAATATACTATTCAAATTTCCTTTGTAGATTATTCCACCCATCATTTGAAACTTAACAAAATCAATCAAATTTTTACCGAATCTATATCACCAACACATTAATCATTAATACATTTTTCACAAATAATTAATACATGCCGGAAAGATTGACATAATCACATGTAATAATGTTTAAATATTAATGACTCAAGATTTTTGACAACGTGTAGGTGGATATTATATTAGAAAAGAAAATTATCACTTTGTGCAAAGACTTCCTATAAATTTCCTTACTTCGGAAGGAGAAAGAACAATTATTTGTTTTTTTATTTGTTAAGAACTAGGTGCTTCGAGCGAGAACCTTGTATGGCTACGTTAAGGGTCCAAATTCTCATTTTGATGAGTGTACTTCTGGTTGTGCAACATAACACATGTCTATGTAATATTTCTCGTCTACAGATAAATATTCACATACACAATTACACCATTACACACACATATGTATCATATATATAGCATCGTTATGATTAAGAATATATATGATAAATTAATAATTAATTTTTTTTTGAAATAAATTGATGATTAGTTATTTCTTGGTTTTGGATTTAATAAATTCATGTATGTGCCAATTAATACACGCAGGTGAGGTGATAAACAATCCGAGAACTATGGAGATGGAACTTGATAATGACACGAATAACACTGCAAAAGACATGGGTGCCAATGGTGTTTGTTTGCCATCTCTATGCTTCAAGCCCGTTTTATGCTGGTGTTGTAATGGAATTGTTATTAATTGTCACCCTTCAAAGTCGGAATGTAAGAAGAATTGTTGATGAGATTTATCAAAACTTTAATAATATATTAGTTTTAGAAATGGTTTTTATAATTAGTGTTGTAATGGGTTAGTCTCGGCCGGGACTCGAAAGCTGTTACGCATCTTGTACTTTGTTCTATTAATGAAGTTGGCAATTTAATCGCTATATAAGCGAGATGTTCAAAAATCAAAAGCCAATTTTTACTGAAAGGACTTGAGTTTTTGGAATTCCGTAGTCCAGCTACATCTATTATCTATTATCTATATAATACTACAACATGAGTTTTGGTGAGTCAATTTAATCATTAATATCCTCATTAATATCTACAATAATAATTATTTCATTTGATTTAGTACACATTTTCGTGAGCCAATTTAATCATTAATATCCTTATTAATATCTACACTAATAATTATTTCATTTGATTTATTACACATTATTAATTACTAATAACTATATATCTAATATCTGTCATTGATTATATCTAATTATTATATCTTAATTAATACTCCCTTTACCTCATTTAATTCTACACGTTTATTTTCAACTGCTTGACATGCATTTCAATGCTCTTATAAAATATAGTTCAGTAATTTATTTTTGAGGATTTTTTCCCTAAATAAAAATTTAACATCCAAACTTTAATTCAGAAAAAAAAAAATTTAAAAAACATTACACAACTACACTTTGCAGGAGTATTAAAGCCGTGCCACGTTCGCGTCCACGTCCCTCAATATATACTATCCAGGGGGACGAAGGGAGTATCTAGCAAATACTAATAATACCTCTGTTTTTTTATTTGACATTTTGACTTTTGTCACACTTGATTGACCGGGTAGTAAAAGTTATTATTTTTAAGTTATTTTTTTGTGAATAAAAGTTTTAGTTATATATTATTATTCATAGAAAGAAAAATTTAAAAAATATTATTTCTGACTACCTGGTCAAAGCACTTAAAAGTGTGCCTAAAGTCAAAGCGTCAAATAAAAAAAACAAAGGGGGTAATTTATTTATCATTAGATCATCTCATCAATCATTATACATTATTAACTACTAATAACTACATATTTAATATATGTTATAAACTATATCTAATTATTATATCCTCATTAATCTCTTTGTCCCAAAATAAGTGTCAATTTGACTTTTTTCATGTAATTTAATGTGCACAAAAAACATACTTCGACATATTATTTTTGAAATTTCCTTTTTCTGAATAAAAGTTTAACATCTATACTTTTATTCAGAAAAAGAAAATTTGAAAAATAATGTGCAGAACTTTTTTTTTACATTTAAAATTACGTGAAAAAAGTCAAAGCGACACTTATTTTGGGATAGAGGGAGTATCTAACAAATAATAACCATAGTAATTCATTTATCATTAGATCATTTCATCAATTATTATACATTGATAATTACTAATAAATACATGAATAATATTTATTAATAATAATATTCAATACATTACTATAAAATAATACTTTTGAATGAATATGTCCTTAATATATTTGTATAATACTCATAAATATCTTTCATTTCATCAATCATTATACATTATTAATTACAAATAATTAAATATTCAAAATGAAAATATTCTTTGCGAGGAATTCATCAAGTTAATGCACTCAAAGCAAATAGTGAACCAATATACGGTTAGACAACTCGAGTTATAGGTTATGATTAGTAAATTCTTAGGCAAGTTATATGTTATGATTAGTAAGAATTTATCTAATTCATCAAACTAATGCACTCAGATCAAAGAGTGAACCAATATATGATAGTTAAAGACAACTCGAGTTATATGTTATGATTAATAAAGAATTGATCTAATGAGTTAAACAACTCGAGTTATATGTTATGATTAGTAAAAAATTTATCTGATGTAGTTATCGTATTTCTTAATAGATTAAGTTACCGTATCTTGTCAAAAAGACTATGCACACATAATATTACAATAATGGGTAATTGTTTTTATAAATTTCCATATACATGAATGTTAAGGGTTCATGCATGAATGTTACTGGTTCTGATCATGCTAATTTGATTTAATTACGATTTAGGAAACTCGAATTATATGTTATGATTAATAAAGAATTGATCTAATGTAGTTAGGCAACTCAAGTGATATGTTATGATTACTAAAAAATTTATCTAATTCATCAAGGTAATGCACTCAAATCAAAGAATGAACTAATATACGATAGTTAAAGGCATTTCGAGTTATATGTTATGATTAGTAAAGAATTACTATGATGTAGTTAGGCAACTGTAGTTATATGTTATGATTAGTAAAGAATTGATATAAAGTAGTTATCATATATATTTCTTAATAGATTAAACAAGTTATCTTGTCAATAAGACTATGCACACATAATTACAATAATGGGTAACTATTCCTTGAATTTTCATATACATGAATGTTAAGGGTTGCATGCATGAATGTTAAGTGTTCTGATCATGCTGATTTGATTTAGTGTAGTTGGAGTTTAGTTGTCAATAAGATTATTTCACAATATTGTATATAATATCATCAATTCTTCGCTAATTTTTTTCCGGAGGCATCATACATGCAACTGGTTTGTGTTGATTTTTTTTAATCCACTTTGATATATAGAGGTTTTTTTGGTTGTTTCTGCATTACATTTTCAAAACATACAAAAAAAACCGCATAAATTCAAATATAGAAATGTTTAGATCATGCCTGTGCCTCGCACGGGCTATAAAGCTAGTTTTTATAAAGTGAATAACTGAAAAATAGAAATTGAAGGACTTAACGTTGTCATTTAGAAAAACATGTATATATTTTATATATTTTTAAAATAAGTATAAGATATTTGTATTTAGTTAATATTTTAAATATATTCTTTTTCATTCAAAAAATCAATGTATATTTAATTTAGATGTTGATAAATGTATCAGAATCTTGTTAGATATCCAATATATCCAAAAATATGGTGGTGTTGGTTTTAAATTACATCTAAAAATATGATGGTATATAATTGTGATTATTTGAATTCATTAAAATATGATGTTATTTAGCTGGATTTATTTTTGAATCGTTATGAGATTGTTCAGTATATTTTTATATTTTTTGAAATTTCATCATGATCCACAAAACTTTGATGCTTTGTGATTAAATCCTAAGAACACTATATCATTATGAAATTACAATTCACTAAATTCATTATTTTAGGAACATAATTCTTAATCATTAGAAAAGAGGAATCATTTGGTGGAATCAACATAGTTTAGATTCAACCAGGGTGATTGAATCAACAATGGTCTGTTGGATGTTATGGAAGAATATGAATGACTTGGCGTGGAATCAACATAGTTTAGATTCAACCAAGGTGATTGAATCAGCAATCTCAGTTCTTAACCAATGGAAAAGTGTCCAAGACAAAATCTTTAACCGCTTTATGAGTTATATGACTAAAGAAGACGGGGATGACCACTGGAACCCACTATCACTCAATAGTGTTAACATCAATACTGATGCAGCCATCTTCACAGAATCTGACCTATACAGCCATGCTTTTTTGTCGTTCGTGATCATAATGAGAGACTAGTAGAAGCAGCATCAAGAGAGGTAATAAAAACCCAGATTTGGCAGAGGCTTTAAACATAAGGAGGCTTTGAGTTGATTGAAGGAGAAGGGTTGCAGTAACATAGTTCTTGAATTTGGCTGCTAACAAGTTGTGCAGGCAATACGGAGCTCCTTTGTATGCTTTTCTTATTTAGGAAGAGTAGTGAGTGTCGTAATTTACTTGTGAGTTTGAGTAACAAAAACGTGAAGTTTAGATTCGTTAAACGTGTAGCGAACAATGTAGCTCACTATTTAATGAGGTACAGTAGTTTCATGGTCGTAGTTGGAGAATGGGAGATGTCCATCCGAATTTCATTGTGTACTTATGAACGATTTCGAAAGTAATGAAATCTTCTTCCTTTGTGTCAGGGAAAAAAAACTATTCTTTGCATGTCCGAGTTTAAAAAGTAACCCGATTAAACAAATATTAAATTCATTTTTATCTGTGGAATAGTATTAAATCCAAAATTTTTGATTTATATTTAGGTTAAGACTTGGAAAAGTTTGGAATTGAATTTTGTGTACCGCTTCATTAACCAAAATCAATCAAAACCCCATAATTTATGTGTGTATTAAATTATTTCATGTTTTATAATTATTATGCAATAGTCATATTACCTAGTTCTTTTCTATTGAAACTATATTATCTAGTCTTAATCATGTAATTATAATAATTTAATTTCTTATAATATTATATATAGTTATTAATGAAACTTAATCATTTATAATTTGTATTGATATAGTTTTATTGTTCTCCAATCATTTTTTACATACGTATAGCTAAAAAATCTTAATTATTTGCTCTAAATTCTGATATATTTGAATTTAAATACTACATTTTAAATTTTAAATTTTGGGTGAATCTAGTATTAATATTAATTAAATTTAAATCTGAATTTAAATTTAATTAGATCTGAATCAAACTCCACTATCGCCATCACACAGGTTTGAAAAGGAAGGGAAACACTCGAGTAAGTTGGATGAATAATATCTTGTTCTTTCTATGAAACACACATGTATACCGAATAGATTCAATAGATTCATTCATAAGTAATTCTTGTATATTAGCCGCTGATATATCTGTTTGTTTTTCTTTTTTTGACATTAAGCAAATATAACTTCTATCTTATATTTATAATCGAAATAAAACATGTTTCGTCAAGTCAAAAGAACCTTAGGTGTTTTCAGACATGTTGAAAACACTTGAAATTGAGCTAAACTTGGGCATTTCAAATGATTAGTGGGAGGAATATATTAAAAAGTGAACATAACTTGGGAGAGAAACATTGAGCACAGTTCTGACCACTAGCCAGAAAGAAGTCTAGAAGCACTATGCGTGTCTAAGCCGACATCTTATATGGTGAATTGGTGATCATTGGAGAAAGATGTATCTAAGACGGAACCAGGTGTGGACAAATGTGATCGGTTCACAATAACCACAGTACACCTTGTGTATCTTTATATTTTGATTAATCTTATGTTTTAAAATAAAAAATTATTTTTATATTATAAAATTTTATTTTTGAAATAAGTTATTATTTTTCCGTCAAGTAATAAATATAAATATTATTAAATATTTTTATATTTAAAAAATATAAAGAATTTATTTTAAATAATAATAAAAACTTACTTTTAAAATAAACATTTGGCAAACAGGCACCTTACACGAACACCAACCAAATAACTGAAATTGAGCATGTGCACGAGCACTCACCAAATAGTTAGGAATTGAGCATATGTTTTTGTGCATATACGTTCCTCCCTCAGCCTCCGTTACGTTTACACGTTCATTTTAGTTTTCCACTACATTTTACCTATTTTAAAATCTGAAAATTATATATTAAAATAGGTTAAATATATTTTCCAATGATATAATTTTTATCAATCAGATGATACATAGAAATTTCAATCAAAATAAAATCAATTTGCCTGTCAAAAATCAAAATGGACATGGAGTGAATATATAATATGAAAAAGTATTTAACAAGTGTTTTTTATTTTTATTTTTGAGCAAGTGTTTTTTATTAAAACTTTTAATAAAAGATATATTAGTTTGACATATATTTTAAAAATTAGATATATTTTAACAAGTCCTAGATTTGTTATTTATTAGATATATATTAACTTGTTAAGTCTATTACAAAAAAAATTCCTTATACCCATATTATAGTTTAAATCGAAATAAATTTATTATAGAAAATCACATGTACGTTGATTTTATTGTAGTGAAGGAAGTTTAAATAAAAATAAGTGGGTATTTGAAATATTGCTAAAGAAAGATACATATTTCTTATCAATTTGTTTAATAATTATTTTAATTAAATAATTATAAATAAAAGCTTCAAATTTTTGATATTAAAGACCCAAATGAAAATATAAAACTTTCAAATGTAAACAGCAACAATCACAAATCACATGTAACATGATCCCATCGGATCAAACTCTCCCCGCACCAATGTCCACACGCCTTTTTTCCTGTGTGTTCTCCAGCTGAATTGAGTGTCATAAGTATTACTGAAAGACGGAGATTTATGTTTGACATGTTATACACGTTGATCACATTTATTTACAAAAAGAAGGTTTTGATCATCAAAATTTACTTTTTTTGATGTCCTCCATCACAATCGAAAAAATTTGAAGAATGTAATTGCTGTGAAGGAGAGTGATTGTGGTGGTAGTTCATTTATTTCTTTCTGTCGCTGTATATGTAGAATGTGAGGATTAATTTCCTTGTATTTTACCACTTGCAAACCGAATGATTTAGGAAATTAATAAGTAGATGACTAGAGCATTGTATTTAAAATATTTACTTACTTAAAAATATATAATATTTTGATATAATTTTATTTTTTATAATAAAAATAAATATTAAAATATATATGATATAATAAGAAATATTATAAATCCGTAAATGATTAATAAGATAATTATACTCTATTAAATAAGGGTAAAATAAAATTTAGATCGATTTCTAACTTAACCACCGGTATATACAGATTAAACAACCCGTTTCCGCTTGACAAGCTTAAGAGTATCTCCATGAGAGTATCTCCAATAGTGCTCCTAAATCATTTTTTAAATAATAATATAAAATGTGGCTCCTAATAAATTAATATATTAGAAAACGTGAGAACTCCGATGTTACTCATAATTGGCTCCTTATTCATATTTTATATTTACTAGGGAATTTTGCTCGCGTGCGGGGACCCTGTAAAAATTTATTACTTTTATTAACTTCATTAAATTCAAAAAATGGTACAGAATTATACATGTGTATATATTGCAATGATAAAACAAAGTTAACCTCTAGCGAATTTTGGCTGCGCTGCGCGTGCTTAGACCCTCATAAAAAATTATTAATTTTATTAACTTCGTTAAATTCAAAAAATGGTATATAATTAGAAATGTGTGTATACTGCATCGATAAAAACATTGTTAAACAACTATACAAAAGGGAATTATGCTTGTCAGGGCTGTCAAAAAAATCCAAAAAATCCGTATTCGTCCGAAAAATTCGTTACCGTATCCGGAAAAAAAACGGATATAATCCGTATCCGAAATAAAACGGATATTATCCGTATTCGAATCCGGGTATTGCGGATACAGATATGGATAGAGGCGTATCCGTATCCGAAATAATTTATATACATAATAGTACTTATATAATTTATTATATATTTATATATTATTTTATAAATTTTAAACAAGAAATAATATTTTAAATAAAATTTTCATTAAATTTCCACCATTCAAAACAAGTTAAATACATTAAATTTCTGGCTTAGCATATGCACATGTAGCCAAACCCTAACTTAAAAATACAGTTTCTCTCGAAGCCAAAATTCCAACCAAACAGAAGCCTGCGATCTCCGACCGTCGCACCATCGGTTTCTCACCTTAGGATGTACTCCCTCCGTCCCACCAGGTTCTTTACGTTACTTTTTGGCACGCATTTTAAGGCTCCTGTAAAGTATACTTACATTTTATATATAATTTTTAAAAAATTATTGAAAAAAAGTTTGATGTCTAAACTTTTATTCAGAAAAAAAAAAATTAAAAAAATATTATTCACCTATCCTTTATAAGAGCCTCAAAATGCGTGCAAACAGTGAACGTAAACTACCTGGTGGGACGGAGGGAGTATATTTCGTGTCTGGTGGTTTGAAAAAACGGATACGGATATTATCCGTATCCGGAGAATATCTCCGGGCGGATACGGATACGGATAATTTTATTCAAAAATTTGCCGATCCGGATCCGGATTCGATTTTTAGTTGGCGGATATGGATATGGATATGGGAAAATCCGTATCCGTTTTATCCGTTTGATACCCCTAATGCTCGTGTTACGCGTGCTAAGACCATGTATATTACAAATAAATAAAAGATTGTCCTTTAAAATTTTGAATATTAAATATTGAAAAATGAAAAGATAGAATTTAATAAAATATAGCCAAATAATTATATAAATGAGAGGAAAAAGTTAACCAGGAGAGAGACAAGATTGGATGGAAATTAATACTCCCTCCGTCCCCCTGAGTTGTATACATTGGGGGACGGGGACGCGACACGGACTTTAATGCTCCTGTAAAGTGTACTTGTGTAATTTATTTTTAAAATTTTCTTTTTCTGAATTAAAGTTTGGATGTTATATTTTTATTCAGAAAAAGAAAATCTCAAAAATAAGTTACGGAACTATATTTTATAAGAGCATTGAAATGCGTGTCGAGCAGTTGAAAAGAAACGTATACAATTAAATGGGACAGAGGGAGTATTATCTTGAGTTAAGAGCTACTAGATGCTCTTTAAAAGAAAGGATAGAGATTATGCTCTTAAATTTTTAAAGAGCTTCTAAGAGCCCATTGGACCTCTAATTCTTGACTTGCTTTTTAAATTTAGAGTTAAGAGCTTGTTTAAAGAGCCCATTGGAGATGCTCTGAGCGTCTTAGTTGGCTCCCAAATATAATATAAACAATATGGCTTTTAGCAATTTAATTATATACTTATATATAATAAGCGTAAGGGAGATAATTTGGTCGCTATGGTCCAAAAGCTTATCATCCGTTGGATCGTATATTAAACAAATAGGCACCGTTCGATTATAACAAAATTAACTTCTGTTCTATAAGTCAATTGATATCTACTTGCATGTTTATAATTGCTTTTTTGAATCCAAAACAAATTCTGTCATAATTTGGTCGCTTGGTCGCATGGTCCAAAAACTTATCATCCGTTGGATCGTATATTGAACAAATAAGCACCGTTAGATTAAAACAAAATTAACTTCTATTCTATGAGGCAACAGATATTTAATTGCATGTTTATAATTACTTTCCTGAATCCAAAATAAATTCTGTATTTCACATGTTTAATATAATAATATATCAAATATATTTTAAAATTAATAAGGCCAATTTAAATCACATTATAATAATTCTAATATAAAATACATTTATTAATATAATCTAATGGAAGTTGAGGTCACATATTTTACTCAAAATATATTAAAATTTGATGGAAACAATTTAATACTTTGGCATGCGAGAAAAGGAATGGCGTGATTACAATAGTTTATTTGAAGTCATTAATGGTTGTGATGATGTATTTCATACTGTCGGATGATCTAAGATGTGTGACAAATTTTTTTTCTTTTCAGAAACAAGTCTGAAAAGTAGAATACATATTTGTACAATAGTTCTGACTTACAAACAAACCATAATTTCAAATTTTATTTAATTGAAAATTTTAATTTATTATTTATAAATTAAATTCTCTCACACCATTTACGGTATATTTAAAAAGTTTATAAATAATTAAAAAGCTTTCATGCCTTGCACGGGCTATAAGTTAGTACAAATTTAAGTATGTAAACTACAAGTCTACAACAATACTCCTTATATCCCTTCACTATTTCATATTTTATTTATATTGAGCTCGACTACATAACAAAAATATATTAATTTTAAATAATTTCATATCATCCAAATTATTAATCCTAAAATTTTCAAATTCAAAAAAACTTTAAAAATATAAATCAAATACTCCGAATCATGTGACGAGTCTGGCCATACAGAGATTCAGCCTGAACCAGATCCTGTTTCTCCGCCCATTCTCTCATTTTATCACTTACTCCCTACGCGGATTCGTTCATTATTTGGCACATATTATAATTTATTTTTAAAATTTTATTTTTTTTAAGAAACTATTTAAAAAAATAAATTATAAAACTATACTTCAGAGAAATTGCATACTGCTCCTCCCGCGTCTAAAACTCAAGAAGAGAAAGGAGAGGGAGAGAATACTTTTTTACATTATTTCTTTTTACGTTATTTTTTGACACACATTTTGAGATTTTTATGATGTATAGTCCAAAATAATTTTAAATTTTTTTTTTCTGAATAGAATTTTGTCGTTTGAATTTTTATGTGAATTTTTATCTAAAATTTTTTAAAAAACATTACTAAGCTATATTTTATAGGAACCCCGAAACTCGTAAACATAAACTATTTGTTGGGCAAGGAGTACAATCTTTCACAGTAATTAATAATCTTAATGCACTTTGTCACGGACCTTTTTTTTTTTTTTTTTAATTTCATTCTATTATGGTCGGGACATATGAAATGGTTAATTTTAATGATCGAACATCCTGTTCTGACCAATTTTTATATTGATTGATCGGATAATAAGATTAAGAAAATTATACAAAATACTAATTCTCCTGTACATATATAAAGGCCTCAAATAGTTAATCGAAGTAAAAACTATATTTTCAGCTTGTGTAATAGTTATATACAGAAAAGTTGAATAAGATATAAATATATATATATATATATATATTATTATATGTTGACAAATATAAGATGTATATGCTCACGAATATATGAAGAACACAGCACAGAAAATGTGTACATTGAGTTATGAAAACTTGCAGAATAAGAGAGCTCTGAGTTTGTTATATACAGCAGGAATGTAACTAACTTTCAGTTACACTCTAATGACTATATAGCCCCTAGCTAGAATAGTAAAGACTAATGTATCCTTCAACACGCCCCCTCAAGCTGAGCTGGGGAGGAGACAGCGCCAAGCTTGGACAAGAGATAGTTTTGTTGATGAGCAGAAAGTTGCTTGGTCAGAATGTCAGCAACTTGTTCTGTAGTAGACGCATGTTGTGTATGCAGCTCACCAGTTTTGAGTTTGTCTCGAATGAAGTGGCAATCCACTTCAACATGTTTGGTACGCTCATGCAGAATAGGATTAGCAGCCAGTGATATAGCCGCCTGATTGTCACAGTAAAGAGCAGTAGATGGCAGATTTTTAATGCCCATATCCTTCAACAATGCGTGCAGCCATGTAATTTCACACAGAGTCATAGCCATCGCTCGATACTCGGCTTCTGCAGTCGATCGAGCAACAACAGCCTGCTTTTTACTCTTCCATGAAACAGGAGAAGAGCCAAGTAAGATACAATAGCCAGTAGTAGAGCGACGTGTATTGGGGCAACTAGCCCAATCACTGTCACAAAACGCTTTCAGTTCAACTGCAGAAGATGCAGCCAGTAAGATACCCTGTTGTGATGTTCCTCGCAAATAACGAAGCAATTTCTTAGCAGCCTGCATATGAGTAGTTGTGGGCTGATGCATAAATTGGCTGAGAACATGAACTGCAAACGTTATATCTGGCCGAGTGACTGTGAGGTAGATCAACTTGCCCATCAGTCGTTGATATTCAGATGGATTTGGCAGAGGATCACCTGTATGTGGAGTTAACTTCAAATGACAATCCAAAGGCACTTTGACAGAAGAAGCTGTGTCCATATGGAACTCTTTCAACAAATCTACCACATACTTATGTTGAGAAACAAAGAAACAAGCTGGACTCCTCGCAATTTCCAGACCAAGAAAATAATTCACAGCACCCAAATCCTTCATATGAAATGCCTGAGAGAGCATTTTCTTTAGTTCATCAACAACAGATTCACAATCACCAGCAATAAGAAGATCATCTACATATATTAACACCAGAATTGTAGTAGTGTCTGTGATTTTTGTGAACAAGCTAGCATCACTCTGAGATTGATTAAAACCCAGTGAGAAAAGAGTGTCTGATAGTTTTTTGAACCATTGTCGAGGCGCCTGCCTCAAACCATAGAGACTCTTCAGTAATTTGCACACCCATCTAGTTTTGCGCTGAGCTGGTTTAACAGTATTCTGGCCAGTTACAATTCTACTGCCAAGAGATGTATAGCCCAGAGGCAAAGTCATATACACATCTTCATCTAGATCTCCATATAAAAATGCGTTTGTCACATCCATTTGAACTGTTATCCAGTTATAAACAGCAGCAACAGACAACAAGGCACGCACAGTTGACATCTTTGCTACAGGAGCAAACGTCTCCTCATAATCCACTCCATATTGCTGTTTACAACCAAGTACCACCAATCTACTCTTATAACGTTCGATGCTACCATCAGGTTTAAACTTAGTTCTGAATACCCATTTACTTCCTATGGATTTCTTGTTTGGAGGCAGCTCCACAATTTCCCAAGTTCCATTACGTTCCAGAGCATCAAGTTCAAGATTCATAGAAGCAACCCAATGATCATGAAGTACAGCTTGAGAGAAGAATTTAGGATCTTCAACTTGTGGAATAGTAGCAAGAAAGCAGCTAAAATCAGACGAAATCTCACACAAAGCAGACTGAGCAATATTTGCAGCTTTGTTAGTCACAGTGGATGTATATTCTTGTAACCAAGATGGTGGTTTAGTTGCTCTCTGAGAACGACGAAGTGAAGGTTCTGTCAATGTCTGATCAGAAGCCTGATCAGAAGCCTCAGAAATATTAGGTGGTACAGTATTAGTCTCAGATGGTGGAGCAGCACTACCAGATGAATTAACAATTTCATCAAGATCAATACTCACAGGAGGAGTTGGCATTGGAACAGGCAAAGGTTGCATATATGAATTTGGAGTATTAGAATTTAAAGGAAACAAATTCTCATGGAACTCTGCATCTCTGGAAACCAGAGTTGTATTAGAAAGAAGGTTGAGAAATTTGTAACCTTTTTGCAAACCAGGATACCCCAAGAAAACACATGGTATTGCTTTTGGTGCAAACTTATCACTTGTAGGTTCTGGATTAGCCACCATAGCTAGACACCCAAACACTCTAAATTCAGTATAATCCACAGCCTCTTTAAAAAGCAATTCATATGGAACCTTGTGATTCAAAGCAGCAGTTGGCAACCGATTCATGATGTAAACTGCTGACATGACACAGTCTCCCCAGTACATTATGGGTAAACCTGACTGAAAACGCAAAGCTCGTGAAAGTTCCAGAATATGACGATGCTTACGCTCCACTCTAGAGTTCTGTTGAGGTCTATATGGACAGGAAGTCTGATGAACAATGCCATGTTTTTTGTAATACGCAGAAGCATGAGCATCAGAAAATTCCGGAGCATTATCAGAACGAAGAGTCTTAACTGAGGACTTGAAATGATTCTTGACATATTGTTGAAACACAGTGAACCTCTCCAAGAAATCTGATTTGTGTCGTAAAAGATATACCCAAGTCATGCGAGTGTGATCATCGACCAATGTAAGAAAATAGCGAAAATGACCTCTTGTGCTCACCTTGTAAGGACCCCATGTGTCCAAATGAACAAGGTCAAATGGCTCAGCAGCATGACTTGTACTCCGCTGGTATGGAAGCTTAGCAAATTTAGCAAGTGGACATGTGAGACAAGTCTCAGCATTAGAATCTGCAGTTAGATGTTTGAACTGTGGCATATGATTCATTGTAGGAATGATGCACTCAGTTGGAGTGAATGTAGCATGACAATCATTATCTTGAGCTAGTTTCCGGATGGACAACAGATTATGATTAAACGTAGGCACATATAACACATCCTTCAAAAACAATCCATTCTGCAGTGTCAAATTACCAATGTGAGTAATTTTTGCAATACCACTATTAGGCAAATTGATGACACTGTTAGGAGGTGCTTTTTTAACATCAACAAGCCTATCCAAGAAGGCTGTCATATGATCCGTTGCCCCTGTATCCTTTATCCAGGTCTGATTATTTGTAGCTGCAGAAGTCAGACAGCAAGTCACCATACCAGAGAATGAGTCATCAAGCTCATCATCAGTATCAGTGTGAGGAATCAACTTTAAAAGTTGTTGCAGTTGCTGAGAAGTTAAAGAAACATTCTCCAGAGTATCAGTAGAACCAATTTGTGCATTATTACTCATACGCTTGTTTCCAGAATTAGTAGAATTGTTACCAGACCATTTTGAATGACTAGCTTTACCCCCAGCCTTCAACTTATGCTTATCATGCCACTTAGGATATCCAATTTTCATCCAACATCTATCAGATGTGTGCCCTTTCTTGTGACACACTGAACATTCAAAGACAGTCCCTGTACCTGAGCTTCCTTGACTAAACATAGCTACACTATCAAAATCAGATGAAGACTGCACAGAGTGCAAAACCTCATGCTGAGACTCTTCTTGTTGAAGAGCTGCACAAGCAACTTCAACAGTTGGAAGAGGCATCATCATCAACAATTGACTCCGTTGAGATGCATACACCTCATTCAAACCGTTGAGAAACTGAAACAGCTTGGATTCATCACGCAAAACATTGATTTTATTCAACAAAGCCAAGACCTCAGGTGTAACAACAGACACAGCAGGCAACACATTCAAACAGTCAATTTCTTCCCAAATACAAGTCAATTTTGTATAATACTCAGCAATTGTTAACTGACTCTGTTTCAACTCAAATAGATCCTTATTCAATTTATACTTTCGTGAACCATTAGTAAGCAAAAATCGCTTCTCCAAAACATTCCAAATCTCAACAGCAGATGTCATATAGAGTATGGAATGACGAATTGATTCAGAAACATTGTTATGAAGCCAGGAGATTACCAGATTATTGCAAGTATCCCACTGTGCAGCATCAACAGGATCAGTTGTGCTTTTTAACACGCTTCCATCTACAAACCCTAACTTGCGCTTCGCAGCAAGCTGGATCTCAATCGAACGCTTCCATGAACGAAAATCACTCGCACCTTGAAGCTTCGATACAATCACAGATGTAGGTCCATCTGAAGGATGCAGAAACAATGGATTCTGCATATCACTAAACGTAAATCTACCTCCAGCCGCCATTAAAGCAAGAAGAAAAACAGCTCGGAGTAATCACAAGGCAAGAAAATGAAATACACTACACTCGATCTGCATATACACGCTCTGATACCATGTTGACAAATATAAGATGTATATGCTCACGAATATATGAAGAACACAGCACAGAAAATGTGTACATTGAGTTATGAAAACTTGCAGAATAAGAGAGCTCTGAGTTTGTTATATACAGCAGGAATGTAACTAACTTTCAGTTACACTCTAATGACTATATAGCCCCTAGCTAGAATAGTAAAGACTAATGTATCCTTCAACATTATATAATAAAGTTTCTTAGAGTTCATGTGTGAGTAGAGGCTCAGAGTCATCCTTCTTAAATTTGAATAAAAAAATAATTTAGTGGTTCGATTTTTTTAAATATTTTTAAAATCTGACAAACTAAAGATTATGTTATATAACGTAACGTAAATTTTTATAAATGACATGATGTTATGTTGTGTGGTTATATAAATGTATAAAGTAAGGAACACGAATACATGATACTTGTTTCAGTTTCTTATTTATATTTTGCCGGTAATTAATATTATTTTCTTGCATTATTCTTTAATAACTCGGTTAATTGTTTAGGTAATTAGGTGCGAATGGACGGTAGGCATCACAAGAACATTATAAAGAACTAGGGTGCCCGACGGTCGGTTTGGACGGGTTATTAGCAAATTAGTAACCCAACTCAATTAGATCAGTATTATAAAGTTTGAACCCATCGTAAACCTTATCAAAGTCGAGTTGAGTTGGGTTGGTTCGGTTTGATCGGGTTAGTCGGGTTGATTATAAATAAAATTTAGTGTAATATAAATTTGTTTTTGTTGGTGGATGATAAAATAATTTAGAAGTTTAAGAATTAAAATCACGTGCTAACTTAATCTTGTATGCAATTAGACAATTGATCACCATATATAAACATCATAATATAGTACAATCTAAAAAACTAAATTACCTTACATACAAATTGAACATCATTATATTAAATATAATTCATAATTTGAGTATGTAACATATTAATATTAGAAAATCTTAACTCCCAAGTCCATTAGTAAACTAGTAATATGGTTCGTTAGTGCATAATATATGTCGGGTTGGAACGGGTTAAAAAGTATCAAAACTCTAACCCACCCCCATTTAATTCAGTTTTTTAAATATTTAACCCATTTAAAATTCGGTTTAATAATATCAGGTTGGGTCGTTTAAAACTAAGGACGGGTTGGGTCAGTTTAATCGGTTTTGTCGGATTATGGGCATCCCATAAAGAACCTTAGAAATGACAGGAACACAAGAGTCGAGACTTAAAAAGAAAAATGAAAACCGTAACAAAAAAAATGTAAAATTGCACGAACGCACGAGTCAAGCAAGACTCGGGGGCTTCCCTTTCCTTGGAGAAACTATATAAAACGGCTCCCGCTTCTTTTGCTCCATCCCCTAGCAATTCATTTTCATTACAACAAAACAACAAAACAAAAACACCCACATCAGACTCACACAACTCTCTCTCTCTCTCTCTCTCTCTAAAACCACGTCCATGGAATCTCCCGCTCGATCTTCCGTCATCATCGTCGGCGCCGGTATTTCAGGTAACCACGTCACTCTTCATCATTCATCTCACATTCCCATACTCGTATCTTTTTCGAAATAACGAAACACGCGTCTTATATTTGACAAGATTCAAACTCTCGACCGAACATAAAAACGTGTACATGTTTGTTTATAGGTTTATCGGCAGCAAAGGTGTTGGTGGAGAATGGAGTAGAGGATATAATAATATTAGAAGCGTCGGAAAGGGTCGGAGGAAGGATTCGAAAACAAGAATTCGGCGGTGTGTCGGTGGAGCTGGGAGCCGGTTGGGTTGCCGGAGTTGGAGGGACTAAAATAAACCCTGTTTGGGATTTGGCTAAACAAGCCAATCTCCGTACTTGCTTTTCTGACTATTCCAATGCTCGTTACAACATTTATGACCCCAGGTATCTCTTAACGTCTGCATACGTCTTACCCTTTCATATTCTCTCTGCGAGACGGGAATATACTATTCTTCTTTAGGTATCTCTTAATGTCTCTGTACATCTTACCCTTCCACAATCCAGTTTACGGGATGGGATATGCTATTCTTCTTTAGTTATTTCTTAATGTTTGCGTACATCTTATCTTCCATGGTCCTGTTTACGATGAGATATACCATTTTTCTGTACATGTTTATGTGAATAATTTCGTGTATGTGAACACGTTTTGTTACCGGAACTTATTTTGACTGCTCATTATTGCGTGTAGACATAGAATCTATATTTGTTTAAGTGCACACACGTGGGTTTCCACACTTTACTTCAATAAGCTTTTGCAAGGACTAACGATTAGTCTTTGGTTTTCCCATTAGCTCTTGGTAAAAATTTAAATTTATGTAGTTAACTAAGTACATTTTTGTTGATACTTTCATGATACTGTTACTAATTGTGTTTTGTTTTTATTCTGAAATTACATAGTATTTTCCTATTATTCATGGCGAGATTTTGTTACTAAGAACTCGGTGATTCATGGAGACATGGTTTATTCGAAGTTGTTATATATTTATATATTTTGCTTGTTATGATTAGTTGATTAACGATGTTGTTTGTATTGTATACAATAATTATAGGATATACAGGAATAGTAATATATACTATGATAATTTTTCCATTCCATTGTTTTTTACGTCTGATGTTTTTGTGTTTTTTTGATAAGGCGTTTGATATTTCTTTGTTAGTGGAAAGATTTTCCCAAGTGGAATAGCAGCTGATTCATATCAAAAGGCGGTGGAATCTGCAATGCAGAAGCTAAAGAATGAAGAAGAAAAAAATGATCTTGATGGTACCAAAAATACTGATCAGCCATGGTATTCCATATTTCTCGTCTTTATTTTTACAAGCATGAAGCATGTCTTTATATAATCTTACGAAATTGCCTATAAGTTAGTTTTTTTATATTTATATTTACATGTTAAATATGTTGAAGGTACTAAGATTATGTGTGCATGAGGGTCACTAATCAGCCCTCTTTTGGTTTTTGTATTTGTAGTAGTCCAGAAACACCAATAGAGTTGGCTATTGACTTTATCCTACATGATTTCGAAATGGCAGGTCAGTTTCAATAATCTCCTTAACTCTATTATTCTTAATATTGGTATATGAGAAAGTTAAAGGAAAATCAAAATGGGGTCTTGTGTTTTATGAGTTGCCCAAGTACCCTATTAAGTGGACCTTACAACTTTTCAATTCATTTTCCTTTTTCTCATACATATATTTCTCTACAATGTAGACTGCAATCATTATCACAGCAAACCAAACATGTTTAAATATGAAAACTTGCAAACTAAGAATTGGGTTTTTGTTGTAGAGGTTGAACCAATATCTACATATGTCGATTTTGGGGAGAAAGAATTTTTAGTTGCTGATGAAAGAGGATATGAACATCTGCTATACAAAATGGCTGAGAAATTTCTTTTTACATCTGATGGTAAAATCTCAGACAGCAGACTCAAGCTCAACAAGGTAAGGGGAAAAAACCCAATAAATCATTCTTTTTTTGTTTTGATTCGAGATGGGATATGACAGTTCTTTTATGTGCCAATTGTAACGTGACACTAGAGATGGGCAAATGTGATAAATTAAAAAGAAACCGATAGAAAGTATATTGTAAAAGAGAAACATCTATGTTTAAAAAAATGACTAATAATCTTTTCTCTTATGCATACAATTGATTCATTTGTCCTTTTATATTGGTATTGCTGCAGATAAGGACTTTATTTAATTTAAATTTCTTTTTCAAAACTAGTATCTTTTTTCATGTCAAGCTACCTGTTTTGTTGTTTGGGTCAACTTACTTTGGCTTCTTACATTTATTAATGTCTGCATAAAGAATCTCTTGGTTTTGCTGTCTTAGGTGGAAAAATGATGGCTTTGTTACTTACTATTGTGGTCTTCAGTTCTTCTATGCTCACCTAATAGCCTAATTCTTTATAGTTTTTGGTTTGTTTATCAAGCTTGTGTTTTTGGTGGTTGATTATCTATTAGTCAGAGATTCGAACTTAAAAATTGTTTTCGAATCGTGTAAGTCTGGTTTTAGAACATTTAATTGAATAATCAGATGAAATGTATATATAAATCCTTAAGATGCATTTAATATTTAGAAGAAACTGTTGTATCTAGCATGATTCATGTATGCTGCATGATTGGTCATTCTTAATATGTGACGAAGAGAGTGTTGCATACTGTCCTTAAAAATGATTTTGATTTAGGAGTAACAAATTTCTTGTTAGATTCTTGCACTTGTGTGAGCATGTCGTCTTGGTAAGATTTATACAAAAATCAGGTCATTTCGTGTCCCCGTTATTGAGAACTCATCTCCCAGGAGAGTGACATTTGATCATGTCATGTGTTTTTGGCAATGAAGAACAAAGATTTTGATTGAATTATAGAGTAATTTAGATTTTAGAACTTGATATCTCTGTTAAAGTGAATAAAGAAAGGAGAGGACAACTGAATTAAGACAACAAAGAGTCCTTACTGTGTGTTAGTGGGGGCAGAATGACACCATCTGGGGGTGGGGGCAATGTCAATCTCTGTGCCCTTTCAATACCAATGTTACACAAATGCATTAGACAAGAAAGGAAGAAAGAAAAACATATATAAATACATTATGATACGTACACACAAATATATCAGTGTCATATTGATAATGATTTCACATTGCACTAGCAAGTAGGCCCTGCATGTTTCACTATCTTCCCATATTGTCTATATTATATGAGCCATCTTTCCCTATTTCCCTACTCTACTTGTAGGTACAGTCAAGCCCAAGCTGTAAACTATTAACTTAAAAACAAGGGGATGGTCATATAGAGGTCTTGTCAGTTTCTTCATTTGAAATGTGGTTTGGTTGTTTCCTGTATTTTTACTAGCTGTGGTTAAACTAAAAAAAATTACAATGAAGTGATGAGGGCTCGGTGTTAAAGGCTTATCCTCTGTCGATCTCGGATCTGGGGTTCGATTCTCCTTAAGATATAATCACCATCACAGATTATTAGATCATATATATTCCCCTCTTTTACTGTGAGTAAAAAATAAAGTGATTCATATCTGTCTAAATGTGTAATTTTCTAAACAGAACCTTTGCACTATAACTTAATTTACCTACCCCAGATTAATAACATTTTTTTTTATACATTCACTCATTCCTATACATTGGTTTATTCTTGCACAGAGTTTCTTAGTTTGACTTCTCAGATTCTGAGGATGCTTAGTTGTTGCTTGGAATTATATATAATTTGACAATGTCATCTTACTTGATGTATGTGCAGGATACTAATTGAAAATACAATTGGATTACTTAATTATATGTATGATATTGTTTGCTAGTCTCAGTGGCTTATTTATAATTGTTTTGATGAAAATGTGGCAGGTTGTTCGGGAATTACAGCACTCGAGAAACGGTGTTCTGGTGACAACAGAAGATGACTGCACTTACCAAGCAAATTACTTGATTTTGTCAGCTAGCATTGGTGTTCTCCAAAGTGATCTCATTTCCTTTAAACCTCCATTACCTGTACGTATGACTTCCTACCAATACTCTATCAAGTTAATGCTAGTTATTGCCCGCTATGCCTGCGTATTTGGTAAAGGTCAATTTTACTGAAGGAATTTAAAAACTTACGCACACATGTCCTCGCTGAGGTTTGGTTTGTCGACCTCTTGTTACTCGGGGAGGAATATCCACTAGGCCAAGTCTAGCAGATTTTTCATGCTTATTTCATGCTGAAAACATAAAGGTGTTAGATCTTAATGCATAATGGAGGCTCTATAGTTTTTACATTAATCACATTCCTGCTCATAACAAACACAAAGACAAAAAAGAAAGCCTGTATGATTTCGACAAATAATTGGTTACAACCGACATTAGTCATGGACCTGGATCCTTTAAGTAGTGATGATGATGAGCCTTATTCCTGATATTTATCATACAACTATGTATGAGTAAAAACTGAAGTAAGATTGCTTATACTATTATAGATTACATTGGTTTGATTTCAGAGTGTACCTTAACCTGATCATGTTGAATATTAGGACCACACAGTCTAGTAAAAATCACCAAAAAATCTAGCTATATCATATGTATTGTCAATCTTTTATATATGTAATGGCTAGGTTTCATTCAAATGGCCCCGCAAAAAGGATACTGTTGGGCCATCGCTAGAAATTGTCTCTTATAGGTGGGAGAACCCTATTGGTCTGTAGGACTGAGTATGCTCAAGCTTTTGATCCTAGGTTATTAAGTTTTTTTTCATTATTAATAACTCTTGCTGGAACTTTGAGTATACCTTTTTTATTAAATTTTTAGACTTATCCTTATATTATATCATATTTCTTCCGTTCCTGGACTCCTGGTGGTCTCACTTGCTTATGTTCCTAGTGGTCGTATTTGATTATGCATTTACGATATATATTATAATTTGTTAGTTTTATATATGTTAAAATTGATAAATATATACTACTGCATGCTGCCACCAAGTGCGACTGTATTTGAATGAGCTGTTGTATAGTTGAATCAGTGGGCTTATGAGCTGGTATAGTAAGTTAAAAAATATCACACATGTATCAGAATGTGGGATGATACAACCTAATAACAGCTATATTCATTTGTTTTATACCATTCTATATGAAAAAATTAAATGACTGTTTGTATCTTCATATGTATCCTTCAAGTCTTAAAGTAACAATCTCAGTCGATGAATTAACATGGGACCTCCTTTAATAGATAGGAAATATAAGTCATTGGATACTTTTTTTTTAATGTAGAGCCTACTTCAATGCTTCCAGCTCTTAGTTGTTATTTTTTTAAAATTTTTTAAAGCATATTATACTTTTCCAAGACTGGACCTTAGGCTCAACATTTTATATTGAGATTATAATATTTTATACATTATTGATTATTGTTTGCAATCTTTGGTTAGGCTCAATATATTGCCAATCACTCATTAAAGACTGCAGAATTATACTTAATCACATCTTGGTCTTTAAAGTGTTCGTATACGGAAAATTTTATATATGTATATTTTCTGTGAAATTTAATTTAAGTTTTAAATTATTAATAGTCGCATAGTCCTACCTTACTTGTCTAATTTATAAACTAATGCAATATTAAATGATGAACAGAGGTGGAAATTGGAAGCTATTAACGAGTTGGATGTGATAGTTTACACAAAAATTTTCTTGAAATTTCCATATAAGTTCTGGCCTGCTGGGGCAGAAAAAGAATTCTTTATGTATGCTCATGAGAGGAGAGGATACTACACATTCTGGCAGGTTAGTATATTATATACTGTATATTTCCAGTATGACATCAGTTTTTCTTAATTGCACCAGAATTGTTCAGTCTCTATATTACCGATGTTTGTCATTATATATGGTGCAATTTTTGTTATATAATTTGTTTAACGAGTATGATGAAAGATTCTACAGTTGAGGTAGTTGCACAGTATTTTTTTTGATTTTTTTGAGACTAGGAGTATGTTTATCCCCCTCCCTTGTGAGTGTGCATTTAGTTTTGGTTGTCGTTAATATCTTTATACAAGTTATATTAATCTTACATATTCAAAATGCTGCTAAAAATGGCCAGTTCAAGTAACAGGCAGCTATTGTACCTGGATACTATTGCTTGATCTCAGATAGTAAAGTATAGAAATTTATAAACCTCTCTTATGCAAACATAATTATTGCAGCATCTACATTGCTGTCTTTGACTATTTTAAACATTATAGTACTTAATGTGCCTGTCAGTCTTAGTGCAGGTAATATATATTTAGTTAGTTGCACCAGAAAACCAAAACCAAATCTTTGCCAACCATTAAAATGTGTATTTATAGTAATTAGGTTGCAAAGAGATTGTGTAGAGGTTTTTTGTTCACATGTGATGTATCACAGATACTGTTGCAATCGTTCTGTCCTTCACCTATTTTAATATCAAAATCATTGACACAACCCCCTTGAACATATAACGGTTGATGTCAAAGCTGACCTTTTATTAAATGTCTCAAGGTCATTGTTTTTGTTGAACATGTATTAATTTATTAGTTAGCTATCTATATTCTACGAAATGTTTGCTGATCTGTTGCCATCTTATCAGCACATGGAGAACGCTTATCCTGGGTCCAATATTCTTGTTGTGACATTGACAAATGGGGAATCTAAACGAGTTGAAGCTCAATCAGATCAAGAAACACTTAAAGAAGCAATGGATGTTCTTAGGAAAATGTTTGGGCCTAATATCCCGGATGCCAGTGACATACTTGTGCCTCGCTGGTGGAATAATCGTTTCCAAAGAGGCAGTTACAGCAACTACCCAATATACGTTAATCAACAACTAGTTGATAATATTAAGGTACAAATTAATATAATGATATAAGAGCACTCTTTTTATATGACATAATATTGCCATCTAGAATAGTACTTTTGTTCAATCAGAATCATTTAGCTAATTTTACTGTTACACTGGGATAGGCCCCTGTAGGAAGGATATTTTTCACCGGAGAACACACAAGTGAAAAGTTTAATGGTTATGTTCATGGCGGTTATCTTTCAGGTAGTTGTTATTATCATATTTTTTCACTTGGTACAGCTTCACACTAAAATGGCTGTCCAATCTAGATTATTCTAACAGAATCATTAAAAACTAATAAGCAGGTATAGACACTGGAAATGCTTTACTTGACGAAATAAAGGAGAGCCAAAGGAAAAATCTGATACAGCCTTTCTTAGTAGATCCTTTGTTGGCCTTGACCGAATCATTGTCGTTATCAACTCAAGCAGATGCAGTATCTCCGTTGCACAAATGTGATATTCCTACTCAACATTTCCTTACTAGCACCAAATTAGGTTTCTCAGAGCCCATCTTATGACTATGAACCAATGGACCTATTCCACATTGATAATGACGAAACCTGCAACTCCACGAGTGACAGAAATATTTTGTGGGCTCAGACTTCAGAGTAGATACATTACGGTCCATGGATGCCTTTCACATAACAGAATAAATGGCAATGCTGAATTGCTTATTTGAAAACTAGAAGAGAAATGGGAGCGCAGGAAGATAGATGAGGTTGATGGTAGTAATAGTGACAAAGGGTATTTCGTATTCATTTGATTGAAATTTGGTTGCGGGTATACATGTAAATTATTCATTGTAGCGGCAATTATGTGAGGCAAAGCATATATTAGAATTCTTTGATGTACTTGTGACAAATTGGAGTTGCAATTTAGTGACATTGTTTTGATCTATTTAATTCAGATTGCAGTTTTATTCCCATTCTTTTGATCTATTTGAATCAGTTTGTGCATTGTCTTCGAGAGATAGCATATTAGAGCAAATCCTGAACTTACTCTTAGAAATACAGACACAAGAGAACTCAAGTAACAAGCAAGAATGACATAAATTGCTTCAGGTAATTGTCACATCTGGAACCTGCAGTGATAGATTATCTCTAGAGAAAAGCATGCCATTAATTTTTGTAGAAGCATTTTCATTGTTATTATATACATATAAGTGTGTAACATTCTACAGTTTATTATGAAAAGCATTACAATAGCACCCAAGTTATCTGCAAATGCCCAAGTGTAACTTAGAGAGTGTTGTCATCACTAGTAACCTTTTATTGGCCTTCTCTCAGTGTTCTGGGGTATTAACTTGCCAACAACCTTGTCAACAAAGGCAAAATAGACTTCACTCCATGATTTTCTCATTGCCAATATCAAAAATGGCATTAATATGCCAAAGGAAAATCCCAGTCCAATGCTTAGATAGAACCACCTACCAGTAATTGCATCATCAGTTTCTTCGTTCTCATCCGTGTCATCTTCATTTGAATCTGTAACTGAATCATCATCTTGGCACTTTGCTACTAGTGGAGCTCCACAGAGTCCAGAGTTTCCCACAAAAGAAGAATTATCGAAAGTTGACAAGTGCCCCGTGTAAGGAATCCGACCAGATAAATTGTTGTTGGAAAGATTCATATATCCCAAAAATGATAACGATGATATGCTTGGTGGAATGACACTTGAAAGCTTATTACTTGATAGATCAAGAGACGATAACTGGTGCATATTTGATATATTTTCTGGAATGTGACCACTGATTTGGTTTCCTGAAATGTTCAGAACCACTAGGCCACGAAGGTTAGTTATTTCTGCTGGAAAATCTCCACTTAAGTTGTTTTGGGAAAGGTCTATTGAGGTGACAAGAGAAAGTATCTTGGTGTACTTCTGAAATGATCCTTTTGTATTCACAACCAAGCTTTCTTCATAGTAGGCTCCTCTGTAAAATGCAAACTGTAAGAACTTGTTGGTTTTCCTTTCTTCTTCCATGGCTGTGAAGTTGCCAAAGCTTGTTGGAATCGGACCTGTCAGATTGTTATTTGCGAGGTCAAGAACTTGTAGGGAACTTAACGTCGAAAGCTTAGCTGGAATTACCCCAGAAAATGCATTTGACCTTAGCCTAATAATTCCAAGACTGGTGAAACTAAAACCATCACCCAACCAAGAAGGGATAGTGCCTGCTAATCTGTTATCTCCAAAATCAAGTGTTTGCAAACTTGTCAAGTTCTTAAAAGAAATTGGAATCTCCCTGGAAATGTTGTTGTTGTTGAGGTGCAATGACTGTAGCTGCAATAACTGACCTAAAGAGCTTGGCAATGGTCCGAAGAGATTGTTGTTCCCAAGGTCTAGTGCCTTGAGGTAAGAACAGTTTCCTATGCTGGAAGGAATGCTTCCTGTTAGGTAGTTCTCAGCAAGATCAATGACTTCGAGAATCAACATATCTCCTATCGACTTTGGTATTTCTCCAGTCAGATTATTACCAGAAAGTGAAAGAAAAACCAAGTTTGGCATTGATTCACTTATATGTGGAGGTATAGGACCAGAAAATTTGTTTCTTGAAAGATCAAGCAACTCAATTTCAACACTCGGAAGTGGGATTTGCCCTTCGAAGAGATTATTACTGAGATCAATATCAGCAAAAGGAGTAACATCGAAAGGATTAGGTATATGACCTGTTAAAAGATTGTGCGACACATTCAATAGAGACAAATTTGAGGTCATTTCCCAGAACCATTGGGGTATAGGACCGGAAATGGTTGCGTTAGATAAATCAATAAATTTGATCGATCCTTGATGATGTAGCCAAGCTGGGAATGATGGGCCTACGTTACATGAACCCAGATCAAGATTACCAACCTGGAATGGTGGAATCCAGTCATAGCTGACATTTAAAATCAAAGAATTGGAAGACAGGTGCAGTATCCTTAGCTTACTGAGCTTCATGAAATGGACTTCAGTAACAATACCTGTTAACTGATTGTCAGAAACATCAAAACTTGTCAACTCAGAAAGTTGTCCTAGACTCTCTGGTAAAGTCCCATTTAATTGGTTCCCACCAAGACCAAGATCAGTTAGATTCTTCAGAGTACCAAAAGAATCTGGAATAGGACCTTCGAGCAAGTTATACCTCAGACTGAGTTCCATAAGATTGGAAACATGGCCAAGCCATTCGGGCAATTTTCCTACCAGCTTATTATTGCTTAACCGTAAGCTCACTAGACTTGGCAATGGAGTCCTGGAAGAACAGGATTGCAAACCTACAAGGGTCTCAGGTAATGATCCTGTCAAATTGTTACCTGACAAGTCCAGATGTACTAAATTGCACAATTTGCCAATAGAACTTGGAATTTCACCATTTAGGTTATTTGACATAAGGCTAAAATCAGTTAGAAATGTCATGTTTCTCATGGTATCAGGAAGTTTCCCATGCAGGTTGTTTGAAGAGAAATCCAACACCTCTATATTTGTCCAACTACCTCCGAAAAATTTGTGGCTACTAGCACTAAGGTTATTATTTCCAGCAAGGTTCAAGTAACTTAAACTCGGAAGCTCACTTAAACCAAGGGGAATTCTACCATTTAAGCTGCAGTAACTTAAATCAGCATATTCAAGGCTACTAATATTTGCAAGCCAGTGAGGAAATGTTGATTTGAAGGGATTAAAACTAAGGTCTATGGCAGCAAGTGAAGTGAAATTAACAAGCTTGTAAGACGAAAGTGAACCAGATAGACCACAACCTGAAAGATACAAATCAGTTAAAAATGGAAGTTCCTGCAAGATATCAAACCAACTTGATCCGACAAGAGAAAGATCAACTTGGCTCAGTTGAAGATGTTTCAAAGAACGAAGGCCTTGTATCCACTGAAAATCATCAACAGACAAGCTTGAGAAATCTGAGGAAACATCTAGATACTGCAAACTGGAAAGATTTCCAAGTTCAGGAGGAATGATACCACTAAACCCTGATTTTGAAAGGTTCAGATATTGCAAATTTCTAAGAGAACCTAAGAATTTAGGTATCTGGATGTCCTGAAACGCGTTAAAACTCAAGTCTAAATATGTCAACGATTTAAGTTTCAACAGTGCTGGACTAATTTCACCACTTAAGTTCCATGACACATACCGTTTACTTGAATCAGACCCTCCTGGATACGGGCTGTGAAGGTCGATAGATGTCACAGCTCCAGAGCTACTATCACAACCAATACCACGCCATTCACAACAATTGCTGCTTTTCCATGAATAGAGCCGGTCCTCGGGATCATTCAGGCCGTTCTTGAATTCAACAAGAGCTGTAAAATCTGATTCAGAACAATTAACGACTTGAGATTCACAGAAATAAACAGCATTTCTTGCAACTGAACAAATTAGAACAATAACAAGCAAAATGATTGAGAATCTTCCCATGGTTCACTACAAAATGTATATCAGTACTATTGTTGTTATTCAACAGCATTCACACGCTTGTTGTACTTGTACAAGTAATGTTTATCATTAACGAATTGTTAAACAATGTTAGTTGCTATCATGTTAGAGTGCAACACTAAAATTCAGAATATAGAACTCAGAATGTTGACTCCAATAGATTAATTCCATTCGAAAGTCAAGCAGATGTGACACGTATCAATAAATATGTGATTAGAGTAAACGGAATGTTTTAAAAATATGTTTAGTAGGAAAGTTCAGAGTAGGTACTAAGTAAAGCCTGTTCGTTAATTATGTTGGAGTCAACCAGATATTCAGCCTCTTAAAGGGTGCGGTGCCCGTGAATTATGTAATAAATTAGGCTTATTCACCTTACGAGCTAATAATATATTAGTGGAGAATCAAACTCAACCTGGGACGACAGGAGATACGTTAAGTTATCCCAGGAATTTATTTCATCGGAGCAATATGAGATATACAGACTCAAACAAATTAGTCTTAATTTTGTGCGAAAAGTCTGAGTAATGGTAAAATGGACCATATTCAACTCGTATAAACCAGGAGGTTTTTTCAGCCGAAGAACAGAGAGTAAAATAAGAGTGTTTACATTAGAGTACTTTGTCTTTGGCCACCGGAAAACTCGGAAGTACTTCATTATATTTGTAAAACAACATCCAATAGTGAAGCTATTTCACATTTAACCTGTTATAGCTAATTCCCAGTGAACTTTTCTGTGTCATTTACATTCGACGCCTATATTTGCCTCAAAACACAGCCGTTAAGAGTAGAATTAGACCAGAAAAATATGGGAGCTTAAAATGATAATTTATACTAGTATTTTATAATTATAATAATAATTTTATATCTAATAAATTGTAAATATCAAAATATTTTTCCACATATAAATTAAAAGTTCATTTTCATTTACATATACAGCCACTTATACCTAATTTCTGACTTGTTTCACAAGTAACAAAACAATGGCGCTGAGTGGTAACTTCTTGCGGCGGATTCTGGGCGGTGGTTTAGTATGACGCTCCATTGAATGTCGCAGGTCTTTCCTGCGTCTCGCATCAGCTCTCACTTCACCCAAGCTATTCATACACGTCTCTCCTTCGATTACTGATGAAAAGATTAGAGAAGCCTTTGCCCCCTTTGGGAACCTTCGCTCGGCCAAAGTCATTAAAAACAAAGCATTGGCTATCGTTACTTATGATACTATACAAGAGGCCGAGAAGGCTCGTAAACGAATGCATTTCAGACGTTTCGGTGGCTTTTTTCTTCTTATTGAAAGTGAGTCTGAATTTCTCAATCCAAACTACGAGTATCCGCAATCCGGCTGCTATGTGTATGTGGACTTAGATGACTTGGATGATTATGAAGGCGTGTTGGATTTAACTACCCGTGATAAGTTTCGAGAAGCTTTTGCCCCTTTTCTTGGATGCAAGAATCCGTAAGAGAACGGGAATGGTAAGATATAGTACTAGAGAGGAAGCCGCGAAGGCTCAGGATGCCCTGGATGAGAATCGGTTGGGCTACAAACGATCCGAATATGAAAAGTATGAGGTGAAGAAACAAATCATAAGAAAAGGGGACGTGATTAGTTTGAAGGATATTCTGTTCACGAAAAACAGAGATTACCTGGTGAGAATAACAAGGAACGTGTCAAGGCTGAGCATTTGGAAGACAAGGTCGTCGTTATTTATTTTCTGCCGTTATATTTGGATTGTCCACACCAGTCAGAGCATTACATGTCGGTGCTCAAGGAGGTATATTATGATCTGCCAAACAATTCCTTTGAGGTTGTTTTGGTAGCAAATCGTCAACGCCATTATGGCTTAAAACACGAATATCTGGTCAGGCAAGAGACCCTGAAAAGCTTTTTGAAGATTTATTTTCTAGCATGCCATGGACTGCTATACCATATTCAGATGCAGAAACCAGGAAAACTATGCAAAGAAACTTTGGTTGTGGTAGGCATAAAGAACACTTTGCATTAACCATGTTTGTCGTTGACCCAACTAGCTTGGTTTTGCAATGTGATTCTGGGTATGTTTTTGGGGAATTTGGAGCCTCGGGCTATCCTTTTAGTGACAAAAGATTAGAATTTATGCTAGCGGAAGATGATGCAGCCGCTAAGCAACCCTCCTTGAGAACACTCTTGGCAACCTCTGAGCGTGATTATGTCATTTCAAACAAAGGACATAAGGTATCTATTGAGACTCTTGAAGATAAGGTTGTAGCCCTTTATTTCTATCATGCTAGAAGTGCCAACCATTATCTAATTGAAACACTTAAGGTGGCGAAAAATAATTACAAATTTGAGGTCGTGCTCCTCTACATTACAGAGCCAGATCTGTGTGATGGCAGAAGTTATGGTGAAAATTCGTTCTGGAAGGAGTTCAAGACTATGCCTTGGTTGGCGCTGCCATTTAGAGACGAGTGTTGTAAGAAGTTAGGGCGTGTCTTCAGGCAATCAAATAATGATGCAGAGGGATATGATAAGCTTGTGATCATTGGCCCTCATGGGAAATTCATTGAACCATTTGGTGCTGACATCTTGTTGGAGTATGGTATTTCAGCATACCCATTCACCTTTAGTAAAGCTGTGGAGTTGGAGATTGAAAAGATAAAGCAACTGAAACTGGAGAAGCTATGGGATAAGAACACTGTCTGTAGAAGGAACAATGGCTCCCAAGTTTCTTTTTCTGAACTTTGTGGGAAAAGAGTCATGCTTGTTCTTGAGAGGATCGGAGGCAGGAAGAGCGATTTTTGTGAGAGCTCGCCAAACGCCTATTTCTTAATAATGTTGAAAGGAAGGTATCTTCTGACGAAGGGTACAGATGATGAGTTTGAAGTGATCCGCATTTTAGCTGATAATCTTGAATTTTCCAATGGTCGACACTTTGACCTTAAAATTGAGGGTTATTCGACTTCACTTGAAGGGGATCTGGGAGATCATAACTGAATATCGTGCCTTGGAAGTGAGTTGCTGGAAAATATATGTTCATCTGATTATTGGTATGGCAGTTCCATTGATGATTCAGACGAATTCCTTCCAATCTTGGCCTTCGATTGTGATGGAAGACTTGTGAGAAAAACAATTCTTCCTTCATTTGAGGATATTGAGTTTCCTTTTTATCCCGGTGGTTTGGAAGAAGAGATGTTATCTCAGCTAACAAAACTCATGACTAATGAGTGTAGCTAATAACACTTCTCAAACAATGTTATGGTGCCACAAAGAAAAAGTCAGAATGTTGACTCCAATAGATTAATTCCATTTTCAAAGTCAAGCAGATGTGACACGTATCAATAAATATGTAATTAGAGTAAACGGAATGTTTAAAAAAATGTTTAGCAGGAAAGTTCAGAGTAGTTGCTAAGAGTAAGTCCAAGAGTGTCCTAGTGATTGATTGCTTTGTGTAATTCACGACGCCTATATTTGCCTGAAAAACAGTCGTTAGGAGTAGAATTAGAAGGAAAATATCTCACCGAGTTAGCTAGACGTAATTTGGATAGAATTTATGAGAGCTATAACCCTTGGAAAGAAAATAGCAGTAAGCACTCTTTTTCTTAATTATGTATTCTGGATGACTACTTTTAAAATGTAGAATGATGTCTTAACATAGGTTTTTTTGTTGTTTGTTGTAGAAAGTAAAAGTTCCATTTTAACATCACAACCCACATTTTGTTAATACAATATAGTAATGATTATTCGTATTTTAGCACCATAATCGGACATACTCTAATTAATCGGTTTCTAAGAAATTCAATTCTGATTTTTCTTATGATTTTTTTAAAATTTGATTTTATACAAATGTAAATCATCACTTTAAATGATGATTAATAATAAAATTTTATGATTACTTTAATAATTTTTATAACAAATAAATTATAAATATCAATATATTTATCTATATTTACAAATTTAAAATTACTTTACACTCGTACCTAACTCATGACTTGTAAAAAGTAAGCACCTGTTTTAAGCCATCACAAGCACCCGCTTATGTTCCGTGTCTCTTTGTTTTTTTTGACAGATAAGTGAATGTTTAGCAAATGAACGAACGAGAAGAAAAATGTTTCTCAAATGTTTCCCGGCAATACTTCCCCACCCAACCCACTCCTTGCTCCTCTTAGTCACTCCCACCACTCTCTTAGCAAACTGCATAAGAGTGTCTTAGTTGATACCCTAAATATAATATAAAATATCATGTCCTAGTATTTTAGGACATACTTTGCCAACTTGAACTCCAACAATGTGCCTTATTCTTACAAGATGTTTAATATTTTATTATTAAAGACTCTCTTCCATCATTAAAGCATAATATAAAAATAGAAAGAGAAAGTGAGTGTTGATGTGATTTTATAATAAAATATGTTATAGGGCAAGGAGAGAGGTGCCTCAAAAATAGGGCTTGAGAATGTTGTCCTAGTGATATAAGGCATCACTAGGACATTGTTGGAGCAACTTTTTCCATCAAATGCCCTAAATAATAACTTAGGACATGAGATAGGGCATCTCTTGGACTTGCTCTAACATTGTTAAATTTGGTTTCGATTTGATTCAACATAGATAAGTAACTGTTTTCATTCTTTCATGTTTCATCGTTCCCTAATATGAAAATTTAAGAACATTTCTGGCAGATTAACTAATCAAGTCATACATACTCTTTTGATATTATTCATGAAGGCCAAAACCCCTAGAACACATCTAAAGTATCTTATACTACTCCAACTTACTTAAATAAGTTGAAGGAGTGGGAGCAATGATAGTACCCGCCTCCGCATGGTCTATTACCCAACTCCGCAATATGATACCCTGCCTCCGTAGGGTGTTTTACCCGGCGATCTGTAATATTTTTATTGTTACAATATATGTACATTTTATCATATGACTAATGTAGCAGAAAAGGGACAGGTCGGGAAGAGGCTCCTTATAAAAGGGATGGTATCAATCCTTCTCTAACACACTCTTTCACTCACACATACTCTCTTCTTATTTTCTACATAAACAGATTCTCATTCTTACACCGGAGGTGCTTGACGGCCACCAACCTCGGTCAGACATTGTTTTGCAGACTCCCCACTTCATGTCAGAAATCAACCGACAACACGGAGGCAACACATATTCGTACTTATCAATGATGTCCTATGATATAATTTTGTGAAATATACACCAAAATATACCACATCAGAGTTCCATAAATCTTAGGGATCTATTCTCCATTCTTCATAAATTGATAAATACCTAACCCATTTCCCATTTGATTTTTAATGATTAAATATTCAACTATCAACTTTTGCACACTATTTTCCATATTTTTTCTATTATCTTTCTGTTAAATTTTTTTTAATTTAATAATATAATAATACTAGGAAACACATGTAAGGATTATGGTTGGAGTTGTCAATATAACAATATAAAGTCTTTGTTTTTCCAAAATTAAATTATTTATTATATATTCATAGAATCTTTTAGGACACCGTTGAAAATGCCCTAAGCGAGAAGTTCTAACTTCGGATAAACTTTGAATGAATAAAGCAACGGCTCTATTTTGGGATTCCTAGACTCTGTTTAATTTTCCTTCACGGCTTCATTCATAAGTTGATAAGAACAATCTCAATAGAGACTGATACTCTGATTGTCCCAATCAATTCATTACATTTGGTTTGGGTATGAAGATTAAGAAATATGTATAAAATAGCGAAAAAGAGAAATAAAAGTGGGTAAAGTGATGAGACTCATTGATTTTTAATGTATTAAAGGATATAATGGAGTAAAAGTATGTGAAAAAAGAGGAAAAATGAGAAAATGATGGGACGCATCACGCATGGACAATTTTTGGTAAATTTTGAAATGTGTATACTGAATATTTGGATGGCCAAAAAGAAAACAATAAAAAATTAGTTGGGACAAAAGAAGTACAGTTTAATATGTTTCTTTGAAATTGTAATTACTGTCAAAAGAACAAATAACAAATTTAAAAATCTAAATACTAGGGGTGTACAGACGATCCGGTCAACTGCATTAACCAATCACATCTGAACCGTATTCTGCGAATAGTCGTAAAATGTGAGTTAGTTGCAAACGATATTTTAAATAATCGCTTATTTGTGGTCCAAATGTGCTTTTAAATATTCAAAAAATCACAAAATCTAAACTGCAAATATATATTTATAATAATTTATATTTTTAAAAATAGATTATTGTACTATATAAATAATAAATTATATTTATTTATAATATCAATCTTTTGATTTTGTAAGACATATAAACGAATGCTACTAAAGCGTACAAATCCTAGTCCAAAACTAAAGTCCAGTATGGCTTTGTTTTTCTTCTTATTGGCGGGATCATGATTCAAGTGCTTTCTGTGACTGCTCAATTTCATTTAACTTCTTGTTTTTATCTTAGTGGACACTGTTCACATATTGTGCTTGAATTAAGTTTCATCCTCTGCTAATTACAAAATTCCAAATCTCGTGTTATCAATTATGAATCACTTAGAGCATCTCCAACCATAGAGTACCCTTAGCTAAAATGTGAGTTGGCATACCATAATTAAAAATTATAGCCAACATCGTCAAAAAAGTACACTCCAACCACGCCAACCTGTTGTCTATAATTTTAGCCAACCTCCTATGGATGGCTAAATTTGTCGAACCTCTACAGGTCTGTAAGAAAATCTGTAGGAAGATTGCACATCATTTATTACCATATTGAACTGATATATTCTATTTTAACAATTTGAAATATTAATAACATACTATTTTTAAATTATAGCCAACCAAGATAGCCAATACCATTGAAGCAAAATGTGTTGCAGGTTCAGCAAATTTTACATAAAATCTTACAGGTCCAATTTAGCCAACGATTATAGCCAACGCCGTTGGAGATGCTCTTATGTTACTTGTACGTAAATATGATGATTTGGTACTAAGATGTGTAATATTTTGTAATAGTTTGAATTTATTTTTTCTAAATTATATATATATATATATATATGGTAGCACTCCATAGCATACCCTCTTATATGGAGTTACGTAGCACACCATTATAAATATACACATAATATATATTCTATTATATTTTTTATGAAATATAATTGCAAATTTTGATTATTAAACCGAAAACGAAGATATACAATTTTTTTATTCCAAAGATCATCTAAAATTATGCAATATCTCAACATGATTCTATAACAGAATAATAATCATCCAGAATTATTCTGTTGTAGAATCAGTTTCGAAAATATACTTTTTTAAATCAAATTTTAAGTTTTAAATTACTTAAAATAGATATATTTTATAGTATTCTATATTAGAATCACGTTTTATATGTATTTTATAACAAAATTTATAATAAAATTGATGATTTATAGTGGCGCACTATGTAACTCCATATAAGGAGTCCCTCTTTTGAATGTTGGCCTATATATATATATATATATATATATATAGGCAAGTGCTCAAATACAAACTCCTTAGTGTACAAACGTACAAACAATCACTAAATGACTTGAACAGAATCACTAAATGATTGAATAGAATCACTAAATCTACTAGGGGGGTCTGATGGAGAGATAAGGGGAGGGGAGCACTTACGGGGCGGCATAGCCGAGTGGTGGTGCAGCGCGGCCGGCGGCAGCCCGCGACGCCGGCGCGAGGGCAATGCTAGAAACACGATTGAGGGAGATGAGAAAAGCAGTGGTGAATGTGTGTGTTTGTGTGTGTATAGCACTAATCGGTGAGCGAACAACCAGAGAGAGAGCCGCTGGCAGTGGTGGTGGTTGGTGGTGGGTGGTGGTGAGAGAGAGAGAGTGGCGCTGGGCAGTCGTGGTGGGTGGTGGGTGGTGGTGGTGGTGGTGGGTGGGGTGGTCGTGGCGGTGGTGATTGGAGGTGATTGTGGTGGCGGTGGTGATGGATGTATGTATATATTTGTTAGATTAAAATCTGCTAATCACTAAATATTAGTGTCATAATCAATGGTTTGTACGTTTGTACAGTAAAGAGTTTGTACTAGAGTAAGACCCTATATATATATATATATATGTAGGGAGAGGTTCAAAAGAGACCGGAGAGCAGTGAGAGACCATGATCTCTACCATTGATTCTCTTTTGATCTTGTGGTCTATATTTTATACATACATACTGGTATCCTTCCCTCTTTAAACTCTAGGGGTAGTATATTATATTTTTAAAAATACGCATTAATGCATACATCAACCATATGATTTTATTAATTGTACTTCCATAATTACGAGGATTGAATCTTAATTACCATCAAAATCACCGTTAAAGTTCCTTATTATATACTATTCAAATTATTTCAATGTATGTCAAGATCTTAAAAATACTACCATTAATGATACATATTTTGCATTAATCTTACCATTTTTCAATTCGTTGGAATATGTTATGAATATTTTTACAAATATTAACAGATTCTAGTAAATATCTTATGGAATCTTATAAAATCATTTTAAAATATTACTTAAGAGGATCTTTATAAAGATCACTATAGTAAAGATCGTATTATTTTAAAGATCGTATTAAAGATTATTTTAAAGATCATAATAAAGATAATAATAAAGATTCTTTAAGATGATCGTGATATTATTAAAATGTACATATAATGTTGTACAATCTTTAGAAAATATTGCTTTAATATTTTTAAAACCTAACAATTACTTAAGGTGTTGGTGAAGTGAGGGTCAAGAATTACACATTTTCGTTATTTTGAATTCCTACTTTTAATAATTATTATTAAAATGTGAGAACATTTATCCAGATTTTTGAGAAGGTAAATAGAGATTTGAAAAAGTTTGTATTAAGGATTTAACGTTTTAATTTATATGGAGATTTCATAACGTGTTCGTGAAAGTGATAAAGAATAAGTATATTTAAATATAAAAATTAAAAAAATAAAATAAATTTCAACTTGTATTTATTACTATTATGATTTAAAAAAGAAAATCCCATACTCTCGTTAAAATTAAAGTAATTTTTACCTACTAACTTATATCTTTTTGATATTAAATTACTAACTTATTTTGACAAGATTCTTTAAGGTGTTCCTTAGACACTTTAAATACACTTCTTATATATTTTCCTTCAAAATATTCATCATAATTCTTCATATTTAATATGTGTTTATCGAATAATTTTTAAATAGAATTTCACCAAATATTATAAAAATATATATTTTTATTAAACTAAAATAAGATTCTAATAAATTTATACTAAATATTTTGATATAAAATTTACAAATTTTTTTTGGATGTTTACAAACTCTACATCAAACATTTTTAAGAACTTATGAGACTCAATAGTATAATATTTATTAAATTACTCGCCAAAATCTTAATATTATATAACAACCATTTTTAAGTGTTCTTATATGTTTAATCTCATCATAAATAAATTCTATTAAACATGGTCCAACATATTTAATCATGTTTTACCAATATTAATTAATTAATATGTAGTAGTGAATGTTTTATTAAGATTCTCTTAAGTGTTTATTAGCAAATCAAAAACACTTAAGATTTCAATAAACTTTATACTAAATACTTTGATTTAGATTTTACACTTATGCATCAATTAGAAAAATCTTAATAAATATATGACTTAAATATATTATATCAAATAAATTTATTATTATTATTTGCTTCAAAAAATTTAATAAAATTATTATTGTATGAAACCCTTAATGTATCAATTAGAAGAATTTTAATATTCTCTTAAGTGTTTATTAATTTAAATTATTATTTCTTAATTATCATTATATGAAACACTTAATGCATCAATTAGAAGAATCTTAATAAATATATGACTTAAATAAATCAAATATGTTTACTTTATTTAAAAATAACATATAATAAAATCATAATATATATATATATATATGACTGACTAACGAAACACCTAAAAAAAATTTTAATGAGAAATTTTTATATAATAAATTACCTGCTAAATTTTTTTTAGTAAATTTAGTTTACTCTTGTCTTTACTAAGTGTCAAATATAATTTATTGAATATAATATTTTATAGAATCTCAATTCGAATTTAAGAGATGCATATAATAAAATTTATTAAGATCGCTAACATATTTTGTTACAGAGATTCGCAAAGTGTTTTATTAAAATTTAATATATTCATTTTTGTTTTAACAACTGTTCTACTAAAATTTACTATAATTTTTAGTCAACTAAATGTTCTACTAAGTGTTTATAAAAGTTCTCTATTGCATAATACTATACTTACTAAAATAGATTTGGTAAAAATTTAATAATACAAAAATTTTCGCAATAATATGTAATTAATAGTTCAACAAAAAAAATTGAGGCGAGTTTTCTAAAAAATGTTATTCTATTAAGTGTTATAATGTACATTTTATTATTGACCTAACAAAAATTTTAATGTGCCATGCTTTTAATTAAGTGTTCTAAAAATTGAGGCGAGTTTTCTAAAAAATGTTATTCTATTAAGTATTCTACTAATTTTTAATAATTTAATGAGAGATCAACATAATTTAATTATTATCATGTTTGCTACATAAACTGATCCAAGTAGTATTGCGTAAAATATATTCTTTCCAAATCTGAAAAGATAATTCAATCTCAAAAATAAGATCACAATATCTCATTTCCAAATATAACAAAATTACTCAATCTCTACATAAATGCATTATATATTCTTTCCGAATCTGAAAAATTCATTAAATCTCTACATAAAAGACATATTAATATCTTCCTTAAATACACAGATTGTAGAGATTTGAGATATAAAATATTTCCTCCATTAATAGGAATAATTGCTGTATTGTCATTGTGAGATGTATTCAAGATAGTATAAAAATATTGACTAATGGATGGTCTAGATGGAGTCTCTTGGGTCTCTCAATACGAAGAGTCTCCCTAGAACTCAACCCATATATATATATATATATATATATATATATATATATATATATATATAGGGTTACTCCAGTGAGAACTTCTTAAAATGAGAACCATGAGAACTTCCTTAATTTATCATATTTTGACTAATCTAAACATCAAACTAGTGGGTACCCAATATAAAAAGTGTATATAAAACTAGTCTCTCCCTAACTAGTCAAAAAAAAAAATTCAAAAAAATTCAAAAAAAAAAGTCCACTGCCACGTCATCAGTGATTTTTTTTTTTGATTTTTTTGATTTATTTTTTTTGGCTAGCTAGGTGGAGACCTTAATTATATACATTTTTTGTGAAGGTGCCCCTGGCGGGGCCCTTCAAATGAATGAGATATTGATAAATTAGAAAAGTTCTCACGTTTCTCATTTTAAGAAAGTTCTCATTTGAGCATATATATATATATATATATATATATATATATATATATATATATATTTATAATAGATGGTTGAACTACAAATCGAACTGCATGAGTCACTAACCGTGGTTGGAATTAGTCAATCGCAACCGCAAATGCGGTTGTGTTTTTAAACTTTCTTAAACTGCTATTTGCGGTTTGGTTCGACTTTAATCCGATCCGAAGCGCGTACACCTCAACTGAATACATGTTCTTGCGTCCAGATCCGATCTTTTATGAGAAACGATTGTCGCAGCATTTGGTATCTAAGAGCATCTCCAACGGCGTTGACTATAATCGTTGGCTAAATTGAACCTTTAAGAGATTATGTAAAATTTGCTGAATCTGTAAGACATTGTACTTCAATGGTATTGGCTATATTGGTTGGCTATAATTTAAAAATAGAATGTTATTAATATTTTAGTTTGTTAAAATAGAATATATCAGCTTAATATGGTAATAAATGATGTGCAATCATCCTACAGATTTTTTACAGACCTGTAGAGTTTCGACAAATATAACCATCCATAAAAGGTTGGCTAAAATTATAGACAACAGGTTCACGTGGTTGGAGTATGATTTTTTCAACAGGTTGGGTAAATTTTTATATTTGGAATGACAACTCATTTTTTAGCCAAAGAGTTTGTATGGTTGGAGATGCTCCAAGTATCTCACGCTTATATCTATGTTTTCTTGCCTTCTGTGTTGAAACTTGATATAATACTACTCCTATCTTCTTCTCACATGCATGACAAATTAACAATGTCTTGCAATTCAATTTTTCACTCAAGTATCGATATCATAAACAGAAAAGTTAAAAACTTTTAATTAATTTGTTTGTGTGGAACCGTTACAACCAAAGCACCGAGATGCAATTACGCAAACTCATCACACACTCTTGACCTCATCCATAAACCAAACCAAACCGACCTACTCCCTCCGTCCCAAAATAAGTGTCGCTTTGACTTGTTACACGTCATTTAAGATGCAGGAAAAACATACTTCTGCATATTATTTTTAAAATTTTCTTTTTTTGAATAAAAATATAGATGTTAAACTTTTATTTAGAAAAAAAATTTGAAAAATAATATGTGGAAGTATTGTTTATTTTACCTCAAATTACGTGGAAAAAAATCAAAGCGGCGCTTATTTTGGGACAGAGTGAGTAGTATATCCCGTTTAGAGAAATGTAGGCAGATTATCTTCTTACTCTAAAGAATAAAGATGCGGTTTTCGTACAGACCTCAGATTTAGTGCAAGACAAAATATTGCGTGAGATATATATAAATAGTATGTGAGCCCATGGTTGCTAAATGCTAACACATGGGACTCTTGCCCTCATCTATATAATCCTAATTTGTGAATACAAACAGGATGGACAATTACTCTTTATACCCTTCCTTCTTTTTTTTCCCAGTACTATCCAAGGGCTTAAAAGTCATCTGACATGCATCTTGGATCATCCAAATAATGACGGGTACTGACCCGGTTCACAAATGAACTGCTACCTGCACAAATTCAACTTGGATCCGACACCATTCGGGCGCTCCACATCTTTTCTGAAATCCCTCCGCATCTTTTTTGAAATCCAGCGTTGGTTACTTTTTCCGTGCTTTCAGGAGCTGTTAACTCCATCACGTTCCACCCATGGAAGTTCCTAGGTTAATCACACTGCATTCTATAGAGCATAAACAGTGTCCATGGAAAATGGTTAGAAGACTTGCGTGGTTGTCGTATTAAATTACCACAGGTTTCCCAGTTTTAATTGGTGTTCGCTTTTTTTCGAGCAGGTCGCAAACACATCCCATTAGATGAGGTTTCTCCTTCGTCCGTCAGAAATGGTGAGTACACAACCAAGTTAGTTTTAGAGTCTTCGTGGATGCACGTTTAGTGTTTGCTTTTTTGTTTGATTTTGAGTTTTATTTATCTTTTTCTTGATTATTGTCAGTAAAGTTTGGAACTTTATTTAATTTGCTGAGGTGTGATGTTGATGATTTTCTGGCCAAATCATTGGCTCAATTCCTGTTTCAATTTGCATCCACTGTTGAACTTCGAGGCTGTGACTTATGACTTTGAGGAGGAATTGCTTTTAACAAAGCCACTCCTACTGATTGTGGTAACAATGGCATGGCCAGATATATGAAAAAAAACTGATTGTGAATCTTATGATAACCGAGATAACCGAGATAACCGACTAAAATGAATATGTTGCAGATTCCTGTGAAGCAGAGTGGTGTATAGCCAAACGTCTTGATCACATGGTAATAAAGCCTGTCTGAGGTTTTTATCATCTGTCGTGCTTTAATTTTAGTACGTACTTAATTCCATATAGGTAACTGACAGGCAAACTCAAACGTGCCTGCTATGTACTGGATCATTGATATAGTGTGCATGCTGTGTTGAATGTCTATCCGAGCAGATCAATACTCGATAAATATATCCAGACTACACGCTTCAATAATGAAATTGGTTGTTGTTGGACATGCAGGATGATATATAAATGATCCAGAAGTAATCCATATTGTATTAAGTTGACATAATGTTGGATTCCTGTTTAATGTATGAAATAAAATAAACTAATTTATTGTATCCAGAAGAGAAGTATTAGTATGTGGAATTTACTTGATAAAAAGTTTAATTTTCTCTTATTTTTTAGTTTATTTTTTGGAGTCTTTTTATCGTACTTGATATCCCGGCCAGATTGCAACTCTGGTGAGTCTGGAGTATGCCATGGAATATCATAATTTATTATTTGTAAAAACGTTACAAATATGTTTTGGTTCTTTTTTTCCTGTAAATTGTTTCAGCATTTGCATTGTTACTGATATTACATACTCCTCAGGCACATCCACACTTAGTAGTACACAGCCATATCTTACCCCATCGCAGAGGAGGTTTCAGAAGGTTGATTTATCTGGTTTGTGTCCCAACTTACCCAGTGCAAACATATAATAAATCTTCATTTGGTACAATGTCATTACGTTGGTTTTATATTTCTTCCTTTTAAAAAAAAAGGTCCAAGCCAGCGAATTCCCACGTCCAGGCTGACAAATCCATTCTTAACAACATCCAATCAAAACAGGACATTCCAACTGCCGGCGTCGACAATAAGGAGGCCCATTATGCTACAGCCATCTGGTAATTGCGCTTCCATATTTTAAATCGTCATCCTGCAATCACATGTTTAATTCACCCGGTTTTATATTTTAGCACACAGAACTCATCTTTTGTTGTTCATAATGATGTTGCTGTTCATCAGATTTCTGCTTCAAGTGAAAACAAGAATCCCACTACTGAAAAGTTCTCTAGCGGCCAGATTCACAGGTTCCATCTAGAGCATAGTTTTCCATATGATGGACACGCAATTTTGATTATTATATAGTTTCCTAACTAATAATTATTGTAGTAAGCACGGAACAAAGATCATTTTGATATATTTTATTTGTAAATTGTAGATGCATTTGTTCTTTTCGGGACTTTTTCTATACTCAGATCATTTGCTAACACTATAGTGTTGGCCAATATAACTAAATTTGTTATTTTATAGGTTGTGGTAAAGTCACATTCACAAAGATAAGACCTTTCTTCAACTCATAGGTTGCTCTAAAGGCAGACAATTTTGTTCTATTGTCACCCAAACTTCTACAATAATATCCTTTTATATCGAGTGTTGTTACATGGTATAAATATTAGATATTAAGCTAATTTTTAATTTTTAACAAATAAGAGTATTAGTTCTGAGAGCTTGCACAAGTTGTAGTTTGATTGCCTCTTCTGCGTAATTTGTTAGACTACTGATACCACATTAAGACATAATAATTATTTATGTTTATGTATATAATTGTTATTATTTTACAGGGTACATGGTGTGAGCCCAAATACATAAATATACTACAAATATTATTTTTAAGACAAGCAACATATAATATACAAATAGTTCGGCATGTTCCTTTGGTATGTCCCTGCAGATGTCGTGATTAATTTAATTCTAACATGAGACTGAATTTGAAACTATTTTCTACAGTTTTATAGGATTATGTGACTACGAGAATTTGCTATAGCTTGCTTATTTGCATAATTTTTCTTACTATAGTTAGAGTTAATTTAATTGCACACACACACACACACACACACACACACACACACATATATATATATATATATATATTTAATATGGAACCATTGGTAATAGATAAGAGACTAATGTTTGCTTCCAGGAATGCACAAATTGGGTCCAAGGATATATGCGATCTGTGAAAAATGAAAATTCATGCTGCTCAAGCAAGAGCAACCGCTGCTCCTGTAAAAGCCAACAAAGTAGCAGGTGTTTCTCTAGCTGAAGTTTTCAGGACCGCCTCATTGGAGGTCAGTTGTTTCTCCTCTTTTTCTTTGTTTGATTATAAGAAGCATATGATCTCAGTCATTAATTATAATCACGATTAAATTGGACTTTTTAAAGGCACCTCAACTACAACAAGGTTGTGAAAAAGCTAATTTTTATCTCTATTTAGTGTGTAATTATTTAGTATGTATTTAGAGATGAACTCTTCTTATTGGTTCGACTATTAGAAGCTACTTGCTCTTTTTTGGTGGTTCATTCGCCACTTTCAAGAATCACTGAATGATCTTGGTTATATATATTATTGGTTTAGGATCAGGACTATCATACATTATCATGTTCATTTCTGTGCAAAAAATAAAAAATTATATATAACTAATCTAAAAGCTAATCACATGCATGCTGCATATTATCCATGATGCTATATAATTTGTATGTAATCATAGTGATCCATTAAAATCCCAATCCAATACACCCCCCTAATAATAAGCACGTGGTTACAAATTTTACTCATTAAGCTAAGTTTAATAATCCAAAACAAATTCTACATAACTATCTGTTATAATCTATTGCACTTGGAAAATTGCTTATCGGCCAGAAGCTTTGTCCCTTGATTGCTAGCCAGCATTACTGCCCGTAAATTAGTTACATCTTGGTTGTTTTAATATAAAATTCCACCAAGACAGAGTATTGATTTTTCCATCAGAGATAATTTATGTTCCCCAACAAAACTGCAGAATCATATTCATTTACAATTCTCTAATGTGAATATTCATTAACTGTATAATTGTCTCTTCTCTGACCTTTTATATATATTCTGGCTGTTTTGGTCTTCATTGACACGTTATTCTTCTGTATTGTCTCATCGTTAATGCCTGAATTGTAGTTTTTAAACTCTGGTCGGACACATTGATATTACAGGTGTTCGTGTGTTTCCGTTGCTATCTAATCATGGATAATGGTGAGTTTTCGTACCAATCGGTGTATCTTTCTCATGATCATTGTATGCGTTGTCCCATGAATTTATGCTTGCAGTATTTTAACTGGTAGCTTTTTTTTATTTACAAATAGGTCGTCAGCGTATACCTTTGGGTTCTCTGTCTTCTTCTTCCGCGAGGAGTGGTGAGTTTGACTATTTCTTACAGTTTATGAGTTTGGTAGCAACCTGCTGTTATTCACTCCTTATGTGTTGCTAGGACAACAGAGATGTTATTACATAATTTATCTTCTATTGTTGATGGTTATGCTGCTGATCATGAGATGTCTGTTTCACATGAAAATGTAAATCCTAATACAACTGCATCATGTAATGCCATTTTCTACATCAAAAGATATATACATAATATTTGGACGCTTCTTGAAATGGATGTTGAGCAAAATTATATACATATTTGCTAGCATTTGTGAGAAACATCTGAGCATAGAGGACCCCTGGTTCTGCAATTATATTTTGCTAACTTGATATCAGATATAGGGATGATTTTGGTGATTTTAGTCGACCTTAGCAAGGTAGTTTGCACTCAAGTATTGTGTTCGAGAGCATATGTGCTTCTGCATTACTTTAACATTTTCATGTTTGCTAATATTGGCCTTAAAACCTTGAGTTTGGTTGATCATTACAAATAGACTGTGTAAACAAGTTTGTTACCCCTAAGTTGCAAAGTGTATACTCTGTTTTTTTTGGTTATGTAATGTTTTTCTGATTTGTTTGTCTTAAATAATTCAGGAGAATAAAATGAGAGTCGCAGTACTGGTTTTTAAAGCAGCATATAAGTTCACAAGAGGTTAGCTATTATCTTTCAGGTAACTTTGCATCCTGAAGTTGTACATCGAACTAACATTCCCTGGGATATAACTGCAGTAATAGGTGCTCAACAACTACGACTAAGTCACTATGTGGTACCTGAAGATGTTAAAGCATCTGGTTATCAGATTGGTGCTGATGAGCTAGGATTTGTAGTTGAAGGTCGTGATCAGAAGAAGCTCATATTTCATGGCGGAGTACCTGGTATTGCACAAAAACTTTGCACATCCACCACTGATGGCCTTCCTACTGATAGTGACTCACTTAAACGCAGACAAGAACTTTTTGGAATTAATAAATTTACTGAAAGTGAACCCCGCAGATTCTGGGTTTTTGTTTGGGAAGCCTTTCAGGACATGACACTTATGATCCTTGCAGTCTGCTTTTGTGTCATTAATGGTTGGCATAGCAACTGAAGAATGGCCTAGAGGTGCCCATGATGGCCTTGGAATTTTTGCAAGTATCTTTTTGGTGGTATTTGTCACTGCAACAAGTGATTACAGGCAATCTCTACAGTTCAGGGATTTGGACAAAGAGAAGAAGAAAATTTCGATCCAAGTCACAAGGAATGGATACCGGCACAAAATGTCAATATATGAGCTCCTTCGTGGTGATATTGTCTATCTTGCCATTGGAGACCAAATTCCTGCAGATGGCCTCTTTGTTTCTGGATGACCTGTGCTCATTGATGAATCTAGCTTGACAGGAGAAAGTGAGCCAGTTATGGTAAGTGATGAAAATCCTTTTCTTTATCAGGTAGGTAAGGTTCAAGATGGATGGTGCAAAATGCTGATGCAAACTGCAAGAGGGAACCCAATGGATTTGGCCAGGAGATGACGCTTTAGAAATGTTAGAATACTTCGCTATTGCAGTTACCATTGTTGTTGTTGTAGCTGAGGGATTGCCTTTTACTGTTACTTTAAGCCTTGCCTTCGCCATGAAGAAGATGATGAGTGATAAGGCAGAACATGATATTTATGACATATCATGTAAGAAAATATTAAATTATTAATTCAATTTCAAAAATATATTCGTTCACCATTATAATTGAAGAGAATTACTATATCACTTATTATTAATTTAATTGTTACAATTCATTTGCCACTAATTTACTCGATATTTATATTGATATAATGTAATAAAAAAATATACATTAATTTCTTATTAAAAATTATTAAATGATCAAAATCTATTTGTATGAATTATGAATGTTACAAAATTTAATTCAATAATGCAAAGCATATATATTATATATTCATTTTAAAAAATTATAATGGAATCCATTGTTACTTTTATATTATTTCTTACTTATAATAAATATCTATATGACATATATATTATGTGCATGTATATGTGTGTATGTCTTTATCTGAAAATCGATAATGTATATTGGTGAAAAAAATACAAAAATATGATTACGAAAGGAAACTCAATTATTTTTAAATTCGGCATTTTAATTTAATATATAAATATTTTGGTAGAATTCTTATTTATATTAATATATACTTATACTAAATTATTCTTATTTATTATATTTTAATTCGTAATTTAATATATAGATATGTTAGTATTATTTTTAGTTATTCTATTCTAATTATATTTTAGACATCTAATTTAAAACAATAGTTGGTTGATATGACTATTTTAATTAATATCAGTGAAATTTCAAAACTTTTTTAGCATACATGTGGAAAGAATCTTGCCCCTTATGTGCAGGTGCTTAAGTATATTTATTGGCTTAAAATTTTAAGACCAATGCTCCTGCCATGTAAAGCATCTGATATTCATTTCCGTCTAATAAATTAAACTAACTTTGTTAAACTCTGAATCACTTATGGATTAATATTACATCGTGGTTCAGATAATAACAATTGTGATTCGCAGCACTATAAGTAACTATTGTATTTTTATTAGTCAATTTTATAATTAAAAAACATATTATAATTAATTATTTAAAATTAAAAATTCAAATGTTACCCGTGTGCGAAGCACGGGCCAGATTGCTAGTTCATGAAACAAGCAAATGACTTGACCAACGCCTTAGCATTCTCAGTAGCGGAATTAAAGAGATGAAACACGTGATTCTCATCTCTCGTCTCCACCACCTCCACTTTCCCAACCCAACCACTCCCCTCCAACACCTCCTTGTAATACAATCCCCTGTGCTTTAGTAGATCCTGCTCAGCCACAAAAATCAACACTCTCTTGCACCCCAGCCCCGATATCCTCGGATCACAACCCGGATTCATGAACGGATCATCCGTTCCGCTACTCCCCGGGCACGTGTAAACCCACAGCTTCTCTATAAATACTCTCTTCTCCGGTTCAACCGGTTCGCCGCCCACCGGTTCTTTCCCCCAGAAATACGAGTGCACCAGAACAATCCCTTCTAGGTTGAAACCGTCCGGGTTATCCAGCCCGACCCGGATAGCCATGTTGTGTGCTAAGTTCGCCCCCGCGCTCACCCGCGAAAAACACGCGTTCAAAATCAGCGTACTCATTCAGCCACGGCTCTTCCCTTGACGAATGAGAAGCCACCCATTTGACCGCATCCCACGAATCCTCGTACGCGGTGGGGAGCGGATGCTCCGGCGCTCGGCGATAATCAACGGAGACGACTACGACGTTGGCTTCGGCCGCGAGATTGTTGAGGTGAGTGTGGTAAGCTGACGAAGCGGCGGTTTCGACCACGAAAGCGCCGCCGTGGAAATAAATGAGAAGGGGGAGTTTTTGAGCGGGATCCGCGGCTTTTGGCACGTAGAGTCGAGCAGAGACGCCGGAATCAGTGTTTATCGTGACGTCCTTGGATTGGACGCCTGTGGCCGGATCGAGCGAGGCGGGAACGACGTCGTTCCCCATTAGTCGCTCGACCTGGCCACCTTTCAGGACTCGAAACATGGGGAAGAAGTCTAGGAGTACTTCATTAGCAGAGCCCATGACTGGTTAAGAGCGGAGAATTGAGAGAGAAAAAAATTAGAAAAGTTGATTTCTGAGGGGCCGTTTGGCCAAACTTAAAAGAAGTGACTTCTTGCTTAAAATAAAGAAGTGGAGTAGAAGTGAGAAGTAAATAAGTTAATAAAGTGTTTGGAAAAAAAGCAGAAGCTGTGAGAGAGAAGCTAGTATTCTCAGCTTCTTAAAAGTGCTTCTACTTCTTTACACAAACGGGACAAAAAAAGCAGAAGTCAGAAGCAGCTTCTGCTTACTGTTACCAAACAAGCCCTGATAGTGTGGAACCGTGGATAGTAGTGGTACTATATATAATGGACGAGTATAGCTGTGGTAGATGGATAACGGTGCGGCTTTGTTAATTAATGCCGATATTTTCATTTTTCGGAGTTAATCCTTCTGTTGTTTTTTATTTAACGTTTTGACGAGTGTTTTGACCGGGAGCGTAAACAAACCAAGCTGTTTCTGAGCTACTTGAACTCGGCTCGTCAAATATTCGAATTTGATTCCATAACAATCGAGCCGAGCTCAAGCTCGAGCTATTTGGATGTTTTGCCGAGCCGAGCTCGAACTTCAAATTACTCGGCTCGTAAGGTTCGCGAGCCTTATCGAGCCTTACTTTTTTTTAAATTTTTTATATCATAAATATGTTATTACAAATATATTTAATATTTGATTTATAATTTATATATTTAATAGAATCGAACTCGAGCCAAACCAATCATATTTCGAGTTTTGTCAATATTTAGTGACTTGATTCGAGCTTTCGAGCCGAACTCGAGCCTATCGAACAGTTTACGAACCGAGTTCCAAACTTGAAATTAAAGGCTCGATCGAACTCGAACTCGAGCTCGAACCTCGAACTTTTCAACCGAGCCGAGCCTGATAGTGTTCGACTCGGCTCGGCTTAATTACACCCCTAGTGTTGACTGAGTAGTTAAAAATATTATTTTCAAAATTTTTTTCAAAATAAAAAATATATAGACAAAAATTTTATTCACAAAAATAAAAAACAATAAATTTTATTACCCGGTGTCCCGGTCAACTCACTAAAGATGTGTGCCAAAAATTAAAACGTCAAATAAAAAAAACAGGGGGAGTACTAAATATAATGATAATTTAGTATAAATTAGGGGCCGTTTGTCTTATCTTAAAAGAAGTGACTTATTATTTAAAATAAAAAACGGAATTATAAGTGATTAGTGAATTTGATTTATAAGTTTTTAAAGGTTTTTGGATAACTTTTACTTATAAGTCAATTTAGTGTTTGGTAATTTAAATTTTTAAATTAAAAAATTGAAATTATGAAAATAAAAAAAACTTTATTAATAAATAAAGTTTATTACATATTAAAATTTTAAAAACTTCATAATAAAATGTAATTCACTAAAAAAAGCTCACATTTTCTACTTTCATGGCCCCAAAAAACAAAAAAAAAACATCATGCTTATTATATTTTGGATTGCAAGCAACATATTTTCAAGAAATTTTCTATATATTGTGACGATTTTCAAGTCATCATGCTTATTATATTTTTGATTGCGCTTGTAAAATATTTTACATATATTGTTGCGGTAATATATATGTCAGAAAAAATATATTTCAAACTTGCGAGTAAATTAGGGCAGCCTAGGCAAACTTGTAAGTCCCGCATTGCTACACTGTTAAAAAAAGAGTCAGCAACTACCGGATACCAAAGTCCCTCCTCTTCACAAAAGAGTTGACTGGATACAACTTATTTTATTGAAGGCTCCCCTCTCTCACGAGCACAAGGGTAATTTTACATGACTGAAGGCCTGTCAATGTGTCAAACACATTCGCTCAAGTATATCCATTTGACAAAAAGACTTGTCCCTACTACATCCTGCGTGGTTGCTTAGACACTTGAGGAGCTTGTACGATAATTGGGGTCTGTACAAATGCCAAGGTCCTAACTTGACGATGAAGTCCTCAATGGATTTCAAATTATATTGCTTGCTCTTTAAAAATCTTGGCAGATTTATATTTCATTTTGGTCCTTACATGATGTCATACTTGCACCAGCGTACATATTGCTAGCACTGCATTACTCTATATAGTTTACTGATATTTTATATCCAGTTGTTTCAGCGACTATAGGCATTCGGAAGCTTGAAGAGTTTTAGTTCTCCGGTACATCCAACTATACTGAAGAACCGGGGGTTATTGTTATGCCATATCTTGACATAACCTATTTATTTCTTAATTTTTTTATTATTTAAGATTAATAATTAATTAATTTCCAACAAGTAATTATGAAACGAGGAAAGAATCAATAATTACAGAAAATATCTCCAAATGATATCTTTTAAATCAGGAAAGATATCACAACTCGAAGATTATATCAGATTAAAATCAATTAACTCAGCATTTAACATGGCATATCCCTTTGCATAAAAAAAACATGGATATCCCTAAAGTCTATCGGGATAGGCCCAATAACAACAGAACTGCGTGGGCTTGATCTTATAAAAATATACGTACGCGGGCATCTTGTGATATGAGATCCGATACACGAGACAGATCAAGACATTTATCAAGCTCAACCTCTCTTTTTTCATAAACCTTAAATCCCCAAACTCATAAAATTCTTGTTGATCAAAATCCTCCGTTAACAAGAGCTATAATCCCTTGGATAGAAAATAGCAGTAAGCACTCTTTTTCTTGATTCTGTATTCTGGATGACTACTTTTAAAATGTAGAATGGTGTTTTAACATAGTATGTTTTTTTGTTGTTTGTTGGATACGGACTATGGATTCCAAGAGACTCGAGTGTAGTAATTTATTTGATCTGCAAGATGGAATATTAATTTAATGCAGACCGATATAACAACAAGAGTTTATAGTTGCTGGATTGTTACAATTTTGTTGTTAAGTTCCTGACGGTAATTGTTAAAACTGCTGCTCTCCGTAGCAAAGTTGTCGGCAAAAATATAATAGGTGGCAAATGCTTTTTCAACGACGGTTTTTGTGCTGAAATTTTTCGGTCGCTATTTTCGTAATTGGCGGTCCTTGATTGGACGTCGTTCCCCATGAGACGCTCGATCTGGCCACCTTCCAGGACTCGAAACATGGGGAAGAAGTCATGGAGTACTTCATTAGCAGAGTCATGACTAATTAAGAGCGAAGAATTAAAATAGAAAAAACCCAGAAAACTTGATTTGTGAGTGTGTGGGTAGCAGTGTTATTATTCAGTGTTCAAGAAATAGCCATCCTGTCCCAGGTGGTACGGTCGGGATACCCTCTAGTGATTAATCGGGAAATCAGGATTAATCGGAAAGATTAATCGGACATATATTATTTTTAAATTATTATAATTAAATGTAGTGGGTGTTTGGGAACGTAGCTTCTGAGCTTAAAAGCTCACAAGCCCACTTTCTTTTTCTTTGCGTCCGTTTGGCAAATTGAAAGAAGTGCTTATTTAAACTAAAAGAAGCTCAATAAATAAGCTAGAAAACCTAACTTATTGCTGAGGCTCGGCTTCTGCTTCTTTTCTCCATTCCCGGTGTTCAGTGATAGACAAGCATCAATTGATATGATCTTCATCTCCCAAGTGTTGCTGCAGATGAAAGAATATTTTCCTTTTTTGGTGCTTCAATGTTCTGATAAAATTTAGTATTTTTAAAATATTTCATGTATTAAAAATAAAAGATCTTTTATTATTATAATTTATTTTTTAAAAGAAACAAATTATTATATTACAAAATTACCAAATTATACCAACTTATAAATTAAGTTATCCAAACACTTAAAAAACTTATAAGTCACGATATCCAAACACTTATAGCAGCTTATAAGTCCAAACCAACTTATCATTTTTAATCCACTTTTTTACTTTAAGTAATAAGTCACTTCTTTTAAGCTCAGCCAAACGACCCCGTAATTTGATAATATTATCTACTTTTCACTACTAGTAGAGTTAAACTTGTAAACAATATAATAGCATATTTTTTTTAAGAAATATAATATCATATATTGAATAAATACTTGATACTTGATACATGCAATACAAAATCATTGATTAAATAAATATATACCAATCAATATCTTATAAATAATGTAAGAAATATTAAATAAAATTAGTCATTTTACTTTTTTATAAGGTATTAAGTTAAGTACAAGTAAATACTTAATTTCTTATAATATAATCAAAATTTTAGATTTTATTAATTGGAAATAATTTCTTTTATTATTGGCCGCCTGGACCGCATAGGACCGATTTTTGTAAAAAAAACGTCTAATTCACCGCTTAAGACCAAATCAGGGCGTTTTGGTGCCGCCTAGAAGCTAGGCACCGCCAAAACGGTCATACCGATTTTTAGAACACTGTTATTATAGAAAGGAGTAGTGTAGAGGTGGTAGATGGATAATATTTAAATGATGTGGCTCTGTTAATTAGTGCCAATATTATCAAATAATAAAAAATATTAATTAGGCTTTAACTGAAATATTTCTCACAATAATTTATATTTATAATCAGTATAGTAAAAAGCGGAAATGAAACTTAATCAGTGAAATCACGAAATAGTAAGGATTAATTAGAGATTAATTAAATTAATCGGGGATCAATCAGATTAATCGGGATAAATCAGAGAGTTAATTAGTTCAGCGAATTACGGAATAGGAATTAATCATGATTAATCATCAACTTTTTAAACAGAGTTTATAATCAACTTTTGGTGTTACTAATACGAATACATGAATATAGTACTCTCCGTCCCCTTTTATATTTTTATTTTAGGTTTTAAGAAGTCAAATTAATCAATTTTTGACTATATATTATGAATTATCTGTTTATTATTATTAAAATCTGAAAATTACATTTTAAAATAGACTAAATATACTTTATAATAATATAATTTTATCATTTTCTTAATTATATAATACATATAAATTTCAGTCAATGTGGAATCTATTTGACTCGTCAAAAATCAAACTGTACATAAATATATGGCGTGTTTGGTTGAGAGAAGCGGAAGCTGCTTCTGGCTTCTGCTTCTCTTGACCCGTTTTTGTAAAAAAGTAGAAGCACTTTTAAGAAGCTGAGAATGCTAGTTTCTGTCTCACAGCTTCTGTTTTTTTTCCAAACATTTTATTAACTTATTTACTTCTCACTTCTACTCCACTTCTTTACTATAAGCAAAAAATCACTTTTTTTACGCTAACCCAAACGGCCCCATAAAATATACTTCACATTCTATTCGAAAGAATGTGGATTGCAAATTGTATAAAACACTTCAACATCGGAAAGTCAATGAGAGAGCACATGCGGCGTTTTAATATCCCCACATGATTCGTCAAAAAAAAATCCCTCACATGCTAACTTTTGTAAATATATTATTACCTTGTCAAAAATCTTACAAATTATTATCTTTTTAAATATATAAGTAATTAAATTGCAAAAATACCATATCTCTTTTACCCCCCTCTTTCCTCCACTTATCGCGAAGTCACCTCCCTCCTTCGTCCAATCCCACATCGAAACCCTCACCCCTCTCTCGCCAAATCATTTCTCACCGATAATGACTTCTCATTCTCTATTCTCGCTCTTGCGCTGATCAATTAGACGTCCCCGAACTTAAAATGCCTTTGGAAATTGGGCATGTCCGTGCATTTTGCCTTCGAGATGATTTTGAATTTGATAATGATTTTGCCGATATTGAATTTGATAGTCCCAAATGTTGTGGGAATGCTTCCTGTTAATGTGTTCATCGAGATGTTGATGACAAGCTCTTGTGTACAGTCTCCGAGCTGTAGTGAAATTGTACTCGGTTGTTCTTTCGATAACAAAGAGCACGAGGTTGTATTTTAGAAAAATGCGTTGTTAGGTTCGTTGTTTTTAGTTAACTAGTTGAGAAGCCGCGCGTTGCGACGACCTATAAAAATTATATTAATGATTCAAAATTAGTATTTGTAAGATAAAATAAATGTGTGGCAGTCTATAAAAATTATATTAATTATTTAAAATTGATATTTGCAGAATAAAATAAATTTTATATGATAAACATCTCGATGCAATACCAATATTAATATATAAAATTACAAAATTGGACTATAATTCATGAGTGAAAAAATGAAAATAAATTTCTACATATAATTAACGATTTAAAACATGACGAAACTAAATTTTGGTTGCGTTTTTTTAAGAAGTAATCATGTTTTTCACTAACATTGTCATTAATTTTCAAACACTACCTATTAGACATGTACACCGCATACGGCTCTTTAACAGAATTGGTTGATGACGTCTAGCAATATACATTGATTGACCAATAAAACAGACAGTAAGCTTGCAAAAACATAAGTGCGTAAAAGTCAAAAAGATATTAAGGTGCAACTCTGAAACCATCCCCAATTTTAATACGGATAAACATTATGTTCTATTTATGCGAACATTAATCATGTCGAGACGTATGAATTCCAATCCATGCAGGTGTATATTAGTGACTCCTTCCTTTAATTTTTTTGGATTGGTTGTCCACAAAAACATCAATTTATATTCATGAGATAGCAGTCTACTCCCACATCCAACAAACTCTTAGTTTCGTCAATCAATCATCTCTATCGCCATTCAAAACATCTATCATATTGTAACTCATTATTGTATTAGATGGAGAACATATATAGGCAAAAAAAAATTGTTTATAAAGTGTATTCGCCCCCTCACCGTATGTGTAGAACGATAACTTCCCAAGATTAAACGGGTTATGATGTCGTTGCATAAGAACGGCACCACCAGTGAGTAGGGTTGTGGTATTGAGAGAGAGTAGGTTGTGTTTAGATGATACAAAACCCTACAACCTATAAGGGTATTTATAGGTGCAGAGAGACTTGTGTGCTACTCTTTTTTATAATTAGATAATTTGAAACAGAATTAGAATAAAAAACTTGTAAGCTACTATATTTCATAAATAATCTGAAACGGAATCAGATTAATTAATGCCAAGATATATACCATATCAATTAATCTGAGACAAAAAAGTAGTTTTTATTTTTGATATTTTTCATCCAAAAATTCCAGAAAATTAGAAAAATAGAACGGAGCTATTTGAGAGGCGCCACCTACACGCCCTTCGCTTCTCTTTTATATAAATATATTAATGATTTGATGGTTACTTTTAATTGATTTCATTGTTTGTGATATTAGTATGGGCTCTGTGGGGGTACTCATTTTCGCCACTTACAACTTATTATGCAATTAAATATATTTTTCAACAGATTTTTTTCAAAATTGCATATATAAAAACTAATAGTTGCAGATATGATTGCAAATACAACCTCTGTATTTTTGCAAATATTTTTCGGAATATAGTATTTTTATTATTTATTTTATAAAATGACAATATTTTTGCAAAAAATCTTTTAAGTTTGGATATTTATGAAAAAAGTCCTGAAAATTATTGGATGCTATTTTGACTATGTCAACTGGAGTAGAAGTTATATTTTAAAATCACAACTAATTTTTTGATGCTAAAATATAGTAATAACTGTACGTATTTTAGCATCACTTTTGAACATGCTTTAAACCAGAATCTAAAACATTAAAAATCTTGATTTTCCTTGTGATTTTTTTTAAATTCGACTTTACAAATTGTATATGATCCCATTAAATGATGATTTATATTAATATTTTATCATTATTTTAATAATTATTATATCTAAAAATTATAAATATAACACTCATAAATTAAAAATTATTTTTCACTCTTGCATAACTTGCGACTCGTAAAAAGTACTCCCTCTGTCCCTATCATTTATTTACGTTATTTTTTGGTACGTTTTTTAAGGCTTATTTAAAATATAGTTTCATAATATATTTTTTAAATTTTTTTCCCTGAATAAAAGTTTGATGTTTAAAATTTTATTCAGAAAATGAAAATTTTAGAAAAAAATTGTAAAACTATACTTTATAAGAGCCTCAAAATGCATGCAAACAATGAACATAAACTATGAATATCTGTTTTAAGGCATGACAAACACCCGCTTAGAGCATCTCCAACCATCTAAAACCCTTGGCTAAAAAGTGAATTGGCATACTTAAAATAAAAAAATTTAGCCAACAGCTCCAAAAACTCAACTCTAACCATGCTCACCTGTTGTCTATAAATTTAGCCAACCTCCTATGGATGGCTAAATTTGTCGAACCTCTACAGGTCTGTAAGAAATCTGTAGGAAGATTGTATATCATTTATTACCATATTGAACTGATATTATGATATATTCTATTTTAACAATTTAAAATATTAATAACATACTATTTTCAAATTATAGCCAACCAATATAGTCAGTACCATTGAAGCAAAATGTCTTACAGGTTCAGCAAATTTTACATAATATCTTACACGTCCAATTTAGCCAACGATTATAACCAACACCGTTGGAGATGCTCTTATGATCCCGACTCCCGTGTATCCATGTTTGTTTTGACAGATTAGCGAATATTTAGCAAATCAACATTCACTTATCCAACTGAACCTTCTGTGCTCACTCCCACCACTCTCTTAGCAAACTGCACCCAGTGCATCATCATTGTTAAATGGGCAATGCTAGAGACCCCAAATTTTTTTCCCAAAATTTGTTACCAAATGACGTGGATAATAAGTAGCGAAATTTGATTGGGTGATTGATGAATCTGCAGGGGGCTCTCATTATTATGAGAATGAATGCAACCAATGAAATTTTGCCACGTCATTTGGGAAAAAATTTTGGGACAAATATTTGGGGTCCCTAGCATTTTCCTTGTTAAATTTGGTTTTGTTTTGATTCAACATCAAAAATTAACTACTTCAACCGTCTTCTTTTATATGTTTCTTTTGAAAAATTTTGTATTTTAAGAAAAAAAATTTGTTGAGTATTTAATTTCTTTTTTTATCACTAATACATACACTGCATTAAATGATTTTTGTGTAGTATATGTGTGGTAGTCAAAAATGAAAACTTGTATTCTGAGGATATTCTTTAGAAAAACATTCAAAAATTTGCTTTGAAAAAAAAACAGGGACAAATATTTTGACACAAATATTTTTTTTTCAAAAAGACCATGTAAAAAAGGGACGGAGGGAGTATTTCGTTCTTTTTTGTTCTATCGTTGTATGAAAAAATAAACTTGGAATTAGTAAAACACGGGCTATATTTTGGTACTTTTCATTTTCGGAGTTATAGTCCTTAAAAGATGAATTTCTAGGCTGTTTAATTTTCTTCCACGGTTTCATACATAAATTGATAAGGAAAAAAAAACCCCAATCTCACTGATACAATTAAATCATTTCTTTGGATTTTTAATTTCTGTCGAGAGAACAAATTTAAAAATCCAAATATATATCCTTGCGTCAAGATTCTGACAGAGGATTGATCTTTTATGAGAAACTATTGTTGCAGTATCTGGTATCTAACTATTGTTATCTTGCATTCAACTCACTCTTAAATATAATTTAAAGTATTAACTCTTAATGATTTAATGCGGGTTCAACTCCAACAATATTTGTTATATTTGCTTCTTATTTTATTTTATATTATTAAAAGTAAGTTGTGTGTATAAAACTACAAAAGAAAATGAATGGAGAGAGGACGTTTGCTTACAAGTTTATTATTATAAAATATATTAGGAGTAGTTAAGAGGAACAAAGTTCTATGTAGTCCACATATTTACTGTAGTACCGTATACCACGTATGTTCTGCAACTATAGAATGGAATAAAAACATTGCAAAATGTATGAAATTTGTTATTTTGTGAAACCTGTGCCCTGAGGGCACAGGATAAACAAGCCCTTGAAAAAATTACTCATATTAAGAAAACATTATTTAGATATAAATTTCTCAATTGTATCCCTAATAAATACATGAATGTAGACTCTTATTTAACACACATTAATTGTTGCACAACTTTCAAGAAAGGCAATTTTGAAATAATGTCAATATATTTACATTGGAAACTAAAAGTAAAAGTGGACAAGTATTATGAGGCAAAAATTATTTACAGAAAGATTTTACCAAAGATGATGAGAATGTGAACTCTCAACCATTTATGCGTTGGAGAGATCGTTTCTTATTTTGTGCCGAAGCAATTTATAAAGCACAGGCTGAAATTGGTTAAATCAAAATGCATTACTTAAACGCTACTGCGGGTACATGTGAAGAAAGAAAGGGCTATATTTGCGAGAGAATTGGAAGTTCCTACTGTAATGATGATTACTTAACAGGGAGATTCACTGCAAATACTAAATTAGCCCATTATTACCGAGATAATGGCCTACTTCTTCACATCCACCGCATAATGCATGCAGTTGTTGATAGACAGAAGAATCATGGTATACACTTTCGTGTACCAGCTAAAGCGTTATGTATTGTGGATGAAAGGAGTACTACTGTGACTACATCCGGTTTAAATACACTATATCAACATCCAATATAATACCTCTGAAAACAATGAATATCAGAAATATGAAGAAAAATTTCAAGCTAAAGAAATTGCGAAGATTTGAGTAATAGACCGTCGACAATAGAAGATAAAACGGAACACATATTGTGACAAAACCTACATTCCAGGTGTACGTGTTACTCATATTTCTTAATACATCATGTATTATGACTTTAAACGTCCAACATATAAAAAACAGAGAGTACTCCTATCTTCTTCTTACATGAGAAACAATATATCTTGCAATTTAATTTCACTCAAGTATCGATATCATAAATACAAAAGTTAAAAACCTTTTATTAATTTATTTGTGTGGAACCGTTACAACCAAAGCACCGAGATGCATCACCCACTCTTGCCCTCATTCATGAAACCCGCAAATGTCTTCACCAAGGACTTAGCATTCTCTGTGGCGGAGTTAAAGAGATGAAACACATGATTCTCATCTCTCGTCTCCACCACCTCCACTTTCCCACCCCAACCACTCCTCTCCAACACCTCCTTATAATACAATCCCCTGTGCTTCAACAGATCCTGCTCCGCCACAAATATCAACACTCTCTTGCACCCCAGCCCCGATATCCTCGGATCACAACCCGGATTCATGAACGGATCATCCGTTCCGCTACTCCCCGGGCACGTGTAAACCCACAGCTTCTCTATAAGCACTCTATGCTCCGGTTCAACCGGTTCGCCGCCCACCGGTTCTTTCCCCCAGAAATACGAGTGCACCAGAACAATCCCTTCCAGGTTGAAACCGTCCGGGTTCTCCAGCCCGACCCGGATTGCCATGTTGTGTGCTAAGTTCGCCCCCGCGCTGTCACCCGCGAAAAACACGCGTTCAAAATCAGCGTACTCATTCAGCCACGGTTCTTCCCCTGATGATTGAGAAGCCACCCATTTGACCGCATCCCACGAATCCTCGTACGCGATGGGGAGAGGATGCTCCGGCGCGCGGCGATAATCCACGGAGACAACTACGACGTTTGCTTCGGCCGCGAGATTGTTGAGGTGATTGTGGTAAGCGGGCGAAGCGGCGGTTTCGACCACAAAACCCCCACCGTGAAAATAAATAAGGAGGGGGAGTTTGTGAGCGGGATCGGCGGCTTTTGGCACGTAGAGTCGAACAGAAACGCCGGAATCGGCGTTTATCGAGACGTCCTTGGATTGGACGCCGGTGGCTGGATCGAGCGATGCGGGAACGACGTCGTTCCCCATGAGACGCTCGACCTGGCCACCTTTGAGGACTCGAAACATGGGGAAGAAGTCATGGAGTACTTCATTAGCAGAGTCCATGACTTATTAAGAACGAAGAATTGAGATGGAAAAAAAACTAGAAAACTTGATTTGTGAGTGTGTGGGCAGTAGTGTTGGTATATAATGGAGAAGTATGGAGGTAGTAGATGGATAACATTTAAATGATGTGGTTTTAATTAATCGGTTTTGCTGGTGTGTGCTCTAAGCATCAAATTTTATATGTTTAATGGATTTTGATTGGCTCATGCTTCTTTATCATGGTGGATCCCCTGCAAATTCACCAACCACACCAATCAAAATCCACCAAAATTATAGATATTGGTGCTTAGCATGTACGCATGGGCACACACCAGTCAAATCCTTAGTTAATTAAGCTTTAATTGACATATTTCTCATAATAATTTATATTTATAATCAGTATAGTAAAAATGGAAATAGTATTTAGTCGATAAGATCACAAAATAAAGATTAATCGGATATTAATTAAATTAATCAGAGAGTAATCAACTTGATTGAAGTGTTAATCAGTTCGGCGACTTACGGAACATTGATTAATCGATCGTGATTAATCATTTACTTTTAGAACGTATCAGTGAGAATATATAAATATAATAATTCATATGTACTCTTTTACATTTTCATTTTAATTTTCCGAAAGTTCACATTAACTAATTTTTGACTAAATATTACAAATTATTCATTTATTGTTTTAAAATCTGGAAATTATATATTATAACAGACTAAATATATTTTCTGCTGATATAAATTTTCATTTTTTTAATTATATAATATATATATATTTCAGTTAATATATAGTCAAAAATCAAGCTGTACTAAAATATAAAATAAAAATTACATTTCACATTCTATTTGAAAGAATGTGGATTGCAAATTGTATAAAACACCAGCAAAAAGTCAATGGGAGATGACATGCGTCGTTTTATTATCCCCCACATGCTTCATCAAAAATAAATAAAAATTCCCCACATCATCACATGCCATTAGTCAAATATAGACGCTCGTTTTTGACGTAAATGTGTCTGATTTATCTCAGAAAAGGAGCTTTCACAGTGGTTCTTATATATGTTTCTGGTTGTATATTTATTACCCATTTTAATTTTAATTTAATAATCAAAACGTAACTGCCTTGTTATTATCCTAAGTAATTAACGCCGTTGATCTGCAGTTAACCTCTTTGAACATTTCTGAATAACATTTAAAATGGACTGGCGTTGTTAACTAGTGTCAATAAAAAAATTGTTGACAAATTTCTCATAACAATTTAGTTTAATAATCGACATACATAGTTATTATTACAAACATAAAAATATAATTATAATTAAATGTTAAAATATATATATTTTGTGTATAGACATATATTTTTTACTTGAGAGAATAGAGAATTACAATTTGTTTGAAATACTTACCACTATCATCCAGGTGTAAATTCAATTAGAGATGACATGCCTCATTTTTAGCTCGGCCCAACCTTACTATATTTGCTACTTGCTCGGTCTCAAGCTCAACCCTCTTTTTTGCCGTTTCTTTTTTGGGTGTCTCATCTAATTTTTAATATTTTAAAATTCATCAAAAATAATCAATCAGTCTCAAAAACAACTTGTTATGGACGTTTTAAATAGTATACTACTTTTCTATCCGTGTATGAATATCTAACCATCAGAATTATAACATTTTTTTATTACGTCCAACGCTTTTTAACTACAGGACGGATGCTTTCAGGTATTATTTCTGAATCTCAAAGTGCATTTGTTCCGGACCATCTTATTACGGATAATGCAATTGCAGCATTTGAGATTAATCATTGGTTGCATAGGAAAACGAAAGGTAAAACAGGTTATGCAGCTCTTAAGATTGACATGAGTAAAGCTTATGATAGGGTGGAATGGGATTTTGTGATGGGGGTGTTTCGAAGAATGGGGTTTGACGAAAAGTGGTGTAAATGGATTCAATTATGTATGTTGACAGTTGCTTACAAATTGGTGGTTTCAGGTAATGAGATTGGCCCTTTTGTTCCTAGTCGAGGGTTACGACAAGATGACCATATATCGTCACATCTTTTTTTGCTGTGTGCGGAAGGTCTGTCAGCTTTAATTCGTAGACAACAAGTCATGGAAACCATTCATGGCTGTAAAATTGCTAATGGAGCTCCGGTGGTCATTCATTTTTTTTTTGTAGATGATTGTTATTTGTTCTTTCGAGCCAATGATATGGAAGCAAATTGTATTAAAGAGTGTCTCATTATTTATGAAAGAGCTTCGGGTCAGCAAGTGAATTTTTAGAAATCTTCGATCTCTTTTAGTCATAACATGTTGGACTCTAATAAAACTGTTGTGAGTCACGCACTGCAAGTTCCTGTTCGAGCTGATGCTATGTATCTTGGTCTTCCCAAAACTGTTTCGAGTAATAGATGGGGGACATTTAGGTATGTTAAGGAAAAAATTTGGAACAGGCTGCAGAGTTGGAAGGGGCTTACTGTGTCCAGGACTGGGAAGGAAATTCTGATCAAATCAGTGATCCAATCCATTCCTTCATATGTGGCAGGTATGTTTCTCCTTCCTATGAAGTTATGTGAAGATATCGAAGTTCTTATAAATAAATTCTGGTGGTTTTCGGATGTGGATAAAAGTAAAGGGATTAGATGGATGTCCTGGAAAAATATGTGCCACCCTAAAAAATATGGTGGAATGGGTTTTAAGCGTATTCGGGAGTTTAACCTGGCAATGCTATGTAAGCAGGCCTGGAGAATTTTAACTGACCCTAACTCTTTTATTGCAGGTTTTCTAAAGGCTCGTTATTTTCCTAATAGTAATTTTGAAGAGGTCGGGTTGGGGAATAATCCGAGTTATGTTTGGCGTAGTATCTTGGCGTCTTAGCACCTGCTTTGTAATGGGAGTGCTCGAAGAATTGGAAGTGGAGAGACAGTTAGTATCTGGAAGGACGCGTGGTTGCCAACTGTAGGTCACTCGAAGATTATTACACCTGTTTAGAATGATTTAGAAGATACTAAAGTTTGTAGTTTTATGGTTTAGAAGATACTAAAGTTTGTAGTTTTATGGTTAATGACATGATGGAATGGGATTTGGAGATTTTGAGGGACTTATTTATTGAGGATGATGTTCAACAAATTTTAAAAATTCCTTTGAGCAGTAGCAGGACAGAAGATTCGTGGTTGTGGATAGAAGGGGAGAAAGGGGTGTATTCGGTCAAGAGTACATACTGTAGTTTGTTTCAAGACTATAGTCGTGTGCTTAGTTTTGGGGGGGGGGGTTTAACTGGCTTAAACTCTGGTCATTATCAATGCCTCTGAAAGTTAAGAACTTGATTTTGGAGAGCTTTACAGAAGTGTCTTCCTACTTTGGACAATTTTAGATGTAAATTTGTGGAGGTCTATCCTTTATGTCCTGTATGCCAAGAAGAGGTGAAACACTGAGCATATCATATTTGTGTGTTCGTTTGCTCAGAGTAGTTGGAAGCTTGCTAAGGTGGATTGTTTTTCAAATTTGAACTCATCTTTTGATGACACAATGATGGAGGTATTTCAACCTAAATCTTCTAAGGAGCTAGAAATTATTTGTTCTATAGCTTGGCAGTTATGGGCTCATAGAAATAGTGTGGTGTGGAAAAAGAGGTTCCAACCTCCATCGGTAGTGGTTAACAAGGCTGGGTCATTTATTTTTCAATGGAAGATTGTCGTTCTCTTATTAAAGACTTACGGTCCTATTCAGTTTATTTAATTAGACGATCAGCGAACTCAGTAGCTCACGCTTTAGCAAGGGAGGCTGGTTCTTTGTCTGATCATAAGGAATGGTGTGATTTACCTTCCTTCCTTTTCGATGTTTTGATGCTTGATTTAATATAGTGTTGCTCTGTTGATTTAAAAAAAAAAAAAAACTACCGGACGGATACACGTTCAACACTTTTTAAACGTTGAACAGATAAAATAATCATTTCGGTTGCCAAGCTTAAAAAATCCATAAAATGGATAAATATTCATTTTACTCGTCATTATATGTTAAGCCTATGAAAAAAAAAATATCATCTCCACTATATATTCATCTAGTGACAAAAGTCAAGTATCTATTCAAAACGTCCCAAACACGTATATGTTGGGGACCATTGAAATATAGGCAATTATTTTTGACGTTAAAACATCGAATGACCGTTAGGGGTAAGAATTCAAAAGAATAATATTTTATTTTTATCATAAAAATATTATAAAAAATCAAATCTTTAACTATCAACCGAATTGAATTTGAATTTTGCGTACACTTAATTTTAGGGTGACTATTACATCCAATTCAGCCACAGCTTATCTACATGGGCTTTTAGCGCTTTTAAGTCCTAATATTAGCTAACAAAGAAGAAAGATGCATTTATACACTTAAGTTTAGGATGACTACTACACCCAATTAAATGGACCTCTAGTACTCTTAAATCTTAATATTAGCCGGAGAGAAGAGAGAGATGCATGAGAGATTAAAGAGCAATTAGTGAGACAATAAACTCAGGGTCAGGGAAGGGTTGTGGGCTTGTGGCCGATAATTTCTTCGTTTCATTTTTCCCATTTATAGCTTTATTTATGTCTTTAGTTTGATTTGATAACTTCATTATATGCCGTTTTTTTCGTGGTGTGGTCGCGGGTTAAAATTTTAACAAACCGAGCAATGCGGTGTGGGTTTATACAAGCGCGGTTCAAACCGCACCGCTATTTTCTAATATATAAAAATATATCACATATAATTACACACACACATACACACACACACACACACACACACACACACATATATATATATATATATATTATATTGATAGATTATTTATTATGATGTTATCTCTTATGTGTGTGTATATATATGTTCAAGTAACTCAACTTAATTTTAATAATTTTACAATATAAATTAAGGTTATTTCTAAGACGACAAATTAAATATTATAATTATATCTGTTTTCTCTAAAATAATTTATTAGTTGAAATATTTTCATCTTCATCATTACACTACTCATATTTTACTTTATATTTCTTTTGATTTGTATCGTAACACTAAATTTGTGTATATATATTATAATATTTTTAAATACATATAATTTAAAATTATATTTATAGTCACTTAAATGTACAAATTTTTTGAATGTATAAACCACGCAAACCGCACCGCAATCTTGTGGTGTGATTTACGCGGTTTTTATATTACACGGTGCGATTGCGGTTTACGAATTTTCTCAAACCGCATGCGCGGGTTGGTTCGCGGTTTTAGGAAAAAACCGCACCGCCCGCATCTCGAACACCCCTACCATCTCCAACCGTGGAGCCAGTTTTTGGCCTAAATCTTGGTCCAAATTTAGATCGAACCATCTTTGGATTCCAATAGTCTGGCATAAATTTTGATCCAAATTCATATATCAATATTTTATTATTCAAACTATTTTTATATCATTATTCTAATCTTTTAACAATAATATATGATTTCATATTAATATTAAACTCAACAAAGTCATTAAATTAGAAAAACATTACATTTAAACAAATAAAATAAAATAAAATTTAACATTTTACTTAATTAACTAAAATAAAAGTTACAAAGATTCATGCGCACCCAAAGGGTAGCGGCTGCGGATTCTTACGTTAAAAACAAAAAAAAAAAGATTCAATACTATTCCGAATTAATATATTGTTTCAATTAACTAAATATACAAAAGATAAAAGGTTATTATTATATTACTAAAAAGATTTAGGCCGGTGAATAGTGACGGCCTAAATTTAGGCAAGTACTGTTCACCGACTTAAATTTGGACTAAAATTTAGGTCACTGTTTGAGAAAATTTAGGCCAAAATTGCCCCAAATTTGGCCCTTTAGGCAACGACTGGATTCGCAATATACACACTTTGCAAGGTTTTCGGGAATATATTAGAAATTTAAAATATACATACTTTTTGATTAGTTTGTAACTAGTTGAGAAGCCGCGCGTTACGGCGGCCTATAAAAATTATATTAATGATTCAATATTAATATTTGTAAAATGTAATAATTTTGTGGCTGTCTATAAAAAAAAGTATATTAATGATTAAAAATTAATATTTATAGGATTAAATAAATTTTATATTATAAAAAATCTTGATGTAATACCAATACTAATATATAAAATTGTAAAAATGGACTATAATTCATAGTGAAAATGAAAATAAATTTCTACACGTAATTAACAATTTAAAGTACGACGAATCTTAATTTTATTTGTGTTTTTTTTAAAAGTAATCATTATCTTACATTGTCACCAACCTCCAAAGTTTTTGGATTGATTGTGCACAAAAACATCCAACTTAAATCCGTGAGGCAGCGGTCTATAACTATCCTTTATTTTTTAATAATGTATGAAGAGTCTTCACTTAAAAGCTGCTTGAACGGAGCAAACAGATAATGCATGAATAATATGTTCCTGTATACAAAGTAAATCATTTAAAAATTAACAACAAACATGTCCGATGAACAAAACAAATATTATAAAAGAATAAACAACAAAATACATCACTAATAGTTAATTTATTGATATCATCCATCAATATCATGTAAAGACTATATTCTTCTCGCGTGTTTGGATTTGTCGACTGCCACATAGCGGTCTATAACTACCTTTGCTTGCAACAACCTTTATTTTTTTTAATACCATATAAACAGCCTTCACTTATTCACTTATCGTTGCAGAAGAACGGCACCACGGTGTTAGAAATCGAGCAAAAGAACTATCACCAAAGAGAGGTAGGATTGTGGTATTGAGAGAGAGAGTAGGTTGTGTTTCGATGATCCAAAACCCAACAACCTACAGGGGTATTTATAGGTGCAGAGAGACTTGTGTGCTACTCTTTCCCATAATTAAATAATCTGAAACAAAATCAGATTAAAACTTTCAAGCTACTATATTCCATAGATAATCTAAAACAAAATCAGATTCCGAAACTTGCTTCTAATATATCTGAAACTAAAAAAGGTATTTCTAATTTTTGATATTTTTCATCCGAAAAATTCAGAATTTTAGAAAATTAGAAAAATAGAACGGAGCGATGTGAAATGCGCCACCTACACGCCCCTCGCTTCTTCTTTATATAGAAACAAAATCAGACTAAACTTTCAAGCTACTATATTCCATAAATAATCTGAAACAAATTCATATTCTGAAACTTACTTATAATATATCCGAAACTAAAAAAGGTAGTTCTAATTTTTGATATTTTTCATTGAAAAATTCCAGAAAATTAGAAAAATAGAACGGAACGATATGAGAGGCGCCAACTACACGCCCCTCGCTTCTCCTTTATATAAGTATATTGATGATATTGATGATGATTGAAATATTTATATTTTTTTGTAAGAATTGCAATAATTATATTTAATATTATTATTTTTATATGATTGCTATTTTGAAACCTAAAATTCTCAACTAATAAATTTAAAACCGGACCAGTGATTTCAGTTTTCAATCACAAAAAACGAAGGTATTCAATTTCAGTCACAACGAAGTTATTCAATTTCAGTCACGATTTTATCATAAAATCAAACCTCGCTATTTAACAAAATGATTACATGAGTGCAGGGATGGCAATATCAAATACGCCCCGAAACCCGACATGAGTGGCCTGGAACACATGCTACTCAGTTTATATCAGAGGAGCTCAAACACTCGCCACTGCTCATTTTCATGCTCTCACTTCATTCACGTTAATGCCTCATAGTGTAAGCACTTGTTCTCTTTTACTCCATTCTCAATTTCTGCTTTTCTCTACTAAACCTAACCCTAATTCACAGCCCAAAGCTCCCTTTATTCCTTCTCCATCCACCACTCATCCCGAACTAAAACAACTACTTTATCATTAATCTAAAGTTGGTTTCGATAAACTTGACGATGCTCTTCTTGTGTTCGATAAAATGATTCGTTTGAAACCTAGGCTCTCTGTTCTGCAATTCAACCAACTGTTAACTGCCATTGTTCGGATGAAAGAATACTCTGTAGCTGTCTCCATGTTTAGAGAATTGCGTGTATTAAGCATTCCGGTTGATATTGTTACCTTACGACTGCCATCCATTCCTGTTGTCACTTGAATACACTTGATTACGCCTTTTCGTTGCTTGCTGGAATCATTAAGAGCGGTTGGGTGCCCAATGTCTTTACGTACAACACTCTCATCAAAGGCCTTCTATCTCAAGACAGGCCTTTGGAGGCTGAGCATTTATTTAGGAAGCTTATCAGATTTCATGATATTCAGCCCGATGTAGTTATGTATAACACCATCATTGATGGTCTTTGCAAAACTTCAAATACCTCCATGGCTCTCAAGTTGTTAAGAAAGATGGAGAAGTTAGGTTGTAAACCCAATGCGATAACTTATACCTCGATTATTGATTCTTTGTGCAAAGAAAGACGAGTCGATCATGCATTGGATCTTCTGTCTGTAATGAGAGTTAAAGGCATTCCACCAAATGTTATAACCTATACCACATTACTTCAAGGTCTTGGCAGCTCCAGCCGATGGGAGGACGTTGAGCGGTTGTTAAGTGAGATGGGTGCTAGGAAGATCTCTCCTGATCTGCACACCTATAATATATTAGTTGATGCATACTGCAAAGAAGGGAGGACAAAAAATGCTCTAGATGTTATCGAAATTATGATCGAGAAAAGTCTACCTCCTGATGTAATCACCTACAACACACTAATGGATGGATTTTGTTTAACAGGCAAAATGGACAGGGCATTAGAGGTGCTAAATATCATGAGGAGAAATGGGATAGCTCCAAATTGTAATAGCTATACCATTCTGATAAATGGCTATTGTAAGAGGCAGGAAGTAGACGAAGCTATCAAACTCCTCAGACAAATGTCTGTTGAAGGTCTGAAACCTGTAGTTGAAACCTACAATACACTGATGTATGGTCTCTTTCAAATGGGTAGACAGAATGAGGTGCGGAACCTTTTCCATGAAATGATAAAAAAAGGTAACAAACCAACTATCATAACATGTCGAATTCTTTTAAATGGCCTCTGCAAGAACCAATACATGGATGAAGCAATTTCCTTCTTTCGAATGATGGAATGTAAAGGTATAGGTCATGACATTCAAATACATACTATCCTCATCGATGGTCTCTGCAAGAACAGAAAACTTGACGAGGCCAGAAATATTTTTGATAAGCTTCCTTGGAGAGGTTTGCAACCCGATGTGAAGACAGACACTACAATGATCAAAGGATTTTGTCAAGAAGGGTTACTTGAGGAAGCAAAGGTATTACTTTCTAGAATGGAAGTTAGTGGTTGTTTACCGGATAGTGTAACTTACAACACGATCATCCGTGGAAGTCTTTTGAATTAAAGATATGAAGAAGCAGTTGTACTGATAGAGAACATGCGAGCTCGTAAATTCTCAGAAGATGCATCTACCACATCTATGGTACTAGACCTATTATCTAAAGAAGAGCAAGATCCCTCCATTCTTGCTTTCTGCAAATGGTTTTTGCAGTAGGTACTGAATTTTATGGTAATTGTTATGTATTGTCATATTTTAACTTCCTTTAGTTTTCTGCTATAGTAATATGTTTTGCTGAGCAAAAAAAAAAGGGAATCATGGACACATAATTTTAATCAATATTTTTAGTTTTATACCCAACTCCCAAGGGCCCAACTAAGTAAAATTTATGTATGTGTATAAACATGAGCTTGGAGGCTCAGAAAATTTATGTATTTGTATAAACATGAACTTACTGGCTCAGAATTATAATTCTTACAACCACCAGCACATCAGAATTTAAGAATCAACCCCGATATATTTATTCCTAACCCCTCAGTTGTAACACAAAATTATCCAAAAAATGTAAAATGAACTGTTTTGACACACCCAGCCCCCAGGTTCTGCAGGGTTCTCCAATTCAGTACATATATATACTTGCTACCTGCTTTCGTCTTGCAACTTTGACTAAGGTTCAAATCCTCTTGCTATTGTTTCTCAACAGGTGAATGATCAGCCCCTGTCTGTTCCGAAGAACTACAATGTAGCATTTTGAATTTGAACTATTTGCTTTTGATGAGGTAAATGAAAGTGCGTGTGATCAATACCAAGTGATTCTTGTTAACCACTCGACTACGACAATATTCTTCTTTGGTCATTACCAAGTTAATTTTTTGCATTTCTATATTATTTTATATATTTGATTTTTAAGAAAAAATGGTATCCCCACATATAACATTGTTGATCACTAAATAGAACTATGTTCTAAGATCCCTGAGAACGGTGAGAGCTTCGTGGCTGTTACTCACCTATGACCTCACAGAAGTAAGAAGCAAAACCTCTGCACTTCTCTATATTTGTGGTTCCACAAATTTTGTAACACAGAACCAAGGATTCTGAATTCAGAATGTAATCTTCAGACTTGAACTCAAATAAAACATGAGAATGACACAAACTTAATCAAAGTGCTTATTCATGTGCATATAATATGAACAATTTATTTGATATATTTGGCGGGGAATTATTGCAATCACTAAACACGAACTTGCTTTGATTTCCCTTCGTTTATGAATGAGGCGATTGACCTCACCATGAACACAGCATTCTGATTTGTGGGATTAAACAGATGAAATACATGATCCTCATCTTTTGATTCCACAAATTCAACTTTTCCTCCCCACCCACTCTTTTCCAGCAATTCTTTGTAATACACTCCCCTATGCCTCAAACCATCTTTCTCAGCCACAAATACTATGACTCTCTTGCACCCCAGGTTCGAAATCTTCGGGTCTGAACCTGGATCAATCAGAGGGTCATCCAAGCCCCTACTACTTGGATTGACAAAAAGCCACAACTTCTCCATAAAGGCTCTACTTCGCGGGTCGAGAGGTTCACCCCCCACGGCTTCCTTCCCCCAAAAATATGAATGCACCAGAACAATCCCTTCAACTTGCACACCATCTGAATTTCCTGACCCTGAAAGCATGGCCATGTTATGTGCTATGTTAGCCCCCGCGCTGTCACCACCAAAAAACACTCTTTGAAAATCAGCGTACTTATTCAGCCACGCATCTGGACCCTTTCCAGAGGAATGAGAAGCTGCCCATACAATGGCAGACCATGAGTCCTCGTACGCGATGGGTAGTGGATTTTCAGGGGCTCTGCGGTAATCCACAGAGAAAACCATAATGTTGGCCTCAGCTACAAGGTTGTTGAGAAAACAGTGATAGAGCGGAGAAAAGGCAGTTTCAATAACAAAAGCACCTCCGTGAAAATAAACAAAGAGTGGAAGTTTCTCATCAGTGTTTACGGATTTTGGCACGTAAAGTCTAGCAGAAATACCACACTCTGCATTGATCAAGACATCCTTGGATCGGACGCCTGTGACCGGATCAACTGATGCAGGGACTGTATGGTTCCCTACTAATCGCTCCACCTCGCCACCTTTTAGGACTCGGAAAAAGGGGGAGAAGTCCTGGAGTATCTCATCAGTGGAAGCCATGAGTGCTTGAGAGGAAACAATTAAGAGAAAGAAACTTGTGATACAGGTGTGTTGCTAGCTAGCCCAGCAGGGCCTTTATAATATCTTGTTTACAGAAAAACAAAGATGGATGTGATCACTACATAGTTGTGTAACATTTAATAGAATATTGAGCGGTCCCTTTAACTAAACAGGATGATTAATTTAACTACTTATTGGCCGGTCAGAACCTTTTGCTCTTGTCTTCACTGAGAAGAGGCCAGGGATTCAAGCTCTGTAGTGCATCTTCAACAAGACTTCAGTGCTTTAAAAATTTCGTCTTAGTGATACAAAGTTTTTTTTTAACGATTAGTCACAGTGTCATTAGGTCTATGTTAATATTTAAAATTTTCAAAATATTGCCGAGTCCGACACTCCTACACGTATTCAGTTTAGACAATTTTGGGCGAGTCCGGGTAACATAGGAGAGCAGTAATTAAGTTGGTGTTTCATGTTTTTCAAACTTGCCTCACTTTGCATCTCTGGGCCACATTTTTTGACTATAATCGTTTTGAGATAACATTCGAGAGAAATAACTTTAAATCTCGATATTTTCCTGCAGTTGTCCACTTATGCTTCTGGAACATAGAACTAGCAGAGGTAGTAGTTAAGGGTGGTACTCCATTTGCTAACTTGATTTGTCAATTAGTATTACATAAGTTTTAAAACACACCTCAGCCTCTCGCTATCATCTTCACTTTCACCTCTGACCCTCGGCTAAAACTTTCAAAAATAAAAGAGGCATATGAGTTCAATTTTTCTTGAAAAAGGATCTGTCACTCAATCGGTGTTGCCTATATGTTTCTCTGTTTCGGGTTTACAGTAGATTCTATTCGCTTTCTGAGAATCTGAATTCTTAGCTCTTAAATTTAATACTGTTACTTTATTTCCTCTTGTTTCTTTGGGTTAACCGATCATGGTTAACATCAGCAGCAAAAGTAAAATCTTCTAGAAAATGACCAAATGAAGGCTCATCAAAGGGATGCACTTGAAGATCATAATCACTTCTTGTCAGTTAAAATTACAATCTTCTTATCAGTCATTGGTTTCAGAACATTTAGTCATTACATGATTTTGCAGTACACTTGTAATGGTGACAATTTCATATTTCTTCAGTCTCTCGTATTTGCTCTTTCCTCAATGTCTGGCTATGCTGGAACCAGGTCGGAATTGACTGATATATTTTGATTTAGATTATATTTATAAAAGTAAAGACTACGTACGACTACAGGGCTGTCGAAATTAATCAAATTAAATTGCTTTCAAATTCAAGTGCAATAGTGAAGGATGAACATAAGCATATTTTTGTTCCCACAATAAACTAAAAGAAGCATTCTTATTGATAAACAGCTGGGAATTTATTCAAGACATTCGCCGAATTCGAGTAACTAAGATACAAACTCACATCGATTTTGCCCTCACTCATTTACAAAAGATGCCACTGACCTAACCAAAGACACAGCATTGTCTATTGTGGGATTATACAAATGAAACACATGATCCTCATCTTTCGTCTCAACAACTTCAACTATTCCACCCCAACCGCTTTTGTCAAGTACCTCTTTGTAAAACAATCCCCTCTGCTTCAGAACATCTTTCCCCGCCACAAATATCATCACTCTCTTGCATCCGAGGCTTGATAAACTCGGATCCTTACTCGGATCGATCCACGGGTCATCCAACCCTATAGTACTCGGCTTGACAAAACTCCACAACCTGTCTAGAAAATCCCTGCTCTGAGGCTCCACAGGCTCACCACTCAACGCCTCTCGTCCCCAAAAGTACGGATGCACCAGCACAATTCCTTCCACATTATACCCCTCCGGCTTTTCGGTCCCAACACGGATAGCCATGTTGTGTGCTATATTTGCCCCTGCACTGTCACCAGCAAAAAACAAGCTTTCAAAATCAGCATACTCGTTAAGCCAGGGCTCTGGACAGCTTCTTCGCGAATGAGAAGCGATCCAGTGCAAAGCCTCCAATGAGTCCTCATATGCGGCTGGCAGAGGATGCTCGGGTGCTCTGCGGTAATCAACTGAGACCACCATAACATTTGCTTGAGCCACAAGAAAGTCGAGATGTGTCTGGTAAAGAGGCGAGAAGGCGGTTCCGATCACGAAACCTCCTCCATGAAAGTAGACAAGAAGTGGAAGCTTCTGATCAGAATCAACAGACTTCGGGACGTAAAGTCTGGCGGAAACAGAGTCACTGATTTTGACATCCTTAGAGTGGACGCCTGTGGCAGGATCGACTGAAGCAGGAACTGTTTCGATTCCTCTGAATCGGTGGATCCGGCCGTCTTTGAAGACTTGAAGAAGAGGGTAAAAGTCATGGACTATGTCATCATTGTGAGGATCCATGAGTGGCTGATCAAAATGAGAATTTTATATATTAGGAAGAGGATGGTGTTAAAGTTGAGTACTAGTGTCATAGTGTGGAACTTTATACGCGTGAATGTGGTAGCTCATATATTGGCCGGGTTAATTATCAAGTTGGTCACTGAAGTGGGTTTAATGTATCAAATTGGTCACTGAACTCAAAACGGTATCAAGATGGTCACTGAAGTGGCCATAAATATCAAACAAGTACCTTGAAATATAAGTTCAAACAGTAAAAATATTATTTATAAAGTTTTACACATTATTTTTGAATGTTAACAAAACCAAGTAAAAGGTTATGACTTCAAATATTTATGATAATATATTTAGATTTTATCAAATTTATTTATTATTTATTTTTAATTAAAACAAAGAAAATAACTATATAATAAAATATAAATAATAAATAAACTTGATAAAATATAAATATATTATCATAATTACTAGAAGTCATAACCTTTTACTTGGTTTCAGTAACATTCAAAAATAATATGTAAAACTTTGTAAATAATATTTTTACTGTTTGAACTTATGTTTAAAGGTACTTGTTTGATATTTATGGCCACTTCAGTGACCATTTTGATACCGTTTTGAGTTCAGTGACCAACTTGATACATTAAGCCCACTTCAGTGACCAAGTTGATAATTAACCCTATATTGGCCATTCATAAATTATTTTTCTTTGAAAAGGACTACTGTATACTTGGGCCTTTTTTTCCACTTTATAAATTATTTTAAAACTACTGTATAATTTCATTTGCAATCTCGCAATCAAAAAACATGATATTTCAAACATATTTACAATTTTGACTATATTTTTATAAATACTTTTGAAAATTGAATTATATTGTAATAAAATATCAATCTTCTAACAAGGACACCCCATCAACGTTTTAACTTTGAAGACATAAACTGCGTTATAATTTATTTTATACAATAAACTATTTTCCGACAAAGAGACCTAACCTACCTTATCAAACATGGCCCACAATATTCTAATTAGAGTAGGGCTGCATACCAAAATTTGCACCATTTTTTTAACAAATGATTGCTTTTTTTTAAAAAAAAAACACGGGGACAAAATATAATCGCGACAAACGCCAACTGCCGATACAGGTTAGTAAACAAATAATATATTCAAAATAATTAATTATTTTATTTTCTATTCATTAATTTAACACATAATTTAAAAATTGTTAAAGGTAGAAATTAAATCAATGATATTTCGAGCTATCCAAAATTCACCAACATCCCAAAAAACAGCTATCCAAAATAATTTACATGATTAATTTATCTAATGAAATAGCCAACCATTATACATATTACCTAGGATATACTCCAAGTTATTCACTAATTACTAGAAACTAGCAATCTTGCCCGTGCTTCGCACACGGGTAACACTTAAATTATTTTTAAATAATTAATTGTAATGTGTTTTTAATTGTAACATAGACTAACAAAAACACAATAGGGTGCTCATAGTGTTACAAATCACAATTGTATACTCTGACCCACAATGTAATATTAATCTTTGGGTGATTCGAGTTTAACGAAGTCAAGTTTAATTCATAAGACAAAAATGAATATGAGATGCTTTACACGGTAGCATCATTAGTCTTGAAAAATTAGACCAATAAATATAGTAAGTTCATGCATATACATGACAAGATTTCTTCCATATGTATGCTAAAAAAGATTTGAACAAAGCTTGAGTTTAATGAACTGCACGAAACCATTCCTTGAACATTGGAGAATAAACTCCAAGACAAATGAAAGAAATAATACTTCTTCTCATGGCAGAAGTAGTTCATGAAATCTGTAAGCTTAATTACTAGAAACTAGCAATCTTGCCTGTGCTTCGCACACGGGTAACACTTGAATTTTTAATTTTAAATAATTAATTATAATGTGTTTTTAATTGTAACATAGACTAACAAAAACACAATAGGGTGCTCATAGTGTTACAAATCACAATTATATACTCTGACGCACAATGTAATATTAATCTTTGGGTAATCCAGAGTTTAACGAAGTCACTTTAATTCATAAGACAAAACTGAATATCAGATGCTTTACACGGTAGCATCAATATTAGTCTTGAAAAATTAGACCAATAAATATAGTAAAGTGCATGCATATACATGGCAAGATTACTTCCAAATGTATGCTAAAAAAGATTTGAACAAAGCTTGAGTTTAATGAACTGCACGAAACCACTGCTTGAACATTGGAGATAAACTCCAAGACAAATGAAAGAAATAATACTTCTCATCATGGCAGAAGTAGTTCATGAAATCTGTAAGCTTATACGCTTAAATCATAGTGCAAGCTGCAGATCAAAGAATTAGAAAGTGGTTACTTTGCCTGTGACATGATATTGTCATTTGGAAAAGATCTGCACCAAAACTACAGATTTATTGCGCTTGTCAACCAAAGTTTTAAGTGGTGTGCATTTAGCTTAGTTTTGGTGTTTAGAAGATCAGCTTATTTCCAAGACTGACAGGCACTGGTGTTAAATGTCATAAGCAAAAACAATCAGAATACTTCAATTAAGCGCAAAGTCATTCATCATGAATATAATAATAATCCAAATCCAAATCAGTTAATAAGTTCTGGAAAACACAAATAACTTAACTAACTTCTATTTCGAATTGTATGAAATTATGAATTACGAATAAGAATGAAAAATTAAACACCGAGAATCCGAGGATGACCTTCTCATCCAGTTGGAGCATGGAGTGATCATGCACAACAGACCTTTAGCATCAAGGAAGTTAAATCTATTTTACCTCTAATAAATCATTCATACATATCATAGCTCAGTGCAGACACAAACATCCATCTAAACAGAAGTTATCAAGCTTAAATTTTTTAAAGAAACTTACAAATTTAACTCTCTTCGAAGAAAATTTAGCAGTTCCGATGTGTCGCTTCGTGCGAGACTTCATTGAATGTGCTATCACTAAATAAATATGTACGATAAATATGTACTCCTCCATTATTTTTTATATGAATTAAATTTTTTATTTAATCAATTATAAATTTCCTATTATGTCTCGTAATCAATTTATTTTATTTATAAATGACATGGGTCAAATTTAATTACTAATTTGCTATTTTATTATTAATATATATAAATATTATATACCTCAACGAATAAATTATTTAATTAAAAATAATAATGTATCAAATCTTATATTAATCATTTCCTCCCGGGGATAACACACAGATAATAATTTATAAAATTTATCTATTCAAAAGTAATTAAATATTTCTGGATTATTTAAAAACTTCATATTTTTAAAATTATTTTCATTTGAAACATTGAAAATAAATATTCATTTTTATAAAATTCTAATATGTATTTTTTTTTATACATCCTTGTTCCAAGAAAAGCTCAAACATTTTACCACACTTGAAAAATTAATTTTTTGGAGTGAGTAAAATTATAAAATACAATCAATTAAATTAATATTAATATTCTTCTAAATGATGATATCAAAAGACTATAACAAATTACAATCTCAATTTTATTTTAGATGAAATAATATCGATAATAACAAATTATCATTTGAATAGAATAATAAGTTTTTAGGAGCACTCTTACATGCTCTTATGTGATGTCTCTCTTGACTGGGATTGTCCTCCTTAGAGGGTATTTTGCAGAGATTGTATTTGTTAGCAATCACTCACATTCAAAATGGTGTAGGTCTAGTAGAATCCGTTCATCTATATGAATTTCTTGTGTTGCACTATGTTTACAGCAGTTGGAAGATTTTCTGCCTTTGTTTTGTCTATGTTTTTGCTATAGTATCACAATTATGTAAACTTTGCAATTAAACTCTGAATCAAACAATACAAGATGAACAGAAGTGGCTTACTGTGTACAATCTACAGAATACAGTATGGAACTCAAGCCTCCATTATCATCCTTCCTTACTCTACTGTATTACTGTGTAAAAATGACTACATTCTAGAGAGAACTTTCTAGCATCATTCAAGAGAGAAGAATAAAATGAACTAACTAACTAAACGAGAGAGAGAGAGTGGTGGCTTTATAACAGAGCGGTTTGTTCTGGTGCCTTGCTTAGCTGGCAGTTAGTTATGCAACTAACTCTGCAGATTTGTTAGCCTGGTTCATGTTTCAGCATTAGCTCCTGTGTTCCTTCACCAGTAGTGCTTGTGATCTTAACACCCTCCCTCAAACTGGAATGATCTCCTATCATACCAAGTTTGGACAGTAGCTCATTGAACTTGGCTGAGGGTAATGTCTTTGTAAGAACATCTGCAATCTGCAGCTCAGTTGGTAAATATGAAATTTGCAGTAGTCCCTCCATGACTTTATCTCTGGTAAAATGGATGTCAATCTCAATATGCTTTGTCCTTTCATGATGTACTGGATTCTTTGCTATGTGTATAGCACTTTGATTGTCACAATGCAAAGTAATTGGTTTGAGATTTTTAATACCCAATTCCTCAAGTAGTCTCACTATCCATGTAACTTCTCCAGCTGCTGCAGACATTGATCTGTATTCTGCTTCAGATGAACTCTTAGATACAGTTCCCTGTTTCTTTGACTTCCAACTAATTGGAGAGTTTCCCAATAGTAACACATATCCTGATATTGATCTTCTTGTATTCAAGCATGCAGCCCAATCTGAATCTGAGTAGGCTTGCAAAGTCAACTGTTCATTTGCCTTTAACATGATTCCCTGACCAACAGTAGATGCTACATACTTTAACACATGAACCAGTGCATTAAAATGAGGTTCTCTAGGCTCTTGTAAGAACTGGCTTAAGTGTTGTACAGTAAAAGCTAAATCAGGCCTGGTGTGGGTCAGAAAATTAAGCTTTCCTACTAAACTTCTGTAATGACTTGGATCACTGTATACTTGACCTTCATCTGCTTTTAGCTTCAGATTTAAAGGCAAAGGAGTAACAGCATGCTGATCACATCCAATCCCAGCTTCAATCAGTAGTTCTTTGGAAAACTTCTTCTGTGTGAGAGTTATTCCTTCAGGTAGATAACCAACCTCTATACCTAAAAAGTAACTCAACCTTCCCAGATCTTTGATGCTGAATACATTATCCAAGTGTCTCTTTAAACCATTGATTGTTTGTACATCATTACCAGTAAGTATGATGTCATCTACATAGACAGCAAGAATAGTGATCTTTCCATTTGTTTCTTTGATGAACAATGAATAATCATTCTTAGACTGAGTAAACTGCATATGGTGTAGCTCCCCCACTAACTTGGCAAACCACTGTCTTGATGCTTGTTTAAGGCCATAAAGTGATTTGACAAGTTTGCAAACCATATGATCTGGATTAGGAAGACCTTCAGGAACAAGCATATAAACTTCTTCACATAAATCTCCATGCAAGAATGCATTGTTTACATCTAGCTGATGAATAAACCAGTTTCTGTGTGCTGCTAATGCAATCAGACATCTTACTGTAGACATTTTCACAACTGGAGAAAATGTCTCTAAGAAATCAATACCCCATTTCTGATTAAAGCCCTTTGCAACAAGTCTGGCTTTAAATCTCTCAACACTGCCATCAGCCTTAAACTTGATTTTAAATACCCACTTACAGCCTATAGCTTTCTTACCAGGTGGAAGTGGAACTAAAATCCAAGTGTGATTGTTGTGTAGTGCTTGTAATTCTTTCTGCATAGCTTCAACCCATCTTGGGTCTTTGGAAGCTTCAGCATAAGATGTTGGTTCAACAAGAACATCTGCTTTAGCTATGAAAGAATGAAGAGACTGTGGCATGGAATCATAAGAAACTAAATTGCACCAATGAGGTGTGACAGAAGAAATACTATTATGACAAACATAGTCTGTCAAATGAGATGGAGCTTTAGAAATCCTAGTACTTCTTCTAACTGGAGAATTGTGAGATTCTGTGTTTGTGTTTGATGTATCTGCAGATGAATTATCACTGGAAATAGTATTACTGGAATCAGTATTACTGAAATTGGTAGGATTAGAATCTGCAGGTGGTGTATCAAAAATAGGAATTGTGAAAGAATCTGGAACATGAAAATCATGAGTAAAGTCTAAAGATTCTGTAGTGATTGGTAGAAAAAATGATAAGGATGGTGAGGATGATTTTATATGGTATGGAAAATGTTGTTCATGAAAAATGATATCTCTAGATACACTAATTTCCATAGTATCCAGATTAAGTACTTTGTGTCCCTTAATATCAGCAGGATATCCAATGAAAACATGTGGTTGTGATCTTTTATCAAATTTAAGCCTGTGAGGTCCATGAGTAGAAACAAAGCAAAGACAGCCAAAGACTCTTATATGATCTAATGATGGAGGTTTATTAAAAAACTTATGAAATGGACTGAGATTATGAAGAACCTGTAAAGGCATCCTGTTTATGAGATGTGCTGCAGATAATACACATTCTCCCCAAAACTGTGAAGGCACTTTAGATTGGAAGAATAATGCTCTTGCAGTTTCAATTAAATGCCTGTGTTTTCTCTCCACAACCCCATTTTGTTGTGGAGTGTATGCACAACTCTTTTGATGACAGATTCCTTTCTGTGTGAAAAAATTGTGCAAGTCCTTTCCACAAAATTCTGAAGCATTATCAGTTCTAACAGCTTGAACATTAGCATACTGTCTGTCAACATAAACTATGAAATCCATAAGAATCTTGACAGCATCAGATTTAACAGCCATTAGAAATACCCAAGTCATTCTTGAAAAATCATCCACTATTGTCAGAAAAAATTTACAGCTATTATGAGTAACATCCTTGTAAGGTCCCCAAGTATCAACATGAATAAGCTGCAATATCTTTTCTGATCTAGTAGTACTTGAAGGAAATACATTCCTGGTCTGTTTAGCTAGTGGACATATCTGACAAATACTGTCTATAGTGCAAGAATGACTATCAAATACAGGTAAATGTTGTAGCATAGGAACTGACAAATGCCCCATCCTTAAATGCCAGAGTTTAGCCTTGCTGATTTGTTGATGACTTGCCTGAGAATTGGCCATTAAACTCTGAGAACTTATGATCTTTGTATCACCTGGATCCATATAATACAGTCCTTCCTTGTAGCTACCAAGAAGCTGTGGTGTCATCAAAGAGTTCTGAATATAGCACTCATTATCAGTAAAAACAACATGACAATTCATATCTTTGCAGATTTTGGGAATAGAAATCAAATTAAATTTGAAGTCTGGAACATAAAGAACTCCTGTTAAAGTAATTGCCGTATTCAACTTGATAGTACCAGTGTATTGTATGCTCACTTTACTACCATTTGGAATAGTAATAAAATTGTCTTGACCATGTATTGCAGTGTAGCATGTGAAGAGAGAAAGATCATGACACATGTGATCTGTGGCTCCACTATCCACAATCCAGTGAGAACCAGATAGAGAAGTAAAACAAAATTTACCTGCAACATTTGCAGCCCTGTGTTGAGTATCTGTCAATTTGTTATCATCATCTGATTTGTCCTTACCAAGCATCTGCAAAATCTGCTTGTATTGTGCAGCTGTAAATGGCATATTAGATGAATTATCTTCTTCTTCACATTGAGCAACAGCTGCCTTCTTATCATTCCTATAATTCTGTGGATAACCATGAATCTTGTAACATCTCTGTATGGTATGTCCACTCATCTTGCAGTGATCACAAAAGAATTTGTTTCTTGCCTCTCCAGAATAACTCTGCTTGTTCTGTGACTTATATTTGTCCTGAGAAAATCTCTTGTTATTGGCAAAGAAAGCCATAGTAGGTGGATCATCCTGTAGTGCTGGAATGTGAGAAATCTTCTTGTGATTCTCCTCTTGAACTAACAGCCTGTAAACTTGTGAAATGGATGGTATGGGAGACATAACCAAAATATTTCCTCTGATGATCTCAAAACCATCACCCAACTTCATCAAGAATTCTACTACTCTTTTATCATCTCGAGACTTAATCAACTTCTGAGAAATATCACAAGTACCACAAGTGCATCCACAACATGGTAGTGGATCAACAGCATCCAACTGATCCCACAACATTTTCATCTTGGTGTAAAAACCAGAAACATTATCCTGTCCTTGTTTAAGCTCATACAAGGATTGTTGAACTGAATACAACATCGTGCCTGAGGCTTGTCCATATCTCTCTTCTAAATTCATCCAAATTTCTCTAGCAGACTTAAAATACAAAACAGATCTGGCTATGTTTTGATCCAAAACTCCTAACAACCAAGAAGTCATCATCGAATTACATCGATCCCAAGCTTTCAAGTAAACAGCATCATCTACTGGTTTGGTAATTGAACCATCAACAAAACCTGTCTTGTTCTTAGCACCTAAACTGATTAACATGGATTGTCTCCAATCAGAGTATCCATCACCATCAAATTGCATAGAAACAAGCTTCATCCCAGGGTTATCGGAAGGATGTAAAAAATAAGGAGATGTAGGATCCTGTGAAGGTTCCACAGTATGTGTAGTCATTGTGACTCAAAATTGATGAACAAATCAACAATCAAATCAAGAATTGATGAAATCAACAAATCAATAACTCCAGAAAAACGCCACAAGAAAACAAATCAATGGCGGAAAATGACTCAAAGTCTATGCAGATTCATAGCGGAAACACAATCAAACAGCAAGAAAAATCCAGAATCGAAAACCTCGCTCTGATACCATATCACAATTATGTAAACTTTGCAATTAAACTCTGAATCAAACAATACAAGATGAACAGAAGTGGCTTACTGTGTACAATCTACAGAATACAGTATGGAACTCAAGCCTCCATTATCATCCTTCCTTACTCTACTGTATTACTGTGTAAAAATGACTACATTCTAGAGAGAACTTTCTAGCATCATTCAAGAGAGAAGAATAAAATGAACTAACTAACTAAACGAGAGAGAGAGAGTGGTGGCTTTATAACAGAGCGGTTTGTTCTGGTGCCTTGCTTAGCTGGCAGTTAGTTATGCAACTAACTCTGCAGATTTGTTAGCCTGGTTCATGTTTCAGCATTAGCTCCTGTGTTCCTTCACCAGTAGTGCTTGTGATCTTAACATATAGTAGCATTTGACCATTGAGCCACGTCTTTCAAACTTGAAAGCAACCAATTACAGAACACTGATAACAACTCTTGTTGCTTTTTTATATTTCTCCCCATTTCCTAAGGTCTCAAGTACACGAATGATATATGCAAGTTGACAACAGTGATCTCTTCTTGTTAAACTGAAGATGTCGTCTCGCGGATCATAATTGGACAAAATTAAACTGTTCTGCATGTAAATTTTACCCTTATGCGTTGCAGACAGAAAGGATAAATTGTCGAGACAACATAAACTTTATGCTCATGTCAGTATTAGAAAACATAGTCCATGTAAAAGAATGTAAAAAGGCTGTTATTATATGAAAATAAACAAATCAAGAGATACATATATTTTCGCGTGGTAGTCAGTTAAAAAGACAGGACTATCAGTGTTTTAGATGAAGGAGAGGTGAAAACATGCACAAAACCAAAGTTCCGAAAAGAACAGCAAGACCAGCAGTTCCCAAAACCGCTTACGATCATAACACTGAGACAACACAGCTTGTTTTTTGTAATGAGAAGAGTAAACAGGTGTATAATTCCAGCCCTGCTCACTTGTCGCATGACATCTGATCCATACACATCCGCATTCTGTTAATATCCAAATGTAGAATAGTAGGGCTGATTCCCATCAACACACATATATGAAGCAGCACGGTAACTGTTATAGGTGGGCAGATAATAGAGATGTGAATCATCATCGAATTAGCAAATCTGCAAACTGAATGTGTGAGGACAAATTAAACAACAAAAAAGATAACTCGAATCAAAATAAAAGGACAAATGAAGAACATGCTTTATAGGAAGAAGAACTGCCAACATCTAGATAAATTTAGGTATAATTTTACATAACGATAAATATAAATAATTCCATTGGCTTAATCATTAGTCCCTTTAGCAAATAATTTACATGATTAATTTATCTAAGAAAAATAGCCAACCATTATACACATTGCCTTGGAGATGCCCTAAGTTATTCACTAATTACTAGAAATTTGAATCTTTTACTATTAGCAGAATTAAGAGCATCTCCAACCCATCAAAACCCTTAGCTGAAATTCATTAAATCATACCATAAATAAAAATTATAGATAATGTGTGAAATTTGCTTCACTCCAACCACACATAATCCTTATCTAAAAATATAGCCAACCAATTGATGTTGGCTATATTTGGCCAACCACTACAGGCCTGTAGCAATATTAGCAAGATTTCGTATCATTTATTACTATATGATAATATACATTCTATTTATAACAACTTGAAAGAATATTGACTTACTATTTCTGAAATATAGCCAACCAATATAGCCAGTACCATCGAAGCAAAATGGCTTACAGCTTCGATAAATTTTACATAATGTCTTACATGTCCAATTTAGCCAACCACTTTTAGCCAACACCGTTGAAGAAGCTCAAACACGCCTATTGTTTTGGCATACTCTAGTTGAGTAAAATCTGTTTTTTAATATAGAAAGAGATTTCATTTCAATTTTTACTGATTTAAAATAATTAATGGAAAGTTTGATTCGCTCAAGAGAGATAAAATAGGATTTTAAAATAAGAAACAATTGAAGGTTTTGATTCATTTCAAAATAAAAATGAAGGTTTTGAATATATGACACTAATAATACTTGGATACATGTATTTAGAGCATCTCCAACTATGTAAAACCATTAGTTAAAAATCATAAATAGATATCATAAATAAAAAATATAGAGATTGTGTAAAAAAACATCAACTCCAATGAGGCATTCTCCTCTATAAATATAGCCAACCTACTGATGTTGGCTATATTTATTGAACCTCTGTAGACCTGTAGGCAATCTGTAAAAAGATTTCACATCATTTATTACCATATTATGTGATATATTCATAACAGAGTGATTGACACTTTGCACCCCTAATGTTTAGGCGCTTTTCGATTTGGTCTCAAACAATTTTTTTTGGCAGTATGCACCCTAAAGTTTGAAAAGCGCTTCGCTTTGCACCCCTTTTACCACTCTCCGTTTAATTGACCGTTAAAAGTTAACAGATGTGGGGTTTACACTTTGCACCCCACACTTTGCACTTTGCACCCCACATCTGTTAATTTGTTTTCATGGGTATTTTTTTCATGAGTATTTTGTATCGGCTAATAGGAAAAGGGTGACAATTGAAGGACCTGTATGCAACTCTGCTGAAGTTATAGGATGACATTTGAAGTTATAGGATGGCATCCTCTGGGATCCATATTATTACCTGTAGGCAATCTGTAAAAAGATTTCACATCATTTATTACCATATTATGTGATATATTCATAACAGAGTGATTGACACTTTGCGCCCCTAATGTTTAGGCGCTTTTCGATTTGGTCTCAAACAATTTTTTTTGGCAGTATGCACCCTAAAGTTTGAAAAGCGCTTCGCTTTGCACCCCTTTTACCACTCTCCGTTTAATTGACCGTTAAAAGTTAACAGATGTGGGGTTTACACTTTGCACCCCACACTTTGCACTTTGCACCCCACATCTGTTAATTTGTTTTCATGGGTATTTTTTTCATGAGTATTTTGTATCGGCTAATAGGAAAAGGGTGACAATTGAAGGACCTGTATGCAACTCTGCTGAAGTTATAGGATGACATTTGAAGTATAGGATGGCATCCTCTGGGATCCATATTATTACCTGTAGGCAATCTGTAAAAAGATTTCACATCATTTATTACCATATTATGTGATATATTCATAACAGAGTGATTGACACTTTGCACCCCTAATGTTTAGGCGCTTTTCGATTTGGTCTCAAACACTTTTTTTTGGCAGTATGCACCCTAAAGTTTGAAAAGCGCTTCGCTTTGCACCCCTTTTACCACTCTCCGTTTAATTGACCGTTAAAAGTTAACAGATGTGGGGTTTACACTTTGCACCCCACACTTTGCACTTTGCACCCCACATCTGTTAATTTGTTTTCATGGGTATTTTTTTCATGAGTATTTTGTATCGGCTAATAGGAAAAGGGTGACAATTGAAGGACCTGTATGCAACTCTGCTGAAGTTATAGGATGACATTTGAAGTATAGGATGGCATCCTCTGGGATCCATATTATTACCTGTAGGCAATCTGTAAAAAGATTTCACATCATTTATTACCATATTATGTGATATATTCATAACAGAGTGATTGACACTTTGCCCCCTAATGTTTAGGCGCTTTTCGATTTGGTCTCAAACACTTTTTTTTGGCAGTATGCACCCTAAAGTTTGAAAAGCGCTTCGCTTTGCACCCCTTTTACCACTCTCCGTTTAATTGACCGTTAAAAGTTAACAGATGTGGGGTTTACACTTTGCACCCCACACTTTGCACTTTGCACCCCACATCTGTTAATTTGTTTTCATGGGTATTTTTTTCATGAGTATTTTGTATCGGCTAATAGGAAAAGGGTGACAATTGAAGGACCTGTATGCAACTCTGCTGAAGTTATAGGATGACATTTGAAGTTATAGGATGGCATCCTCTGGGATCCAGAGAGATGGGATCGTCCTTCTTCAGTTCAAGACACATCACATGTAGATATTTCACAAATTTTTTTGTGAAATATAACTCCCTAAATCTCACCAAGGTGTTCAGTGTTTATATGAGAGGAATGGATTTAAGAATGCAATTATTTTTTAAAGTATTAACTACAGTGTAATGATCAGATGCAGTGAACTTACTGCAGGTTCGTATTGAGCCTTAGCATCTTTAGCCTCTGATAGATTATATTTTTATATATATTCTATATGATTTTATTCTCATATTTAATTATATTTTGCACTGATTTGGATATTTATTTAATATATTTTCATGTTTTATTGTAGGGAATAAAGAATTCCAAGTTGAAAAGGATTTGAAGCTAAAATTGTTGGAAATTAATCTTAAACTTGTTTTATTATTTTAATGTTATTTAATTATTTGTTTTATTTCAGTCTGGTGTAATAGTGTGACTTAGTCGCATGAAGACTAGGTGTGACTTAGTCGCATGACCTAGTCTTCAGGTTAGTTGAGTATTATTAGCCACCACCCTACTAGAGCGTTTCTATATATTCTGCATGTATTCAGTTGTTTAGATAATCAAGAAGGTACAACACAATGTAGTCTATGGACACACTTCGTGCTTGTACATACATATTTTCCATATTATTTTCTGAAGTTATAATTTTTGTATTCGTTTATTATTCAACATGGTATCAGAGCCAAGGGGGGAGAGAGTATCAGGGCTTAACAGCCTTTCGGTTGTTGCTGGGTGTTGGTCTCACGGGTGTCGAGAGGCGTTGTGTTGCAGAGAAGATGTAGTTTTAAGTAGGCGTTGCAGAAGGATGGTGGCAAAGCTACACGTGTAGTATGGGATGCATGTGTAGTATAGGGCTGCCGAGAAAGACAAGGCGATGCCGGAGAAGTCTGTGAGAAGAAAATCATGGCACAAGTGGTCATGGAAGAAATTTTTTAATATAGAATTGTGGGTGAGAAGTGCACCCCGGAGAGAAGTACTCCAAAATTGTTTTTGATGAGAAGTGCATCAAACTTGATAGTGGTGAGAAGTGCATCACAAAAATGAAAAGATGGTGGTGAGAAGTGCATCACAAAATGAAGAGAAGTGCTTCATAAATACAGTTCAGATAAGTTTAAGATTAAGGGGGTGATTGTTGGAAATTAATCTTAAACTTGTTTTATTATTTTAATCTTATTTAATTATTTGTTTTATTTCAGTCTGGTGTAATAGTGTGACTTAGTCGCATGAAGACTAGGTGTGACTTAGTCGCATGACCTAGTCTTCAGGTTAGTTGAGTATTATTAGCCACCACCCTACTAGAGCGTTTCTATATATTCTGCATGTATTCAGTTGTTTAGATAATCAAGAAGGTACAACACAATGTAGTCTATGGACACACTTCGTAATACATATTTTCAATATTATTTTCTGAAGTTATAATTTTTGTATTCGTTTATTATTCAACAAAAATAGCTATTTTGTAGCTAAATTCTATTAAAATTCGGATTTATTGGGTTCCACCCAATTTCTACCCTGTTTGACCCATATCTTGAGTTCCGATGTCGGATTTGGACGATCTTACAGCCCACGCGAAGCCCTTGATATCTCCTTTAATTCAGAAGTGGTCCAAGATGCAAAATCCAACTGGAAAAGCCCGAAAACAGAGCAGCAAAGTCAGCTACGAATTTTGAGAGATAATCCTACTTGGTTTTGGAATTTATTTTGGATATTAGTTTTAAATATTAAAAGACTTTATATTATGAGGGAGAGGAGTAGTTTTATCATTTTACAATATTAGATTAGAATTAGGGTTAGAGACTTATGGAGAAGCTATGGCTTTTATGGATGTGACAACTTTAAAGCTTAAAAGCTTTCTTCTTTAGTTTCTTCTCTTTTCTTGCTAGCTTTATTATATTTTTTTTATTGTTTTGCTTGTTTAATTAGTATTGAGTAGTGTGTTCTAGGGCTTAAGGGGAAGCCATGTTTGCACTATGATATTGGCATGATTTTACAGTTATTTGTTTGATTGGTTAATTCTAATTGATATGTTTAAACATTGATTTGTGTAATCGGCCGATATCATGAATTGATTATATGCGAATAGGAGTATAATCGAGAGATATACTACTAGAGTCATACATACAATTAGCAGAATTGAATTTGAGTGCGAGAGTATCGTTGGATTTCTGAAAGCGTTAATACTCGAGAGAGATTAACCTTGCTTTAATTACCTGATTAATCGAATTACTAAAAGTGATTATTTGTGTAAGCATGTTTCGAGATTGTTGATACTTGAGAGAGATTAACAAACTCTAGTTGCATGACCACTTTAATTGCTTTAGCTTAGAAGCCAACTATTGTGTAAGCATGGTGGACCTGATTGCCCTGGATTTTCAATATATTATTTTAGTATCTATTTAGTTAGTGTTAATATAATAATATTTATATAGTTAAAAATATTTCTTTCGATCATCGTTGATTTGGGAACAATTGAATGTAACTTAATAAAATTGATAGTATATGTCTACTTGAGGATACGACCCGCATTTGCCAGTCTACACTACGATAGACACCGTGCGCTTGCGGTTAGTTATTATTTAACACATCAGCCTCAAGCCGTGAAAGGACATATATAAGTTGTTCATCTTTCTTGTCTCTTTCCTTTACTTAAGATCTAAGCACTCTTTCTCCTGGAGTTACAAAATAATTCTTTATGGTGCACAACAAGAGCAATACTGTAAGGTAAAAAGTAAAAAAGAAATAATAATGACCTTCACCATACTACACTATGTATTGACCATTAACTCATTAATTCTCACTACTCACAAAATGAAACCCCACACTTAAAAATATACGAAAATAACTTGACAAATCCAGCCACGGGACTTTGAACTTGAATAAAAGCTTTGGACAACAAGTTACATTAAAGCTAAGAAATTCAGAAATGAACCTCATCTTAATATGTAAAGTGCCTAAACACTTGATACTCTCTATAAACCACAGAAATATCCTTAAAATAAAAATTATTTCACTTATATTAAAGACACTTGCTTATGAAAAAACATCAAATGTATTTTACAAGCACACATTACTAGAATAAAACAAATTACACCAGAGAAAAACTAGATAACAGACTTACTAGATGAGTTAGTTGTTTTGAGACTCGCCGAAGCTCTCTCTGCAAGTAAAAAGCCAATTAAACACTTTATAATAGAGGTGTATGACAAACAGATGCTCATGTCATATGTAAAAGTAGATTGAAAGTTGTAATATCATACGAGCATTCTATAATCCTTATATAAGCCTACAAAATTCACTTAACATACAATCGCCTCCATCATCGAATCCCGAACCTAGGACACAATTCTCACACATACATACACAATTCAAAAAATATAACAAACAAGAAGGGCGACCCCATCTCTCTGGATCCCAGAGGATGGAGCTGTTGAATGCAAAGCTAGAAATGTGAAGCGGAGATTTTATATATTCTTCTGTCGCATTATTATTATTGTTCTTTCTTTTCAAATGCCATCCTATAACTTCGGCAAAGTTGCATACAGGTCCTTCAACTGTCACCCTTTTCCTATTAGTCGATACAAATTACTCATGAAAAAAAATAGTCATGAAAAAAAATTAACAGATGTTTGGTGCAAAGTGCAAAGTGTGGGGTGCAAAGTGTAAACCCCAAATTTGTTAATTTTAGCGGTCAAATAAACGGAGAGTGGTCAAAGGGGTGCAAAGCGAAGCGCTTTTCAAACTTTAGGATGCATACTACCAAAAAATTTTTTTTGAGACCAAATCGAAAAATCACCTAAACATAAGGGGTGCAAAGTGTCAATCACTATTTATAACAACACAAAATATTAATAACATACTAATTTAAAAATATAGCCAACCAATATAGTCAATACCATCGAAGCATAGTCTGTTACAGGTTCAATAAATTTTACATATTGTCTTACAAACCCAATTTATCCAACAACTTTTAACCAACACCGTTGGAGATGCTCTAAGAATAATTAGATGACCATTTTCGTTTGGCGAAATTTTAATTTCACATTGTTATATTATTTATCTTGATTATAATAAATTATAATTTCATGAATCCGTATCTCAATTAATATTTTATCACTTCTACTTCATTATAATATCTTGTGAGAGAATATAATATCCGGAAAATACGGATTTATAAATTATTATTATATTAATAGAATATTATTTCTTATTCTAGTGGATGAGCTTTAAATTGATCATGTGTGGATTTATAATTGGCTACGTGTTTAAGTACGATCTAAATTATTTAAATTTTATATTTACTTATTTCTATATTTGTATGAAATCTTGTGATAGCCTAAAAATATAAAGCTTTTGTAAAATTTTCTTTAGAAATTTGGATAGCTTTTAAAATAGTTGGTGGATTTATTTTGAACTACATGCAGTTTTCCTAATAAAATCATATTTAATCACATTTCTTTGCAAAATTCATAAATAGATATTTATAATTTTTTTTTTAAAAACAATAATAATAACATATGACCACAAATGTGGGCAGGATGAAAATGTTGTTTTGTTATTGATAAAATGAAGTTTGTATAATTTTTATTAAGAAAGAAACTATGTTATAAAGGAAGTTGTACTTAATCAATTTATCCTAAAAAGCAGCATTGTGAAATTACCAAATTGCCCCTGCTTTTTTTTATAAGAAGGGTCAGACCGTCCCTTTTTCTTCACGCATGCACACTATTCTTCTCTCTTCTTCTTCGTTTTCGTTCAGTAATCTCTCACCTCGGTATGTATGTAGTGACGGAAATTGCGGGTGTTAGACTTCGGAGTCAATTTATGTACAGGTATGACCTTCAAAGTCACGATCGTCGAAAAAAACCCTAATTGTCACTCCAAAACACAAGTGCGGTTTCGTTAAACATAAAACGCAACTTTCGGTTGTTGTTAAACTCAAAACGCAATTTTAAGTTGTGTGTTACAGCCTAAACGCAACTTGAAGTTGTGTCTTTAAGCCTAAATGTAACTTTAAGTTGCGTTTTGTATATTATTTTGTTTAATTTTTTTTAAAATTAATTCAATTTTAAGTATGAATAAATCATTCCAAAATCCAAATATGAACCCTAAATATTAAAAACTATTAATGTATGTTTCTAAATTAATTTTTTCATCTGGTTTCATTGTAAAATAGAGTTAAAAGATTGAGCGAAAATCCCAGCAAGTACATATAATCCAAACCAACACAAAGTTTATGGACAATATATAAAGCATGTAAAGTATAACAAAATCTCAATATGCAATAAAAGGTTGATCAACACAATATGATTTAAGCAGAATAGGTGCTCTTTATGGAATTGGAAATTGATAAGACGCTACGATCTAAACTAGGTGATCATCCCACGACAATATACAGTTTAATCATAATATATCTTGACTTTCACCTTTGATCTAAAACTATGCTCTTATAAAACTACTTCCCCAGTTACATCTCATCTTAAGAGCAACTTCAATGGGCTCCTTAAACAAGTTCTTAACTCTAAAATTTAGGAGGATATGAAAAATTAGAGCTCCAATGGGCTCCTAATAGCTCTTTAAAAATTTAAGAGCTTCCTCTCTCTCCTTCCTTTTAAAAAGCATCTAGGTGCTCCTAACTTATTTTCATTGAATAAAAAAATCACTTCCTTCTATTTCTATTCACTTCTCTCTCCAACTTTTCTTCCAAATAATTATAAAATATGAGTTAAGAGCAACTATAAAGAGTAGCATTGGAGCTCACACGTTATTCAATGTACTAACTCACTAGGAGCCACATTTTATATTATTGTTTAAAGAATGATTTAGGAGCACCATTGGAAATGCTCTAACTGCTCTTTGTTTGTATGTCAAGCTATTTTTTTGTTATGTAAATAGCATAATATGTCTTCTTTTTACAAATTATGTAATGAAGTGAAAATTTGTTATATTTGACTCATGGAACAGAGACAATGACTGATTGGATGGGTATCAATTCTGATTCTTCCATAAAATGTGGATACCTGGGTTCAGAGCCAACAAATCTTGAGACAGAAAGCGATTACCATCATGATATGCTGAAGGTACTCTCTAGGCGGCCAAGAATCCAACCCTACTTCAATACAAGGTGACTTCCAAGAAGAGGCCAATATATCTCACATAATTTGGCTCAATTTTTTATTTTATTTAAATATTGCTAGCAATTGCTCCCCACATCAGCTGGTTCATTTTTTTCTTGTTATCCAAGGTAATACAGATCAACTATTTTCTTAGCCTTCTTGTTATGGAAATAGATTGCAGTTTTATTTGTTCCCCTATTTTCATAGTTCATGTTTCTTTACTTTTTGATGCAAGAGGTTTCCAAGGTCTTAACCAAACCAGTGAAATCTTTTACCTCGAATAATTCACCAGGCTCTTCGAGTCAAGTTCCCAGGTCAGTCCCTACCGAGATGGTTGACTTATTCAATCAGTTGGAGGCACAAATTCAAGAAGAAAATTTTGATGTGTTAAGGGTGCTTCCTCTTCAAATTCATATGGATGAAGAAAGCATCGAGGAGTATGAGAAGATTTTGAAAAAGCACATGTCTGGACGCTCTACTTGACCTTGCGAATGATTAATTTTTGCAAGACTTCAATAAAGTCTTAAACTTTTTGCTTGCCTTAGGAGAATCCCTTCACACTTGCAGCAGGGATTTTAAACTCTTCGTGGGGATTTGCCAAACTTAACCAGTAGAGTCTATGAGCTTCACAAGGAAGTGCATCGGGGCATGGTTATGCCTCTCGTGAGGTCCAAGGAGAGAGAGGAGCTGAAGTGCATCTTGGGCAAATATCGTCAGGTCGAAGATAATCTGGTGAAGTTAGAAAAACAGGAAGACGCCAACATGCTTGGTATATCTAGGCTTCAGATAAGGAATGCACAACTAAATGAGGATATGCCACTGTCCCCAATAACATTTTCAACCGCTTCCCTTTAAGATTTATGACTTCCTCATTTACTTGTTCATTCCTCATTTGAAGCCTAGATATACCAAGAATGTTGGCGTCTTTGTCTTTTTCTAACTTCACCAGATTATCTTCGACCTGACGATATATGCCCAAGATGCTCTTCAGTAACTCTCTCCCCTTGGACCTCGCGAGAGGCATAACCATGCCCCAGTGCACTTCCATGTGAAGCTCATAGACTCTACTGGTTAAGTTTGGCAAATCCCTATGAAGAGTTAAGAATCCCCACTGCAAGTGTGAAGGGATCCTCCTAGAAGCAAGCAAAAAATGCAAGGCTTTATTGAAGTCTTGCAACTATGAATGATTCATAAGGTGAAGTAGGCGTGTATACATATGCTTTTTTAAAAGCTTCTCATACTCATGGATGATCTTTTCATCCAGATGAATTTGAGGAGGAAGCACCCTTCACACATCAAAAGTTTCTTCTTGAATTTGTGCCTCCAACTGATTGAAGAAGTCAACCATATCGGTAGGACTAAGCTGGGGACTTGACTCAAAGAGCCTAGAGAATTATTCGAGGTAAAAGATTTCATTCGTTTGGTTAAGACGTTATACACCTATTGCATTAAAAAGTAAAGAAACATGAACCAAGAGAGGCGGTGAAAGTAAAACTGCAATCTATTGTCATAACAAAAAGTAATTGCTAATAAAATAGTTCACCTAGATTACCTTGGGTAACACGAAAATGAAAAATGAACCAGCTGAAGTGGGGAGCGATTGCTAGCAATATTTTTAAAAAAATGGGCTAGATTACCTGAGATATATTCGCCTCTTCTTGGAAGTCACCTTGTACTGAAGTAGAGTTGGGTTCTTGGCTCCTAGTGTATACCTCGACATACCTGGATGGTAATCGCTTTCAGTCTCAAGACTTGCTAGCTCTGAACCCAGGTATCCACATTTAATGGAACAATCAGAACTGATACCCAGCCATTAGTCATTTTCCGTTCTATGAGTAAAATCTAACAAATTTTCACTTCTTTACATAATTTGTAAAAAAAACATATTCTGCTACTTACATAACAAATAAACGAGCTTGTCATATAAACAAGCAGCAGTTTAGATGAGATGGAACTGGGAAAACAGTTTTAAAAGAGCACATTTTTGGATCAAAGGTGAAAGTCAAAATATATTATGATTAAACGGTATATTGTGTAATATTTCATTAAAAAGAGGAAAAAACAGTTATCAATTTATATTCGCACAACGCTTAGCATTTATATATAATTAGACGGGGCTTAGCATTACAAGTTATAAGCTCGAGAAAATCATTTGCTAAACTTTGTATTTTAGACTAACTTGTGGATCATTTTGATACATAATTTTTGTGAAATACACTATGTCTCAATGTTGTGTTTTGGTTAGATTATATTCTCCTCTACGAAGGCATTCTAATGCATATTTACACATTTACACGCTTAAAATGAATAAAGAGTGGATGAGAATCGTTGATTAGACAGACATACATAATCTATGCGAGAAATAGGAAGAGTCCTAAAGAGAAAAACAAAATCTAATAACAAGTTTTAGCCAGTGGGTAATGGTTTTTCTTTTCACTTCAAAGATAATCAAATCTTATAGGTCAAAATTTAATTTTATAGACAATTATAGGTATAGAGTGAACTTAACAGCCCTTCGTTAAGAACTGTTATCAATATAAAATTATGTTGAGGTGTGGTTGATATCAATGAAATATGGTTCGAATGATATATATATATATATATATATATATATATATATATATATATATATATATATATATATAAGACACACATATATATATATATAATGTCATGACTTAAAAACCACACCTACAATATATAGGGGATGGCAGAAAAAACCGATCCGAATGGATACCCGATCGTTTCGACCCGAATAGATTTTACCGAACCCGATTTTTTTGATTTGGGTTTGAGTTTGATTTTTAGACCCGAACGAGTTTGGATTTGGATTTGGATATTAGGTATTCCGTATCGAAACTCGACCCGAAATCCAAATCCGATCTGAACCCGATTCAAACCAGAAACCCGAAAAAAAATCCGAATAATATCAATTATAAATTATATATTATTTATAATTTTCTGGTCCATAATATACATAAATACTTATAATTTCAATTTCAATTTACATTTATTATTTAATATTATATATTATACTAAATTACTAAATATAATATATACCTTTTCAATTGTCGGGTTTATTAGGGTTCGTCATCATCTATAATCCATCATACTTCGAAAAAACCTAATTTTGAATTTGAATTCAATTATTATCTGTGAAAATGATGCAACATCAATCACAGGCGGCGATGCAGCCACCTCAAGCCGTCGTCCTGCCACCGCAGTATTCGGCGTCTCCTGCGTGTGCGTCGAATGAGATTCACTCAGCTTTGGATTGGTGATTGGCAGCCGTGGATGGATGAAGCTTACATTAATACCTGTTTTTATAACACCGGAGAGCTTGTGTCGGTGAAGGAGATACGCAACAAACAGACTGGCCAGCCTGTTTTGGTGGTTGGAAAAAATCGAACCCGATCCGAAATCCGTTGGATCGGGTTCGGGTTTTATTTTTCAAATACAAACGGGTTCAGATCAGGTTCGGGTTTTGTGAAAATTTTTGGGTTCGGGTTTGAATATCACAGATATCCGAACCGATCCGACCCGTTGCCATCCCTAATAATATATATACATCATATATACATCATTATGTCCATATAATTAGCATGAATATTTTGTACCTACGTGCATAGTAATTATAAATCATTTAAACAATTAGTAAGAAAAAGCTTATCATTGATAAGATATGAAAAGAATATGCAGTTGCATGAACAATTTCACATTTTTTACATTAGCATATTACTTTAAAGTATACAATACACTTGGAAAATATACTTTAAACATATAAATATAAAATAATTGAACTTACATCAATATTGTAAGGGAAAAGTATGACAATTATTACAAAAGTTTGTGTTTATTGATGTATTTATTCAAAAACAAAGGCATGTTAATTAAATTTAAGATTTAAGATTCTCATCAATTGAGTTTTTATATTAATACAAAATATATATACTTCTTTGACAAATGAAAAGTGCGTGCGTACACACAGATATATGTGTGTGTGTGCGTGTGTGTGTATTTGTTATGGACAATTTAGCCAGGCTCTTGTCGGGCCGAGTACATACCTAGCTAATCTAGACAAATATAAATTTAGCTAGGCCCTTATTCAGCCTGATATGTACCTAACTGGATTGGCTAAGTATTCGGCCGCGTATGTACCCGGCTGGATTGTCATAAGGAAGGGGCGCGACCCTTGAGGAAGTACGTGCTACTTGGTAGATAGTTAGACAAGAAGGTGAATCCATGTCTGAAACATGGGGGCGCCCTTAGGGGCCTGGTTCTGGTTCATATGAAATAATTTCTATTATGAAGAAGGCTCTTCCTATGGGAGAGTATGTTGTTGTAAAGACAACCCCACCGGAGAATATTGAAGACAACTTGTTATAAGAAAAGTTGTACAGATGCTATGAGGCCATATCATGATCAACGAACATTGATTTCATATGTCTAATTGACTAAATAATGTAAACAACACCTCCATAAAGAAAAGGCACTCCCTCTAAGGGCTTGGCCGTTGAAAGAGCCGACCCTCTAAGGGCTCGACCTCTATGTGGAAGGGCGCGGCCCTGTAAGGGCTCGGCCTATGTCAAAAGGTGTGGCTTTTGAAGGGCCCGTCCTTTATGGAAGGTCGCGTACTTTGAAGGGCTTGGCCAATGTGGGAGGGCACTACCCCATAATGGAAGTACCTCATGTGTATGATCTGGTAACGAAGAGTCACATGCGCGGACAGGGTGCGTCCCTTAGGGCGCATCCTCTATTGGAGAGGGTGCGTCCCATCAGGGCGCATCCTCTTACGGAGAGGGTGCGTCCCTTGAGGGCGCATCCTATGATGGAGGGTTCCCTTCATTCGATGGTCTTGGAATGGCTCAGCCCATGACTAATAGACGGTACTCTTTATGGCTTGGCTAAGTTGTGATGTGGTAACGAGCATCAAGAGATGGCGCGCCCTCTAGGGACGCGGCTATTGAGAATCAGTTTTTAAATTCTTAGATATGAATGAATACCCCTCTAGGAGATAATATCGAAGACAACCCCTCTAGGGGACATGAAGACTACCCTTTCGAAAAAATACGAAGATCACCCCTCTGGGGATATGAAGACCTAGGCATCCCAGAGCCCATCCGACGTGGTCTGCAATTCTCAGTCCTGTATTCTACCGGGTTATCCTCGTGTGGGGCCTTGAGGTGATCACGATTCTCATTGAAGGCCCTAGGGGTGATTGCAGTGCGGGCGGTGCGGTTTTTCTCTAAAACCGCAAATCAAACCGCATATGCGGTTTGGTTGAATATTCAAACCGCAACCGCACCGTGTTGGCATAAAACTGCGCAAACCACATCACAAAAATACGGTGTGGTGGAGTGCGATTTGCACCTAAGAATAATTATTTTTAGTTGAAATTATGAAAAAATTTAAATATATGGACACTAAAAAATTATAGCAGTTCTATATGATATTATCATTTCAGAGCTACAACAACTAAAAAATATAAGTAAACGTGTAAATAAGATAATAATGAGTAATAAGAGACATATAATACTAAAATATAATCGTTTTATAAAATTTGGTATAATAGTACTATCAGATTTATAAAATAATAATTAATTATTATTTGAAGACCTCTGACAAATACATACATAACATAATTATAAATAATATACATATGAATATAATATGATCTTATTCAAAAATTAATAATATATTTATATATGCTATTATATTGTGGTGCGGTTTGAACCGCACTAATAAGATGTCAAACCACGACCGGCACCGCACTGCGCGGTTTGTGAAAAAATCAAACCGCAACCGCACCATGAAAATTGAAAACATGTTTTGTAGTGCGGTGTGGTGCGGTATGGGCGGTTTATGCGGTTTTCTGATCGTCCCTAGAAGGCCCTCCTGGGTGGTATGAAGATTGGTCACATGTTTGGATCCTGTATTATGGTGAGTTACCCTCGTCGGGCGATTGAGACGATCGTATGTCCTGATTGTTTAGAGAGAGACCTCGCCCTGTATTCTGGAGAGTAACCTCACCAAGGGGTTAAGGGATTGTCCTTACACCTCAAGAATGGTCATGGCTCTACCGGACGACTCCTTCCATGATACGAAAGTAGCGCTTAGTGTTACCTCCGATAGTTAGGGGTAATGCCGTATCCGTGATGTACTTGGACTAGGAATCAGGTAGTTGGCCTCAGGGCTAGTCCTTAGCGGAGTAGAACTCTCCTTCCAAGCATATCAACACCATTTTGGAAGACTCATAAATACCTTAGAAGATTAGTGGATAAGTCAGTGCCTTAGTGGTCATCTTACCTCCAGAAGGCCTACTTCTAATCGAATTAGGTGTCCTGATCTTTTAGAACTACGTCTGACTTGATCTCTATAAAATAGAGGGATAGATCGAGAGTTGAGAGCACGAGAGCAACCAGTTATCCCTTTAATCTCAGTCACCCTTAAACACACAACTACCACACTCCGTTAGCAAAACCACTGTCACATATCTTAATTCCAGCAACAAACCTCATCTTTTTTTTTTGTCACAACAACAAACCTCATCTTTGTTGATTACCGAACTCCTCCATCACCAATATACACAAATAATTCCATCAATTTTAAATTTTTATAATAAAATTTTAACAACACAATTTACTAAATTAAAAAAGAATAACTGGTACAACATATTAACTATAATAAAGGATATTACCTGCTTAGCACATGGGTGTAAGAGGCATTTTAAGTCATGCTGGAGCAATTTCTTCATTGTTTAGAATAATTCTTTCACATATACTGAAATACTATGAACATCAAATTATTTTTACAATATAAAATTTCAAGGACTAGTTTAAAAAATACAAAGATGTATGCAATTATATGCAATTAAAAGATGATGAAAGTGTGTCATGCCAAGCCTTTCATATAATTATATCATGACCAATGTATGCTTTATAGAAAACTTTATATCTTAGATCTGGACTCAAAAATCAAAACCCAACATTCAATCAACTCCAAATATGTACAAACAGAAAGAAATCCAAAACAAGATGTAAATATATGATGATGGCTTATAGATTTGGCATAAATTGGATAAAAATTGTTAAATATATGATAGATGATTAAGGCTTTATTGGAAACTTTATATCTTAGATCGAAACTCAAAATTCAGAACCCAACATTAAATTAAATCAATATATGTACAAACAAAAAAATCCAAAATAAGAAGTAAATATATGGCAATGGCTTACCGATTAGGCATGAATCAGGCACAAATCGTTTGATTTATGATATATCGAGAACATCATAACAATGATTATTGTGGACGATAGTGATATAGTGTTTACACAAAAAACAATAAATTAAGGCTTAATTGAAAACTTTGTATCTTAGATCGAAAGCCAAAAATAAAACCCAGTATTGGATTAAATCCAAATATCTACAAATAAAAACAAATCCAAAATAAAAAGTAAATATATGGCAATGGCTTACCCATTAGGCGTGAATCGGGCACAAATCAACAGATCCAGTATTGTTATGTCGATTTTCACTTCCACTTTCCATGTAATCTGCAAATGAACATGAAAGGAATCAATAACTCGTTAATATAACTCAAAGTTAACGGTAAAAAGTGTTTAAGATAATTTATCGAACACTTTATGTTCGACTCTCAAATATTGATCGAGAGAGAGAGAGATTTACCCGATTCTGAATCCAGTTTAAGATTGATAGCCGAATTTAGAAGATATGATACCGATCGAATTTAGAAAATTTGAGTGGTGGGTGGTGGCGAGTGTTTGAGACGTTGAGACTTGAGTGTAGACTGTAGAGAATGAAAGAGGCGATAGTCGATAGATTATGTGATTAGGGTTAGATTGTTAGAATCAGTAGAATAGAAAGTAGGGTTTGGTAAATGGGCTACTTAGGATTGGGCCCAATATGTAATATAGTTGTACACTGCTGCTATTATATATGATATATCATATATATAATATATTTATATAAAATGATAAAAATAAAACAGGCCGGGTTCGGGTAATTCGAGTCTTCTCGAAAATGATTGGAAATTTCGGGTACAAATTTACCTGACCCGAAATACAAAAACCCCGACCCTAATTCGTATTTTTCGAGTCGGTTTCGTGTCGGGTTTTGCGTCGTGTCAGTTTTTACCACCCCGAATGTATTGTACATATAAAATACAAAACACAAAATAATTAAAACATATAGAATACTAATATGAGTTTTATTTACTTAATTATATATTTTTCTATAGTTTACTTGGATTCTCGTGGATTATAGAATTCTCTTCCACGTTATAATATATTTATTTTTTTATAAAACCCATATATATATATATATATGTATGTATGTATGTATGTATGTATGTATGTATGTATGTAGGGCTGAGCAAACGGTCGGTTCGGTCGAAAACCGAACCGAACCGAAATAACCGAAAACCGAACTTTCATATTTTTTGAAACCGAACCGAACCGTACTTATTATTCAAACCGAACCGAACCGAACCGAAATAACTTCGGTTTTTTCGGTTCGGTTCGGTTAAAACCAAACTTTATATATAAAAAAAAGAACTTTAAAAACAAATTAAAAAATGCATAAAAAGATCTACTGGGGGTTAAATCTACTGGGGCTCAATGTAAACTCTGACGGTTGCAAATAGCATAACATCGGGTGGCATCAAGATTCAAGCATTAAGCATACAGACCAGGACAGCAGCAGAGACTCTCTTGGAGTATCAAACTTAAAATGATGTAGCACAGAGAGAGACCAGACCTCTTCAGGTGAGCTTGAACTTGAATCGGAAGTCTGGTACCGGTGGTCAGGTGGTGCGCCGGTGCGGTGGTGACTGTGGTGAGGTAGTCAGTAGTCACGCGCAAGGCGCTGGGTGCGGTGAGATATGTATTCGATTAGCCGATTAGGATTAGGTCATAATACATTAAGGCTGTAATGTACTAATGTATATGAATATTTTTTATATTTTATATTTTATATTGTGTATAAATATAATTTAAAATTTTTATAAATATATATAAAAGTTCGGTTATTTCGGTTAAACCGAAGTTCTGGTTTAAAAAACCGGACCGAACCGAACTAAAAGTTCGGTTATAACCGAAAACCGAACTAACCGGAATTTTAAAAAAATGCAAACCAAACCGAACCGAAATTGTACGGTTCGGTTCGGTAAGTTCGGTTTGGTTCGGTTTTGCTCAGCCCTATATGTATGTATGTATATGTATATATATAGTATACTAAATAAATTATTAAGAATAGATAACTTGTATAATATTATTAAAATTAAAAATTAATCTTTAATTTTATTGATCTATTATAAGTATATTGTATATATAATATATATTAGAATATTAGAACTGTCGTTTATTTATATTATAAATCAATTTTAATACGATTTGATGTTGAAAATATGGGATAATATCATTTTATTAGTATATTAGGAGTTAGTAGTATATTTATTTATTAAAAAGTATATTATATATTATAAAGTTATTTCCCCGAATCCCCGTGGGGCCCCCATTCCCAATTCGGGGAGGAAAAGTATCTCCGTTCGGAGTTCGGGGCGGGGGCGGAGATGGGTATTGAATTCGGGGTCGGGGGAGGGGATAGCACTCCCCGACCCCGAAGTGCCCCCTGCCCATCCCTACTCAGTTGGAACAGTTTGGTTTTAATCCAGGAGAAGGAATTGAAGAGGTTTTCATTGGATTTAAGAGGTTTTCATTAGATTTAACAATCTGAATCTGAATGGAAAATACTACAGGAATAAAGAGATCAACTTGAAGTTTCTTTTAAAACTCCCTGAGCATGTAGAACACAGTCACTACTATAAGCGAAAGTAGGGATTTGCAATAGATATCCCTGGAAAAACTCTATGGAGTATTGAAGACCTATGAACTGGAACAAGATCAAACCAAACAGAGATATGGTTGGGGAAAGACAGTTGGTACTTCAAAGGCTCTAATTGTTGAATCTCCAGCTAAGAAAGAAGAGAAGGTTGTTGTTGTGCATTTTAAGTCCACTCAGGATTTTGTTGTACCTGTGATGGGATCCACTGTTTCATCTAGTGGTGAAGATGAGTTCTATACAAAGGAAGAACTAGAACAGCTTAAAGATGAATCACTTGCTCCGTTTGCCAAGAAGTTTGGAAACATGAGTGTCAGGAAGAACTCCTCATACAAATACAAATCAGCTACTAACAGGTTTTATAAAGGATGTTCTTCTTTTACATCAAGCAAGGGACGCTACAAGACAGGTTTAGTTGACATAAGTAAACAATTTAGAAAAGCTGTTTCTAAATTTATTAAACAATTTTGCAACTGCTCAACAGAAAATATCTATTCTGCAATAGAATCTCAAATGGTACCCTCTATGTTAGTAGTAAGATGTTGAAGATTCCGGTGTCGTATGAGCATTTAAATGACTAAACGTCACAACCAAATCTTGAAAAAGATACATACTCGTGCCCGCAATATATTGTTTAGATATAATTTTATCCATAACATTTCGTTTGGAGGACCTGTTGCTTAACGCTCGACCTGTTGTTTGAACCTCAGTATTTGCATCTGGTAAAATATAATGTATCCAATTTAATAGGAGTGCCTGCGTTATCCTGACTCTTCATTTTATCTCGAGTATTCGTGTCAGACACTCGACATTCAGATATCAGTATGGACACTCTAACACTTATTTTAGGTTGATAAACATTTAAAATTTTCAAAATATTATTGAGTTTGACACTCAGACACATATCCAATTTAGACACTTACAGCCAAGTCCTAGTAACATAAAGGATTACTAATTATGTTGGTGTTTCAAGTTTTTAAAACTTGCCTCACTTTGCATCTCCGGGCCACATTTTTCGACTATAATCGTTTTGAGATAATATTCGAGAGAATTAGAAATAACTTTAAATATCGATATTTTCCCGTAGTTGCCCACTTATGCTTCTAGAATATAGAACTAGCAGAGGTAGTAGTTAGGGCAAGTCCAATGCAATGTTATAAGTGGTGCCATTTTTATAATTTGAAATCAAATGTTAAAAATCCCAACTCCAATGGAGTTCTGTATTTGGATGCAAATATGCATATATGCATCCTTGGTTCTAAATTTGAAACCAAGGATGCATTTATGCATTCATCCATGCCACATCATCAACTAACTATAATGAGTATGTATAGTGGTGAACTTTAAATAAAGTTTAGGAGCGAGGGACTAAAGTTATGTAACTTTGGAATTATTTGGATGCAAAATGCATCTAGCATTGGAGTTGAAATTCTATTTTAGCAATAAAAAACATTTTTTGGTGCTAAATTATAACAATAGCTATAGTTATTTTGCATCTTGCATTGGACTTGCTCTTAAGGGTGGTACTCCATTTGCTAACCTGATTTGTCAATTAGTAGTACATAAGGTTTAAAAACACACCTCAGCCTCTTGCTATCATCTTCACGTTCACCTATGACCCTCGGCTAAAACTTTAAAAAATGAAAGAGGCAAGTGAGTTTGGACGTACTGGAGTTCGATTTTTCTTGAAAAAGGATCTGTCACTCAATCGGTGTTGCGTATATGTTTCTCCGTTTTGGGTTTACGGTAGATTCTAATTATTCGCTTTCTGAGAATCTGAATTCTGAGCTCTTAAATTTAATACTGTTACTTTATTTCCTCTTGTTTCTTTGGGTTAACCGATCATGGTTAACATCAGCAGCAAAAGTAAATCTTTTAGAAAATGACCAAATCACGGCTCATCAAAGGGATGCACTTGAATATACTATCATCTTTTCAATAAGATCATAATCACTTCATGTCCGTTAAAACTACAATCTTCTTATCAGTCGTTGGTTTCAGGACATTCAGTCATTACATGGTTTTGCAGAATCTACATTCGTACCGGTTATAATTTCATATTTCTTCAGTTTCTCACCTTTCCTCAATGTCCGGCTATGCAGTGGCAGAACCAGGTCCGGACTTACTGATATATTGTGATTTAGATTATATATAGAAAAGTATAAACTACCGACGACTATAAGCTGTCGAAATTAAATTGCTTTCATAGAAAAATCAAATTCAAGTGCAATAGTGAAGGATGAATATAAGCATATTCTTATTCCCACAATAAACTAAAAGAAGCATTCTTATTTATAAACAGCTGGGAATTTATTCAATACATTTGCCGAATTCGAGTAACTAAGATACAAACTCACATCGATTTGCCCTCACTCATTTACAAAAGATGCAATTGACCTAACCAATGACACAGCATTGTCTGTTGTGGGATTATACAAATGAAACACATGATCCTCATCTTTCGTCTCAACAACTTCAATTTCTCCTCCCCAACCACTTTTCTCCAGTACCTCTTGGTAAAACAATCCCCTCTGCTTCAGAACATCTTTCCCCGCCACAAATATCATCACTCTCTTGCATCCGAGGCTCGATAAACTCGGATCCTTACTCGGATCGATCCACGGGTCATCCAACCCTATAGTACTCGGCTTGACAAAACTCCACAACCTGTCTAGAAAGTCCCTGCTCTGAGGCTCCACAGGCTCACCACTCAACGCTTCTCGTCCCCAAAAGTACGGATGCACCAGCACAATTCCTTCCACATTATAGCCCTCCAGCTTTTCGGTCCCAACACGGATAGCCATGTTGTGCGCTATATTAGCCCCTGCACTGTCACCAGCAAAAAACAAGCTTTCAAAATCAGTATACTCATTAAGCCAGGGCTCTGGACCGCTTCTTCGCGAATGAGAAGCGATCCAGTGCAAAGCCTCCCATGAGTCCTCATACGCGGCTGGCAGAGGATGCTCGGGTGCTCTGCGGTAATCAACTGAGACCACCATAATGTTTGCTTGAGCCACAAGGTAGTTGAGATGAATCTGGTAAAGAGGCGAGAAGACGGTTCCGATCACGAAACCTCCTCCATGAAAATATCCATGAAAATAAACAAGAAGTGGAAGCTCCTGATCAGAATCAACAGACTTCGGGACGTAAAGTCTGGCGGAAACAGAGTCACTAATTTTGACATCCTTAGAGTGGACGCCTGTGGCAGGATCGACTGAAGCAGGGACTGTTTCGATTCCTCTGAATCAGTGGATCCGGCCGTCTTTAAAGACCTGAAGAAGAGGGTAAAAGTCATGGACTATGTCATCATTGTAAGGATCCACGAGTGGCTGATCAAAATGAGAATTTTATATATTAGGAAGAGGATGGTGTTAGAGTTGAGTACTAGTGTGGAACTTTATAGCATCACCAACCGTACAAAACCATTAGCTAAAATGTTAGTTGACATACTAAAAATAAAATTTTTAGCCAACCTCATGAAAAATTCACACTCCAACCACACCTATCTGTTGTCTATAATTTTAGCCAACTTCCTCTATATGTGTCGAACCTCTACAGGTCTGTAAGAAATCTGTTGAAAAATTGCACAACATTTATTACCATATTGAACTGATATATTCTATTTTAAAATTTTAAAATATTAATAACATACTATTTTTAAATTATAGCCAACCAATATAGTCAATACCATTGAAGCATAATGTCTTACAGATTAAACAAATTTTACCTAATGTCTTACAGATTTAATTTAGCCAACGATTATAGTCAACTCCGTTGGAGATGCTCTTATATGCGTGAATGTGGTAGCTTATATATTGGCCATTCATAAAATTATTTTCTTTGAAAAGGACCGTATATTTGGGCCTTTTTTTCCACTTTATAAATTATTTTAAAACTACTGTATAACTTCATTTGCAATCTCGCAGTCAAAAAACATGATATATTAAACTTTTTTACAATTTTGACTATATTTTTATAAATAATTTTGAAAAATGAATTATTTTGTAATAAAATATCAATCTTCTAACAAGGACACCCCGTCAACGTTTTAACTTGGAAGACATGAACTGCGTTATGATTTATTTTATACAATACTGTAAACTATTTTCCGACGAAGAGACCTTATCAAACCTGGCCCACGATATTCTAGCTAGAGTAGGGCTGGCTGCATACCAACATTTTGCACCAATTCTTTAACAAATGATTGTTTTTTTAGAAAAGAAAGACATTAGGATAAAATATAGTCGCGGCAAAACACCCCACCCCACCCCACACAACCCCACCCCACACACATCCGAGTCGCGGCAAAACACCCCACCCCACCCCACACAACCCCACCCCACACACATCCGATACATGTTGGTAAACAAATAATATAATTGAAATAATTAATTGTTTTATTTTTTGTTCATTAATTTAACACATATAATTTAAAAAATTTTAAAGGTAAAAATGAAATCAATGATATTTCGAGCTATCCGAATTTCACCAACATCCAAAAAGCAGCAACATCAATCTTATCATATAAAAACCTTTTTTCTTATTAAACCTATGTTCAAAAACCCTAATCATACAAACTGAGATTAGAGAAGCGGCACCACAATTATATACATGTCGGATGCCAGATATAGACATGTCGAAAGAATCAACCCTTAATGAATGAAACACTCCAGGAGGATGGATGGACAAAACAACCACTTCAAAAGCATAGATACACGAACAATCAAAAAAATGTGAAAAAAAATCAACGAAAATGAAAGAAAACAAAAGGGTTGAGAAATGACAGAAACAAATGAGAGTAGGCAGCTCTTCAAACCAAATGACGGGTTTTAATTAGACGATTTGTCTGTATACAAAATCTCATAATTTTTTAGTAGAAATTTCTTACCCGTGCTTCGCACATGGGTAACACTTAAATTTTTAATTTTAAATAATTAATTGTTGACTTTTTTGGAGTGAGTAAAATTATAAAATACAATCAAATAAATTAATATTAATATTCTTCTAAATGATGATATCAAAAGATTATAACAAATTACGATCTCAATTTTATTTTAGATGAAATAATATCAATAATAACAAATTATCATTTGAATAGAATAATAAGTTTTTAGGAGCACTCTTACATGCTCTTATGTGATGTCTCTCTTGACTGGGATTGTCCTCCTTAGAGGGTATTTTGAAAGATTGTATTTGTTAGCAATCACTCACATTCAAAATGGTGTAGGTCTAGTAGAATTCGTTCATCTATATGAATTTCTTGTGTTGCACTATGTTTACAGCAGTTGGAAGATTTTCTGCCTTTGTTTTGTCTATGTTTTTGCTATAGTAGCATTTGACCATTGAGCCACGTCTTTCAAACTTGAAAGCTGTTGTTTAACAATATAAACACACACACACACAATTTCCAGGTTTACGATCAATACACACAAGTGTTTGCAGAGAAAACACACGCAAAAATTATATTAACTTCCACACCTATATAATACAGACTCGATGCATACATATATTAAAAAACTCAACTGCTACTCCTACAAAATAGGAACCACTCCTACCAATACTTCACTACCTACACTTATCCAACTGATCGTGTAAAATAGCTAAACAAACCAAGACCTATTCATACTCGGACAATACCATTGACACAACGTTTGCCAGCAAACTAAACAACTGACTCACATATTTAAAATAAAACAAATAAAACAAATAATTAATAACACCTAAATTTAAGATTATTCCAACAATCAACCCCTTAATCTTAAATTTGTCCGCCCGTCTGGCTTTCATCTTAACCCGTTTGGTTGGCCCGTCTGGCTAGCCTGTCTGGCCTTTTGTTTTGCCCGTCTGGCATGATCTTTCTTGAGCCCATGTGACATTCTGTATTGGCCCGTGTGGCCTTTCAATCTGAGCCCATATGGCTATTAAACTGAGCCCGTATGGCTATTCTTCCCGAGCCCGTATGGCTATTCTTCCCAAGCCCGTATGGCTTTTAAATTGAGCCCGTATGGCTATCCTTCTGAGCCCGTATGGCTATTACTTCTGAGCCCGTATGGCTATGACTTCTTTGACAGTATCGCACTTCAAATTTGCCCGTCTAGCACGCCCGTCTGACACTTAGACTAAAGAAAGAACTTCATATGCATCACATACTGCACATGATGATCTCTCCTGCATTTCATGGAAGACTTGGTTGGCACACTCTATCAAAACCAACCTTTTGTTCTCACTCTTTCTTTTCCGGCTCCCTCAAACTGCTTTATACATCTACTGCCACTCTATAAGCTCTGCTGCTACACTGCTGATAAATGAACCACCACCTTCTTGGAAACCATCTGTTATGCCTCCAAAGATCGATCGGTAGCTCTGATACCAAATGTTGTTTAACAATATAAACACACACACACACAATTTCCAGGTTTACGATCAATACACACAAGTGTTTGCAGAGAAAACACACGCAAAAATTATATTAACTTCCACACCTATATAATACAGACTCGATGCATACATATATTAAAAAACTCAACTGCTACTCCTACAAAATAGGAACCACTCCTACCAATACTCCACTACCTACACTTATCCAACTGATCGTGTAAAATAGCTAAACAAACCAAGACCTATTCATACTCAGACAATACCATTGACACAACGTTTGCCAGCAAACTAAACAACTGACTCACATATTTAAAATAAAACAAATAAAACAAATAATTAATAACACCTAAATTTAAGATTATTCCAACAAAAGCAACCAATTACAGAACACTGATAACAACTCTTGTTGCTTTTTTATATTTCTCCCCATTTCCTAAGGTCTCAAGTACACGAATGATATATGCAAGTTGACAACAGTGATCTCTTCTTGTTAAACTGAAGATGTCGTCTCGCGGATCATAATTGGACAAAATTAAACTGTTCTGCATGTAAATTTCTTATTATATGAAAATAAACAGATCAAGAGATACATATATTTTCGCGTGGTAGTCAATTAAAAAGACAGGACTATCAGTGTTTTAGATGAAGGAGGAGGGAAAACATGCATGCACAAAAAGAAGTTCCGAAAACCAAGCCTATAAGATCATAACACTAGGACAACACAACTTGTTTTATGTAATGAGTAGAGTAAACAGGTGTATAATTCCAGCCCTGCTCACTTGTCGCATTCAAGTAGTATTGTCGCATGACTTCTGATCCATACACATCCGCATTCTGTTAATATCCAAATGTAGAATAGTAGGGCTGATTCCCATCAACACACTTATATGAAGCAGCGGGGTAACTGTTATAGGTGGGCAGATAATAGAGATGTGAATAATCATCGAATTAGCAAATTTGCAAACTGAATGTGTGAGGACAAATTAAACAACAAAAGAGATAAGTCGAATCAAGATAAAAGGACAAATAAAGAACATACTTTATAGGAAGAAGAACTGCCAGCATCTAGATAATTTTAGGTATAATTTTACATAACGATGAATATAAATAATTCCATTGGCATAATCCTTAGTCCCTTTAGCAAATAATTTACATGATTAATTTATCTAAGGAAAATAGACAACCATTATACACATTACCTTGGGGATGCTCTAACAATAATTAGATGACCATTTTCGTTTCGAGAAATTTTAATTTCACATTGTTATATTATTTATCTTGATTATAATAAATTATAATTTCATGAATCTGTATCTCAATTAATATTTTAACAATTCTATGTGATTATAATATCTTGTGAGAGAATGTAATATCCAAAAGATACGGATTTATAAATTATTATTATATTAATAGAATATTATTTCTTATTCTAGTGGATGAACTTTAAATTGATCCTGTGTGGATTTATAATTTGCTACGTGTTTATCGATCTAAATTATTTAAATTTTATATTTAATTATTTCTATATTTGTATGAAATCTTGTGATAGCCTAAAAATATAAAATCTTTTGTAAAATTTGCTTTAGAAATTTGGATACGTTTTAAAATAGTTGGTGAATTTATTTTGAACTACATGCAGTTTTTCTAATAAAATCATATTTAATCACATTTCTTTGCGAAATTCATGAATAAATATGTAAATTTTTTTAAAAACCAATAATAATAACATATGACCACAAATGTGGGAAGGATGAAAATGTTATTTTGTTATTTAGAAAATGAATTTTGTATAATTTTTATTAAGGAAGAAACTATTTTATAAAGTAAATTGTATTTAATCAATTTATGCTATAAAGCAGCATTGTGAAATTACCAAATTGCCCCTGCTTTTTTTATAAAAAGGGTCAGACCGTCCCCATTTCTTCACGCATGCACACTATTCTTATCTCTTTCTTCTTCGTTTTCGCTCGGTAATTTCTCACCTCGGCATGTAGTGACAGAAATTGCGGGTGTTAGACTTGGGAGTCAATTTATGTACAGGTATGACCTTCAAAGTCACGATCGTCGAAAAAAGCCCTCATTGTCATTCCAAAACACAAGTGCGGTTTGCGTTAAACATAAAATGCAACTTTCAGTTGTCGTTAAACTCAAAACGCAACTTTAAGTTGTGTGTTACAGCCTAAACGCAACTTGAAGTTGTGTCTTTAAGCCTAAATGCAACTTTAAGTTGCGTTTTGTATATTATTTTGTTTAAATTTTTTTAAAATTAATTCAATTTTAAGTATGAATAAATCATTCTAAAATCCAAATATGAACCCTAAAATATTAAAAACTATTAATGTATGTTTTTAAATTAACTTTTTCATCTGGTTTCATTGTAAAATAGAGTTAAAAGATTGAGAAAAAATCCCAGCAAGTACATATAATCCAAACCAACAGAAAGTTTATGGACAATATATAGAGCATGGAAAGTATAACAAAATCTCAATATGCAATAAAAGGTTGATCAACACAGTATGATTTAAGCAGAATAGGTGCTCTTTATAGAATTGGAAATTGATAAGACGCTACGATCTAAACTAGGTGATCATCCCACGACAATATACAGTTTAATCATAATATATCTTGACTTTCACCTTTGATATAAAACTGTGCTCTTATAAAACTACTTCCCCAGTTACATCTCATCTTAACTGCTCTTTTTCTTGTATGTCAAGCTCTTTTTTTTGTTATGTGAGTAGCATAATATCTTTTCTTTTTACAAATTATGTAATGAAGTGAAAATTTGTTATATTTGACTCATGGAACAGAGACAATGACTGATTGGATGGGTATCAATTCCGATTCTTTCATAAAATGTGGATACCTGGGTTCAGAGCCAACAAATCTTGAGACAGAAAGCGATTACCATCATGGTATGCTGAAGGTACTCTCTAGGCGGCCAAGAACCCAACCCTACTTCAATACAAGGTGACTTCCAAGAAGAGGCCAATATATCTCATGTAATTTGGCTCAATTTTTTATTTTATTTAAATATTGCTAGCAATTGCTCCCCACTTCAGCTGCTTCATCTTTTTCTTGTTATCCAAGGTAATACAGATCAACTATTTTCTTAGCCTTCTTGTTATGGAAATATATTGCAGTTTTACTTGTTCCCCTATTCCCATAATTCATGTTTCTTTACTTTTTGATGCAAGAGGTTTCTAAGGTCTTAACCACACCAGTGAAATCTTTTACCTCAAATAATTCACCAGGCCCTTCGAGTCAAGTTCCCAAGTCAGTCCCTACCGAGATGGTTGACTTATTCAATCAGTTGGAGGCACAAATTCAAGAAGAAATTTTTGATGTGTTAAGGGTGCTTCCTCTTCAAATTCATCTGAATGAAGAAATCATCGAGGAGTATGAGTAGATTTTGAAAAAGCACATGTCTGGACGCTCTACTTGACCTTGTGAATGATTCGTTTTTACAAGACTTCAATAAAGTCTTGCAATTTTTGCTTGCCTTAGGAGGATCCCTTCACACTTGCAGCAGGGATTTTTAACTCTTCGTAGGGATTTGTCAAACTTAACCAGTAGAGTCTATGAGCTTCACAAGGAAGTGCATCGGGGCATGATTATGCCTCTCGTGAGGTCCAAGGAGTGAGAGGAACTGAAGTGCATCTTGGGGAAATATCGTCAGGTCGAAGATAATCTGGTGAAGTTAGAAAAAGAGAAAGACGCCAACATGCTTGGTATATCTAGGCTTCAGATAACGAATGCACAACTAAATAAGGAAGTCACAAATCTTAAAAGGGAATCGGCTAATAATATTGTTGGGGACAGTGGCAAATTGTGTAATGATGAATTATGGAAGCTGGAGTAGAAGATAGATCATATCTCATATGAGAAAGTTAGACTCCAGGCCAGTAATGAAGCCATAAGTGCAAAAATTATTAATTTTTTAGATAAAGCAAAGATGTTACATAAGGATGCCAATACTCAACATTATAGAGTACTAAACCTTGAGACAGGCAGCCGCATATGAGGGAAATGTTGAAATGCTATGGATAGGTTAGCTCACATGGAGCTAAAATGGAAGCAACGTGTTGAATCACTAGACTATTGAGTGCATGCGTACTATACAACATAAAGTTAATTTGAATTAATAGTCTAGTTATTCCACACGTTGCTTCCATTTTAGCTCCATATAATCCAACCTATCCATAGCATTCTCGACATTTCCATAACATGCGGCTGCCCGCCTCAAGGTTTAATACTTTATAATGTTGAGCATTGGCATCCTTCACTAACATCTTAGCTTCATTTGAAAATTGATAATTTTGGCATCTATGGCTTCATTACTAGCATGGAGTCTAACTATCTCATCTAAGGTATGATCTATCTTCTGCTCCAACTTCCATACTTCATCATTACACAATATGCCACTGTCCCAAATAACATTCTCAGCCGCTTCCCCTTTAAGATTTATGACTTCCTCATTTAGTTGTTCATTCCTCATTTGAAGCCTAGATATACCAAGAATGTTGGCATCTTTGTCTTTTTCTAACTTCACCAGATTATCTGCGACCAGAAGATATTTGCCCAAGATGCTCTTCAGCAACTCTATCTCCTTGGACCTCGCGAGAGGCATAACCATGCCCCAGTGCACTTCCATGTGAAGCTCATAGACTCTACTAGTTAAGTTTGGCAAATCCCTATGAAGAGTTAAGAATCCCTAATGCAAGTGTGAAGGGATCCTCCTAGAAGCAAGCAAAAAATGCAAGACTTCAAGTGTGAAAGGATCCTCCTAGAAGCAAGCAAAAAATGCAAGAATTTATTGAAGTCTTGCAACTATGAATCATTCATAAGGTGAAGTAGGCATTTATACATATGCTTTTTTAAAATCTTATCATACTCCTGGATGATCGCTTCATCCAGATGAATTTGAGGAGGAAGCACCCTTAACACATCAAAATTTTCTACTTGAATTTGTGCCTCCAACTGATTGAAGGAAGTCAACCATATCGGTAGGACTAACCTGGGAACTTTACTCAAAGAGGCTGGAGAATTATTCGAGGTAAAAGATTTCACTCGTTTGGTTAAGACGTTATACAACACTTGCTTTAAAAAGTAAAGAAACATAAACCAAGAGAGGCGGTGAAACTAAAACTGCGATCTATTGTCATAACAAAAGATAATTGCTAATAAAATAGTTCACCTAGATTACCTTGGGTAACACGAAAATGAAAAATGAACCAGCTGAAGTGGGGAGCAATTGCTAGCAATATTTTTTTAAAAAAATGAGCTAGATTATCTGAGATATATTGGCCTCTTCTTGGAAGTCACCTTGTATAGAAGTAGAGTTGGGTTCTTCGCTCCTAGTGTATACCTCGACATACCTAGATGGTAATCGCTTTCAGTCTCAAGATGTGCTGGCTCTGAACCCAGGTATCCACATTCGATAAAACAATCAGAACTGATACCCAGCCATCAGTCATTCTCCGTTCTATGAGTAAAATCTAACAAATTTTCACTTCTTTACATAATTTGTAAAAAAAACATATTCTGTTACTTACATAACAAATAAATGAGCTTGTAATATATTCAAGCAGCAATTTAGATGAGATGGAACTGGGGAAACAGTTTTAAAAGAGCATATTTTTGGATCAAAGGTGAAAGTCAAAATATATTATGATTAAACGGTATATTGTGTAATATTTCATTAAAAAGAGGAAAAAAACAGTTATCTATTTATATTCGCACAACGCTTAAAATTTATCTATAATTAGACGGGGCTTAGCATTACAACTTATAAGGTCAAGAAAATCATTTGCTAAACTTTGTATTTTAGACTAAGTTGTGGATCATTTTGATACATAATTTTTGTGAAATACACTATGTCTCACTGTTGTGTTTTGGTTAGATTATATTCTCCTCTACGAAGGCATCCTAATGCATATTTACATTCACACGCTCAAAATATATATATATATATATATATATATATATATATATATATATATATATATATATATATATATATATATTGTAGGTGTGGTTTGTATGTCATGACATTATATATATATATATATATATATATATATATATATACACACATCATATATACATCATTCTGTCCATATAATTAGCATGAATATTTTGTACCTACGTGCATAGTAATTATAAATCTTTTAAACAATTAGTAAGAAAAAGCGTATGATTGATAAGATATGAAAAGAATATGCAGTTGCATGAACAATTTCACATTTTTTACATTACAATATTACTTTAAAATACAATACACTTGGAAAATATGCTTTAAACATATAAATATAAAATAATTGAACTTACATCAATATTGTTAGGGGAAAGTATGACAATTATTACAAAAGTTTGTGTTTATTGATGTATTTATATCAAAAACAAAAGGCATGTTAATTAAATTTAAGATTTAAGATTCTCATCAATTGAGTTTTTATATTAATACAAAATATATATACTTCTTTGACAAATGAAAAGTGTGTGCGCGTGTGGGTGTATTTGTTATGGACAAATTTAGCTAGGCTCTTGTTGGGCCGGGTACGTACCTAGCTAATATAGACAAATATAAATTTAGCTAGGCCCTTATTCAGCCTGGTATGTACCTGACTGGATTGGCTAAGTATTCGGTCGGGTATGTATCCGGCTGGATTGTCATAAGGAGGGGCGCGACCCTTGAGGAAGTACGTGCTACTTGGTAGATAGTTAGACAAGAAGGTGAATCCATGTCTGAAACATGGGGGGCGCCCTTAGGGGCCTGCATCTGGTTCATATGAAATTATTTCTATTATGAAGAAGGCTCTTCCTATGGGAGAGTATGTTGTTGAAAAGACAACCCCTCTGGAGAATATTGAAGACAACTTGTTATAAGAAAAGTTGTACAGTTGCTATTAGGCCATATCATGATCAACGAACCTTGATTTCATATGTCTAATAGACTAAAGAATGTAACGAACAACACCTTCATAAAGAAAGGGCACTCCCTCTAAGGGGTTAGCTGTTGAAGGAGCCGACCCTCTAAGGGCTCGACCTCTATGTGGAAGGACGCGGCCCTGGAAGGGCTCGGCCTATGTCAAAAGGCGTGGCTTTTGAAGGGCCCGTCCTCTATGGAAGGTCGTGTCCTTTGAAGGGCTTGGCCAATGTGGGCGGGCACTACCCCATAATGGAAGTACCTCATGTTTATGATCTGGTAACGAAGAGTCACCTGCGCGGACAGGGTGCGTCCCTTAGGGCGCATCCTCTGATGGAGAGGGTGCGTCCCTTCAAGGCGCATCCTTTGATGGAGAGGGTGCGTCCCTTGAGGGCACATCCAATGATGGAGAGGCCCTTCCCTATAGAAAGGGTGTCTTTCATTCGATGATCTTGGAATGGCTCAGCCCATGACTAATAGACAGTACTCTTTGTGGCTTGGCTAAGTTGTGGTGTGGTAAGGAGCATCAAGAGAGGGCGCGCCCTCTAGGGACGCGGCTATTGAGAATCAGTTTTTAAATGCTTAGATATGAATGAATACCCCTCTAGGGGATAATATCGAAGACAACCCCTCTGGGGGACATGAAGACTACCCTTTCGAGAAATACGAAGATCACCCCTCCGGGGATATGAAGACCTAGGCATCCAGGAGCCCATCCGGCGTGGTCTACAATTCTCAATATACAATTTTCCGCTCATAGCACAATGGAATTGTCCGATTATAGTGTGGGGGCTTGAAGTGATCAAAATTCTCATTGAAGGCCCTAGGGGTGATCGCAGTGCGGGCGGTGCGGTTTTTCTCTAAAACCGCAAATCAAATCGCACATGCGGTTTGGTTTAATATTCAAACCGCAACTGCACCGCGCTAGCATAAAACCACGTAAACCACATCACAAAAATGCGGTGTGGTGCAGTGCGGTTTGCACTTAAGAATACATATTTTTAGTTGAAATTATGAAAAAATTTAAATATATGGAAACTAAAAAATTAAAGCAATTATATATGATATTTATCATTTCAGAGCTACAACAACTAAAACATATAAGTAAAAGTGTAAATAAAATAATAATGAGTAATAAGAGACATATAATACTAAAATACAATTGTTTTATAAAATTTGGTATAATAGTACTATCAGATTTATAAAATAATAATTAATTATTATTTGAAGACCTTTGACAAATACATACATAACATAATTATAAATAATATACATATGCATATAATATGATCTTATTTAACAATTATTACTATATTTATATATGCTATTATATTACGGTGCGGTTTGAACCGCACACATAATATGTCAAACCGCGACCCGCACCGCACCGCGCGGTTTGTGAAAAAATTAAACCGCAACCGCACCATGAAAATTGAAAACCATGTTTTCCGGTGCGGTGTGGTGCGGTACAAGCATTTTATGCGGTTTTTTGATCGTCCCTAGAAGGCCCTCGGGGGTGGTATGTAGAACGGTCACATGTCTGGATTCTGTATTATGGTGAGTTACCCTCATCGGGGGATTGAGACGATCGTATGTCCTGATTGTTTAGAGGGAGACCTCGCCCTGTATACTGGTGAGTATCCTCACCAGGGGATAATGGATCGCCCTTACACCTCAAGGATGATCATGGCTCTACCAGACGACTCCTTCCATGATACAAAAAGTAGCGCTTAGTGTTACCTCCGATAGTTAGGGGTAATGCCGTATCCGTGATGTACTTGGACTAGGAATCAGGTAGTTCGCCTCAGGGCTAGTCCTTAGCGGAGTAGAACTCTCCTTCCGAGCATATCAACACCACTTTGGAAGACTCATAAATACTTTAGAAGATTAGTGGATAAGTCAGTGCCTTAGTGGTTCTTATCTCCAGGAAGCCTACTTCTAATCGAATTATGTGTCCTGATCTCTTAGAACTACGTCTGACTTGATCTCTATAGAATAGAGGGATAGATCGAGAGTTGAGAGCACGAGAGCAACTAGTTATCCTTTTAATCTCAGTCACCCCTAAACACACAACCACCACACTCCGACAGCAAAACCACCGTCACATATCTTAATTCCAGCAACAAACCTCATCTTTGTTGATTACCGAATTCCTCCATCATCAATATTCACAAAAAATTCCATCAATTTAAAATATTTATAACAAAATTTTAACAACACATTTTACTATATTAAAAAAGAATAACTGGTACAACATATTAACTATAATAAAGGATATTACCTGCTTAGCACATGTGTGCAGGAGGCATTTTAAGTCACGCTGGAGCAATTTCTTCATTGTTTAGAATAATTCTTTCACATATACTGAAATACAATGAACAACAAATTATTTTTACAATATAAAATTTCAAGGACTAGTTTAAAAAATACAAAGATGTATGCAATTATATGCAATTAAAAGATGATCAAAGTGTGTCATGCCAAGGCTTTCATGTAATTATATCATGACCAATGTATGCTTTATTGAAAACTTTATATCTTAGATCCGGACTCAAAAATCAAAACCCAACATTCAATCAACCCCAAATATGTACAAACAGGAAGAAATCCAAAACAAGATGTAAATATATGATGGTGGCTTACAGAATTGGCATGAATCGGATAAAAATCGTTAAATATATGATAGATGATTAAGGCTTTATTGGAAACTTTATATCTTAGATCGAAACTCAAAATCCAGAACCCAACATTAAATTAAATCAATATAAGTACAAACAAAAAAAATCCAAAATAAGAAGTAAATATATGGCAATGGCTTACCGATTAGGCATGAATCGGGCACAAATCGTCTGATTTATGATATATCGAGAACATCATAACAATGATTGTTGTGGACGATAGTGATATAGTGTTTACACTTAAAAACAATAAATTGAGGCTTAATTGGAAACTTTATATCTTAGATCGAAAGCCAAAAATAAAACCCAGTATTAGATTAAATCCAAATATATACAAATAAAAACAAATCTAAAATAAAAAGTAAATATATGGCAATGGCTTACCCATTAGGCGTGAATCGGGCACAAATCGTCAGATCCAGTATTGTTATGTTTATTTTCACTTCCACTTTTCATGTAATCTGCAAATGAACATGAAAGGAATCAATAACTCGTTAATATAACTCGAAGTTAAGGGTAAAAAGTCTTCAAGATAATTTATCGAACACCTTATGTTTCTCAAATATTGATCGAGAGAATGAGATTTACCCGATTCTGAATCCAGTTTAAGATTGATAGCCGAATTTAGAAGATATGATACCGATCGAATTTAGAAAATCTGAGTGGTGGGTGGTGGCGAGTGTTTGAGACGTTGAGACTTGAGTGTAGACTGTAGAGAAGAAAGAGGCGATAGTCGATAGATTATGTGATTAGGGTTAGATTGTTAGAATCGGTATAATAGAAAGTAGGGTGTGGTAAATGGGCTACTTAGGATTGGGCCCAATATGTAATATATGTGTACACTGCTGCTATTATATATTATATATCATATATATTAGAGAGAGAGAGAATGAAGACTGATTTTTGTGGAGGCTTTAGAGACAACCATCCATTTCTTACCCATCCAAGGGCTGTAGATATTTGTCCTGCACATTCATTTTCTCTCCTTATCCTGTCATCCACTTCTAAATCGGTGAACAACAAGTAAAATGTCTAAATCCTGCATAACATAAAATAATAATTCCATAATATTGGTGTTCAATCACCGAAATACTAACAAATAAAAACTATAATTGCATACAAAATATATATTTAGTTGGACATTGCTATGATTGGCACTAAACTCATTGTCATTGTCCTGCAACGAATTGAATTTGTTTCAAGACAAAATAACACTTAGATATATCACAAATATGCGGGACAAATTATTAATACTATATTACTAGAAATGCAGGACAAAAATAGTGTAAATTATAAAGATAGTTTTGAATTAAAACTAAAATAAAAAATGCAGGACAAGAATATCAATAATACATTACTAGAAATGCAGGACAAGAATAATGTAAATTATTAATATTACGTTACTAGAAATACAGGACAAGAAATGCTGGACAAAATATATTTAATCATGTCCATTAATTGCCAGATTATTTTAACGGTAGATCCTGTAGTCTCTAAGGACTCCAAAGTTTTTGGTCTCCATTGAGCCCAACTCTATATATTTATATAAAATGATAAAAATAAAACAGGTCGGGTTTGGGTAATTCGAGTCTTCTCGAAAATGACCAGAAATTTCGGGTACAAATTTACCCGACCCGAAATACAAAAACCCCGACCCTAATTCGTATTTTTTCGAGTCGGGTTCGTGTCGGGCTTCGGGTCGTGTCATTTTTTGCCCTAATGTATTGTACATATAAAATACTTAACACAAAATAATTAAAACATATTGAATACTAATATCAGTTTTATTTACTTAATTATATATTTTTCGATAGTTTACTTGGATTCTCGTGGATTATAGAATTCTCTTCCACGTTATAATATATTTATTTTTTTATAAAATTGATTTTGTACATTTTGTTTAGTTATTTTTAAAATAAAATTTCTAAAATAATGTAAAATAAAAAATAATTATATACATAAACTAGTAACTGACTTCACATGTATAAAATCAGAAATATTGAACATAAAAAATATATATTTAAAGTATTATAAGCATTTAGAAAAAAGTAAAAAATATATAATATTGTAATAAACCAAATACATAATACCCAAAAACACATAAGATATACACATAACAAAAAAAATTATAGTACCCAACAAATTAAATTATCATATACTTGTGTATTGTTTAACAGATCATATGTGTGGCTTATTTATTCACGTGTCAATGTGTTTAGGTCTAGGTGGTTGTGTGCTTTAATAGATATTGTTCCTATTTTTATGTCGTAGTCTGACTTAACCACCTTTTCTATTACAAACTCTTAAGAAGGTTGCTAGGTTACCAAATTAGTAGTTCCCCACCGAACTGGGATCCCCGTTCCCAGTTCGGGGCGGGGATCGGGGAGGAAGAGTATCCCCGTTCGGGGTTCAGGGTTCGGGGCGGGGGCGGAGATAAGTATTGAATTCGGGGATCGGAGGAGGGGATAGCACTCCCAGACCCCGAAGTGCCCTGTGCCCATCCCTACTTAGTATGAACAATTTGGTTCTAATCCAGGAGAAGGAATTTAAGAGGTTTTCACTGGATTTAAGAGGTTTTCATTAGATTTAACAATGTCATTAACAATCTGAATCTGAATGGAAAATACTACAGGAATAAAGAGATCAACCTGAAGTTTCTTTTAAAACTACCTGAGCCTGTAGAACATAGTCACTACTATAAGAGAAAGTAGGGATTTGCAAGAGATATCCCTGGAAAAACTCTATGGAGTATTGAAGACCTATGAACTGGAACAAGATCAAACCAAACAGAGATATGGGTGGGGAAAGACAGTTGGTACTTCAAAGGCTCTAATTGTGGAATCTCCAGCTAAGAAAGAAGAGTAGGTTGTTGTTGTGCATTCTAAGTCCACTCCGGAATTTGTTGTACCTGCGATGGGATCCATTGTTTTATCTAGTGGTGAAGATGGGTTCTATACAAAGGAAGAACTAGAACAGCTTAAAGATGAATCACTTGCTCCCTTTGCCAAGAAGTTTGGAAACATGAGTGTCAGGAAGAACTCCTTATACAAATACAAACCAGCTACTAACAGGTTTTATAAAGGAGGTTCTTCATCAACATCAAGCAAGGGACGCTACAAGACAGGTTTAGTTGACATAAGTAAGTTCAAGTGCTTCAACTTTGAAGAACCTGGTCACTTTGCAACTGAGTGCAAACAGCCTAAGAATCAAGGAAAGAAGAAATACTCATATGATGAACTGAAGCAGAAGTATGATGCACTAGTGAAGAAGCATCAAGATATTTCTGGCAATCCAGGTTTCAAAGGCAGATCCAGTCTGGCCAAGGACAAAAGATGGGATGATAGTCTAGGGGTTCCCATGAGTTACCAAAACCCTCCCAAACCGACCTAACCGACCCGACCTTAAACCAACCCGAAAATATTTAAACCGAATTTTGATTGGGTTGAAAATTATTAAAACCGACTTAAATGGGTTGGGTTAGGATTTTACCTATAACCCGCCCATTCTAACCCGACCCGCATATTTTAATTACTTTTCACATATTTTATTTGTTTTTATTGAAAAAATTTTAGGTGTCGTTCTATCTAAACTAACATTATATCACGTAACACTTAAATTCATAATAAGTGCGGGAAACAATTTCTAGTTTGAACGAATCATGAGTTCCGCTTAATAAGAACTAAGCTATTGGCAAACAAACTCGATAATGAGCTCAACTTGTCTCGAAAAAACTGTGAAATTACAAAACTAAGTGATCTTACCTCACAATCATTTTCTAGTAACCTATTTTAGCCGACCCAAACTGACCCAAACCGAAATATATTCTAACTGACCCAACCCAATGAAATTTAAACCGAGCTTTAGTTGGGTTAAAAATAAAAAAAAACCCAACCAAATGGGTTGGGTTAGGGTTGAACATATAACCCGCCCAACCCGACCCGCGGGCACCCCTACATGATACTGATAGAACGTATTTTTGTATATGCTCTATATGATTTTATTCCCATATTTAATTATATTTTGCACTGATTTGGATATTTATTTAATATATTTTCATATTTTATTGTAGGGAATAAAGAATTTCAAGGTGAGAAGAATTTCAGATAAATTAGCTATATTGGAGCTAAGTCTATTAAAATTCGGATTTATTGGGTTCTACCCGATTTCTGTGCTGTTTTAGGCCATAACTTGAGTTCTGGATGTCAGATTTGGACGATCTTACTGCCCACGCGAAACCCTTTAAATTATTTTTAATTTAGAAGCGGTCCAAGAAGCCAAGTCCAACTGAAAAGGCCCCAAAATAGAGGTGCAAATACAGCTACGAATTTTGAAGATAAAATCCTACTTGGTTTATATTAGTTTTAAACAATAAAAGACTTTTATTATGAGACAGGACATTTTAGAATATTAGATTAGGTTAGGGTTAGGGAGAGAAGGAGATGATACCATGACTTTTCTTGGAGTGACAACATTAAAGGTTACAAGTTTTTTCTATAATTTTCTTTTCTTGTCATGTTAGTTTTATTATATCTTTTGATTGTCTTAGTTATTGTGCTTGTTTAATTATTATAGAGTCGTGTATTCTAGGGCTTAAGGGGAAGCCATGTTAGCACTATGATGTTGGCATGGTTTTACAGTGTTTTATTAGTTGTGGTTAATTCTAATTTATATGTTTCAATATTGGTTTGTGTAATTAGCCGATATTATGAATTGATTCTATGCGAATAGGAATATGATCGAGAGATATACTACTAGAGGCACACATATAATTAGCAGAATTGAATTTGAATGCGAGAGCCTCACTAGATTTCTGAAAGCGTTAATACTCGAGAGAGATTAACCTTATTTTAATTGCCTGATTAATTGAATTACTAAAAGTGATTATATGTGTAAGCATGTTTCGAGAGTGTTGGTGCTTGAGAGAGATTAGCATACTCTTGCTACTTGACCACTTTAATGCTCTAGCTTAGAGAAGTCAGTTATTGTGTAAGCATGGTGGACCTGATTACCCTAGGTTTTTAATATATTATTTTATTTTCTTCTTGGTTAGTGTTAATTTAGTTATATTAGTTAGTTAAAAAATTTCACTCATTATTTGATCTGGCAATTTCTAAGCATGCAAGACATCACTTATGATCAAGATTACTAGCTAAAAAATCATGCAAATAAACTCATCACAAGAAATTAACTTGGTAATTTATACTTTCATGAAATTATGCATGCAACCTAAAAGGGAAAAACAATCTACTAAAAAGATGCAAACAAAATTAAATAACTAGATGCTCTAATTTAAATACAAATAATATGAATTTTCTGAGTTTAAGACATGGCAATTTACAATTTTTTTCTTTTTTTTAATTTAATAATATATTTTTTTTGTTTTTTTAATCATTGAGAAACCATCCTTACACTAAACTACTAAAGTGGTTCATTATCCTCAATGAAAATATATGACACAGATATACGAATACATTAATATAATTATATATTGTTAGTTAAAAATAAAACTCCCATGAAATGTTGTTGAGTTGAGTCGCTCTGGACTTCTCAGGTTTTTATTTAATTGGGTGCACCTCCTCAACAGGGGCATTAGATGGCACAATGGTTAGATGTGGCCTATAAAATTTGTTCTCCAAAGGTGCAGGGCAGACAGATTGTATTGTACCGCCGACAGAGAATTTAGTATGGTCATACCAAATATAATGTCTACTACTCTCACAAATACAGAATCAGTTAGTTCATTAACTGATTTTGTTAAAAAAAAATCACCCGAAACAATTCACACAGATTCATGAAGGCATCTCATGGGAGTAAAAAAAACAAATAAAGTTTCTAAATTCCCAAAAATATAAAAAAATACATTATATGATAAATTAACTTACATACACCTTAGGTTGCCTCCCAAGAAGCGCTCCCTCAAAATCTAATCTTGACGTTTTCAAATCACGTACAAACAAATGTCGAGTATCCACCTTCTCGAACATAAACTTGCCGCCAACAACAAAATCAAGAACATCAATTGATGTCTTTATCCTATAGAAAGTCTTCAAAGAATCATTGGTAAACTTAATTGTTACATCAAGAAGTAATAATTGATCAAGATATTTTGTAGTCTTGAAGAACTTTGTGATAAAACAACGATAGAATTCAAATCCGTGAAAAGATTGAACTCCCTTGATATTCATACGAGGCGGAGGCTCATGTGTTGAACTTCTTGCCAATATTACCTTTTTATTCTTTCAAGAATTGAAGTTTAAAAGTCGTTTGTAATAGATCATAGGACAAATTCTGAGGAATCTCATCTTAGACAATCATCACGTCAACTTTAAAACATGTATTCTTAAAAATAGGAGTAGAGATCAGCTTAAAAGCAAAATTTTCAAAATCAAAATGTTGATCCACCTGGATTAAGCTGATTATCCTCGGGAATGGTAATTTAAGCGCACATGATGGAGGAGAAACAACTACCAACTTTGTATTGCTTTCTTCACCTACCTCATCATCACGAATATGGTCCACAACAAGAACTAGAATACCGACTGTACTCATATTCTTCTTGATAATCATTCATTGGTCCCAATTGAGCATTATGAGAATTGAAGACATTGTATGAGCATTCATAAGCATAATGACCCTGAACACCACAAACTTCACAAAAGTTGTAAGTTTTAGAGGCGGCTTTTGACATCTTGAAAATACTCATTGGATGCATAGCAGGCTCAAAAGCATTTAATGAGGCATTTTCATGAGTATATGCCTCAACTCAGGAAGTAGGAGTGCAAAATTATCAGCTCCCTCCATTGAAAACCTGAAAAGAAACAACAAAGCCAAGAAACACAGTAAAATCTACCTCACTTGGAACAAACGTCCTAAAGAGGCAATGGGAACAATCTAAATAACCAAACAAAATAAATAGAATGTAGCTGTCTTCCCGACAGCGGCGCCAAAAACATGATGTGTTATTTTATAACTAACCGCAAGCACACGGTGTCTATTGTAGTGTAGACTGGCAAATGTGGGTCGTATCCTCATGGAGACAGATGCTATCGATTTTTATTCAATTTTTTACAGATCAAGTGATTATGAGAAATATTTTTAACTAACTAGTACAACTAATTACATAATTATAACAGTCCCCGGCAGCGGCGCTAAAAACGTGATGCGTAAGATACAGATATGCAAGTGTACACAATCACGAGCAAGTAATATAGTAGTGAATACCAGATATCATTCCTCCAGGACTATGTGTTTGTATAGATTGCAAATTAATATCGAACAATTCAATTATAGAACACAAGAATTGGGTTTTTGTTTTTCTAATTAAATTAATTATTTAACAGCAAAATTAACTAACTAATAATATACTAGCAAAGAGATCCAGACAATTTTAGATACTAAAAGTTAAGTCAGGATAATTACTTCCCCCCAATATGTTCATGCTGGCAACAAAGCAGTGTAATATTATAACAAATTACAGTTTACTATACTGAAATTTAATGGTCATAGGTTCCTCCCGAAATCACTATGGTATAAATTTTGTAATTAAATTAACATATGTCTACGCCCAATTTAACTTCCAGAAGACAGATTAAGCATCAATTTCACACGGCCATGCAAGGTAACAATATATGTCTATACTGTCACAAAATTAATATCAACAGGTTTAATCATGCACCATTCAATTATTGTGTCAATTAATTATAACCCTTTCAATATTATAATTAACTCAATAAATTTTTGGAGTTGGCCAAACAATAGCAAATATTAAACATGAAATCCACTTGAATGAATAAATTGTAAACTGCATATAATACTTCTTATCTAAATACCAACAATCACATACTATTGTTCTATAAAAATCCTAACTCACAAAAGTTATTCATAATAAATGTATCAAACAATCCCAATATAACAAACACATGCTCATAAGAAGAAGTTCCGAAAACCAAGCCTATAAGATCATAACACTGGGACAACACAGCTTGTTTTTTGTAATGAGTAGAGTAAACAGGTGTATAATTCCAGCCCTGCTCACTTGTCGCATTCAAGTAGTATTGTCGCATGACTTCTGATCCATACACATCCGCATTCTGTTAATATCCAAATGTAGAATAGTAGGGCTGATTCCCATCAACACACATATATGAAGCAGCGGGGTAACTGTTATAGGTGGGCAGATAATAGAGATGTGAATAATCATCGAATTAGCAAATTTGCAAACTGAATGTGTGAGGACAAATTAAACAACAAAAGAGATAACTCGAATCAAGATAAAAGGACAAATGAAGAACATACTTTATAGGATGAAGAACTGCCAGCATCTAGATAATTTTAGGTATAATTTTACATAACGATGAATATAAATAATTCCATTGGCATAATCCTTAGTCCCTTTAGCAAATAATTTACATGATTAATTTATCTAAGGAAAATAGCCAACCATTATACACATTACCTTGGGGATGCTCTAAGTTATTCACTAATTACTAGAAATTTGAATCTTTTGGCATTAGCAGAATTAACACGCCTATTGTTTTGGCATATTCTAGTTGAGTAAAATCTGTTTTTTTTAATATAGAAAGATATTTCATTTCAATTTTTACTGATTTAAAATTATTGAATTAATGGAAAGTTTGATTCGCTCAAGAGGGATAAAATAGGATTTTAAAAGAAGAAACAATTGAAGGTTTTGATTCATTTCAAAATAAAAATGAAGGTTTTGAATATATGACACTAATAATACTTGGATACATGTATTAAGAGCAGCTCCAACCATGTAAAACCATTAGTTGAAAATCGTAAATAGATACCATAAATAAAAAAATATAGAGATTGTGTAAAAAAACATCAACTCCAATGGGGAATTCTCCTTTTCTATAAATATAGCCACCCTACTGATGTTGGCTATATTTGTTGAACCTCTGTAGACCTGTAGGCAATCTGTAAGAAGATTTCACATCATTTATTACCATATTCTGTGATATATTCTATTTATAACAGAGTGATTGACACTTTGCACCCCTTATGTTTAGGCGCTTTTTCGATTTGGTCTCAAACAATTTTTATTAGCTGTATGCACCCTAAAGTTTGAAAAGCGCTTCGCTTTGCACCCCTTTGACCACTCTTCGTTTAATTGACCATTAAAATTAACAGATGTGGGGTTTACACTTTGCACCCCACACTTTGCACTTTGCACCCCACATCTGTTAATTTTTTTATGAGTATTTTGTATCAGCTAATAGGAAAAGGGTGACAATTGAAGGACCGGTATGCAACTCTGCTGAAGTTATAGGATGGCATCCTCTGGGATCCAGAGAGATGGGGTCGCCCTTCTTCAGTTCAAGACACATCACAGGTAGATATTTCACAAATATTTTTGTGAAATATAACACCAAGGTGTTTAGTGTTTATATGAGAGGAAAGGATTTAAGAATGCAATTATTTTTTAAAGTATTAACTACAGTGTAATGATCAGACAGGTTCGTACTATCTCTGCATCGAACCTTAGCATCTATAGCCTCAAGCCGTGAAAGGACAGATGTAAGTTGTTCATCTTTCTTGTCACTTTCCTTTTTAAGATCTAAGCACTCTTTCTCCTGGAGTTGCAAAACAATTCTTTATGGTGCACAACAAGAGCAATACTGAAAGGTAAAAAGTAAAAAAGAAATAATAATGACCTTCACCATACTACACTATGTATTGACCATTAACTCAATAATTCTCACTACTCACAAAATGAAACCCCACACTTAAAAATATACGAAAATAACTTGACAAATCCACCCCCGGGACTTTGAACTTGAATAACAACTTTGGACAACAAGTTACATTAAAGCTAAGAAATTCAGAAGTGAACCTCATCTTAATATGTAAAGTGCCTAAACACTTGATACTCTCTATAAACCACAGAAATATCGTTAAAATATAAATTATTTCACTTATATTAAACACACATGCTTACGAAAAAACATCAAATGTATTTTACAAGCACACATTACTAGAATAAAACAAATTACACCAGAGACAAACTAGATAACACACTTACCAGATAAGTTAGTTGTTTTGAGACTCGCCCAATCTCTCTCTGCAAGTAAAAAGCCAATTAAACACTTTATAATAGAGGTGTATGAATGCTCATATTATATGTACAAGTAGGTTGAAATTTGTAATATCATACAAGCATTCCATAATCCTTATATAAGCCTACAAAATTCACTTAACATACAATCGCCTCCATCATCGAATCCCGAACCTAGGACACAATTCTCACACATACATGCACAATTAAAAAAATAACAAACAAGAAGGGCGACCCCATCTCTCTGGATCCAAGAGAATGGAGTTGTTGAATGCAAAGTTAGAATTGTAAAGCGAAGATTTTGTATCTTCTTCTGTCGCATTATTATTGTTCTTTCTTTTCAAATGACATCTTATAACTTCAGCAAAGTTGCATATAGGTCGTTCAATTGTCACCCTTTTCCTATTAGCCGTTACAAAATACTCATGAAAAAAAATTAACAGATGTGGGGTGCAAAGTGCAAAGTGTGGGGTGCAAAGTGTAAACCCCACATCTGTTAATTTTAACGGTCAATTAAACAGAGAGTGGTCAAAGGGGTGCAAAGCGAAGCGCTTTTCAAACTTTAGGGTGCATACTGCCAAAAAAAATTGTTTGAGACCAAATCGAAAAAGCGCCTAAACATAAGGGGTGCAAAGTGTCAATCACTCTTTATAACAACACAAAATATTGATAACATACTAATTTTAAAATATAGCCAACCAATATAGTCAATACCATCGAAGCAAAATGTCTTACAGGTTCAATAAATTTTACATAATGTCTTAAAGACCCAATTTATCCAACAACTTTTAACCAACACCGTTGGACATGCTCTAACAATAATTAGATGACCATTTTCGTTTGGAGAAATTTTAATTTCACATTGTTATATTATTTATCTTGATTATAATAAATTATAATTTCATTAATCTGTATCTCAATTAATATTTTATCAATTCTATGTGATTATAATATCTTGTGAGAGAATGTAATATCCAGAAGATACGGATTTATAAATTATTATTATATTAATAGAATATTATTTCTTATTCTAGTGGATGAGCTTTAAATTGATCCTGTGTGGATTTATAATTGGCTACGTGTTTATCGATCTAAATTATTTAAATTTTATATTTAATTATTTCTATATTTGTATGAAATCTTGTGATAGCCTAAAAATATAAAATCTTTTGTAAAATTTGCTTTAGAAATTTGGATACGTTTTAAAATAGTTGGTGAATTTATTTTGAACTACATGCAGTTTTTCTAATAAAATCATATTTAATCACATTTCTTTGCGAAATTCATAAATAGATATGTATAATTTTTTAAAATCCAATAATAATAACATATGACCACAAATGTGGGGAGGATGAAAATGTTATTTTGTTATTTATAAAATGAATTTTGTATAATTTTTATTAAGGAAGAAACTATTTTATAAAGTAAATTGTATTTAATCAATTTATTCTGTAAAGCAGCATTGTGAAATTACCAAATTGCCCCTGCTTTTTTTATAAGAAGGGTCAGACCGTCCCCTTTTCTTCACGCATGCACACTATTCTTATCTCTTTCTTCTTCGTTTTCGCTCGGTAATCTCTCACCTCGGCATGTAGTGACAGAAATTGCGGGTGTTAGACTTGGGAGTCAATTTATGTACAGGTATGACCTTCAAAGTCACGATCGTCGAAAAAAGCCCTCATTGTCATTCCAAAACACAAGTGCGGTTTGGGTTAAACATAAAATGCAACTTTCAGTTGTCGTTAAACTCAAAACGCAACTTTAAGTTGTGTGTTACAGCCTAAACGCAACTTGAAGTTGTGTCTTTAAGCCTAAATGCAACTTTAAGTTGCGTTTTGTATATTATTTTGTTTAATTTTTTTTTAAAATTAATTCAATTTTAAGTATGAATAAATCATTCTAAAATCCAAATATGAACCCTAAAATATTAAAACTATTAATGTATGTTTTTAAATTACCTTTTTCATCTGGTTTCATTGTAAAATAGAGTTAAAAGATTGAGAAAAAATCCCAGCAAGTACATATAATCCAAACCAACAGAAAGTTTATGGACAATATATAGAGCATGGAAAGTATAACAAAATCTCAATATGTAATAAAAGGTTGATCAACACAGTATGATTTAAGCAGAATAGGTGCTCTTTATGGAATTGGAAATTAATAAGACGCTACGATCTAAACTAGGTGATCATCCCACGACAATATACAGTTTAATCATAATATATCTTGACTTTCATCTTTGATCTAAAACTGTGCTCTTATAAAACTACTTCCCCAGTTACATCTCATCTTAACTGCTCTTTTTTTTGTATGTCAAGCTCTTTTTTTTTTATGTGAGTAGCATAATATCTTTTCTTTTTACAAATTATGTAATGAAGTGAAAATTTGTTATATTTGACTCATGGAACAGAGACAATGACTGATTGGATGGGTATCAATTCTGATTCTTTCATAAAATGTGGATACCTGGGTTCAGAGCCAACAAATCTTGAGACAGAAAGCGATTACCATCATGGTATGCTGAAGGTACTCTCTAGGCGGCCAAGAACCCAACCCTACTTCAATACAAGGTGACTTCCAAGAAGAGGCCAATATATCTCATGTAATTTGGCTCAATTTTTTATTTTATTTAAATATTGCTAGCAATTGCTCCCCACTTCAGCTGCTTCATTTTTTTCTTGTTATCCAAGGTAATACAGATCAACTATTTTCTTAGCCTTCTTGTTATGGAAATATATTGCAGTTTTACTTGTTCCCCTATTCCCATAATTCATGTTTCTTTACTTTTTGATGCAAGAGGTTTCTAAGGTCTTAACCACACCAGTGAAATCTTTTACCTCAAATAATTCACCAAGCTCTTCGAGTCAAGTTCCCAGGTCAGTCCCTACCGAGATGGTTGACTTATTCAATCAGTTGGAGGCACAAATTCAAGAAGAAATTTTTGATGTGTTAAGGGTGTTTCCTCTTCAAATTCATCTGGATGAAGAAATCATCGAGGAGTATGAGTAGATTTTGAAAAAGCACATGTCTGGACGCTCTACTTGACCTTGCGAATGATTCGTTTTTGCAAGACTTCAATAAAGTCTTGCACTTTTTGCTTGCCTTAGGAGGATCCCTTCACACTTGCAGCAGGGATTTTTAACTCTTCGTAGGGATTTGTCAAACTTAACCAGTAGAGTCTATGAGCTTCACAAGGAAGTGCATCGGGGCATGATTATGCCTCTCGTGAGGTCCAAGGAGTGAGAGGAACTGAAGTGCATCTTGGGCAAATATCGTCAGGTCGAAGATAATATGGTGAAGTTAGAAAAAGAGAAAGACGCCAACATGCTTGGTATATCCAGGCTTCAGATAAGGAATGCACAACTAAATAAGGAAGTCACAAATCTTAAAAGGGGATCGGCTAAGAATATTGTTGGGGACAGTGGCAAATTGTGTAATGATGAATTATGGAAGCTGGAGTAGAAGATAGATCATATCTCATATGAGAAAGTTAGACTCCAGGCCAGTAATGAAGCCATATGTGCAAAAATTATTAATTTTTTAGATAAAGCAAAGATGTTACATAAGGATGCCAATACTCAACATTATAGAGTACTAAACCTTGAGACAGGCAGCCGCATATGAGGGAAATGTTGAAATGCTATGGATAGGTTGGCTCACATGGAGCTAAAATGGAAGCAACGTGTTGAATCACTAGACTATTGAGTGCATGCGTACTATACAACATAAAGTTAATTTGAATTAATAGTCTAGTTATTCCACACGTTGCTTCCATTTTAGCTCCATATAATCCAACCTATCCATAGCATTCTCGACATTTCCATCACATGCGGCTGCCCGCCTCAAGGTTTAATACTTTATAATGTTGAGCATTGGCATCCTTAACTAACATCTTAGCTTCATTTGAAAATTGATAATTTTGGCATCTATGGCTTCATTACTAGCATGGAGTCTAACTATCTCATCTAAGGTATGATCTATCTTCTGCTCCAACTTCCATACTTCATCATTACACAATATGCCACTGTCCCAAATAACATTCTCAGCCGCTTCCCCTTTAAGATTTATGACTTCCTCATTTAGTTGTTCATTCCTCATTTGAAGCCTAGATATACCAAGAATGTTGGCATCTTTGTATTTTTCTAACTTCACCAGATTATCTGCTACCTGAAGATATTTGCCCAAGATGTTCTTCAGTAACTCTCTCTCCTTGGACCTCGCGAGAGGCATAACCATGCCCCAGTGCACTTCCATGTGAAGCTCATAAACTCTACTAGTTAAGTTTGGCAAATCCCTATGAAGAGTTAAGAATCCCTAATGCAAGTGTGAAGGGATCCTCCTAGAAGCAAGCAAAAAATGTAAGACTTCAAGTGTGAAAGGATCCTCCTAGAAGCAAGCAAAAAATGCAAGACTTTATTGAAGTCTTGCAACTATGAATCATTTATAAGGTGAAGTAGGCATTTATACGTATGCTTTTTTAAAATCTTATCATACTCCTGGATGATCTCTTCATCCAGATGAATTTGAGGAGGAAGCACCCTTAACACATCAAAATTTTCTACTTGAATTTGTGCCTCCAACTGATTGAAGGAAGTCAACCATATCGGTAGGACTAACCTGGGAACTTTACTCAAAGAGGCTGGAGAATTATTCGAGGTAAAAGATTTCACTCGTTTGGTTAAGACGTTATACAACACTTGCATTAAAAAGTAAAGAAACATGAACCAAGAGAGGCGGTGAAAGTAAAACTGCAATATATTGTCATAACAAAAGATAATTGCTAATAAAATAGTTCACCTAGATTACCTTGGGTAACACGAAAATGAAAAATGAACCAGCTGAAGTGGGGAGCAATTGCTAGCAATATTTTTTTTTAAAAATGAGCTAGATTATCTGAGATATATTGGTCTCTTCTTGGAAGTCAACTTGTATAGAAGTAGAGTTGGGTTATTGGCTCCTAGTGTATACCTCGACATACCTGGATGGTAATTGCTTTCAGTCTCAAGATGTGCTGACTCTGAACCCAGGTATCCACATTCTATAAAACAATCAGATCTGATACCCAGCCATCAGTCATTCTCCGTTCTATGAGTAAAATCTAACAAACTTTCACTTCTTTACATAATTTGTAAAAAAAACATATTCTGCTACTTACATGACAAATAAATGAGCTTGTCATATAAACAAGCAGCAATTTAGATGAGATGGAACTGGGGAAACAGTTTTAAAAGAGCATATTTTTGGATCAAAGGTGAAAGTCAAAATATATTATGATTAAACGGTATATTGTGTAATATTTTATTAAAAAGAGGAAAAAAAACAGTTATCAATTTATATTCGCACAACGCTTAAAATTTATCTATAATTAGACGGGGCTTAGCATTACAACTTATAAGCTCAAGAAAATCATTTGCTAAACTTTGTATTTTAGACTAAGTTGTGGATCATTTTGATACATAATTTTTGTGAAATACACTATGTCTCACTGTTGTGTTTTGGTGAGATTATATTCTCCTCTACGAAGGCATCCTAATGCATATTTACATTCACACGCTCAAAATGAACAAAGAGTGGATAAGAATTGTTGATTAGACAGACATACACCATCGATGGGAGAATTAGGAAGAGTCCCAAAGAGAAAAACAAAACCTAATAACAAGTTTTAGCCAGTGGGTAATGGTCTTTTTTTTCACTTTAAAGATAATCAAATCTTATAGGTCAAAATTTATTTTTATAGATAATTATAGGTATAGAGTGAACTAACCTAACAGGCCTTCATCAAGAACTATTATCAATATAAAATTATGTTGAGGTGTAGTTGATATCAATGAAATATGATATATATATATATATATATATATATATATATATATATATATATATATATATATATATATATATAATGTCATGACATACAAACCACACCTACAATATATATATATACATCATATATACATCATTCTGTCCATATAATTAGCATGAATATTTTGTACCTACGTGCATAGTAATTATAAATCTTTTAAACAATTAGTAAGAAAAAGCGTATGATTGATAAGATATGAAAAGAATATGCAGTTGCATGAACAATTTCACATTTTTTACATTACAATATTACTTTAAGGTATACAATACACTTGGAAAATATACTTTAAATATATAAATATAAAATAATTGAACTTACATCAATATTGTAAGGGGAAAGTATGACAATTATTACAAAAGTTTGTGTTTATTGATGTATTTATATCAAAAACAAAAGGCATGTTAATTATATTTAAGATTTAAGATTCTAATCAATTGAGTTTTTATATTAATACAAAATATATATACTTCTTTGACAAATGAAAAGTGTGTGCGCGTGTGTGTGTATTTGTTATGGACAAATTTAGCTAGGCTCTTGTTGGGCCGGGTACGTACCTAGCTAATATAGACAAATATAAATTTAGCTAGGCCCTTATTCATCCTGGTATGTACCTGACTGGATTGGCTAAGTATTCGGTCGGGTATGTATCCAGCTGGATTGTCATAAGGAGGGGCGCGACCCTTGAGGAATTACGTGCTACTTGGTAGATAGTTAGACAAGAAGGTGAATCCATGTCTGAAACATGGGGGGGCGCCCTTAGGGGCCTGCATCTGGTTCATATGAAATTATTTCTATTATCAAGAAGGCTCTTCCTATGGGAGAGTATGTTGTTGAAAAGACAACCCCTCCGGAGAATATTGAAGACAACTTGTTATAAGAAAAGTTGTACAGTTGCTATTAGGCCATATCATGATCAACGAACCTTGATTTCATATGTCTAATAGACTAAAGAATGTAAAGAACAACACCTTCATAAAGAAAGGGCACTCCCTCTAAGGGGTTAGCTGTTGAAGGAGCCGACCCTCTAAGGGCTCGACCTCTATGTGGAAGGGCTCGGCCTATGTCAAAAGGCATGGCTTTTGAAGGGCCCGTCCTCTATGGAAGGTCGTGTCCTTTGAAGGGCTTGGCCAATGTGGGAGGGCACTACCCCATAATGGAAGTACCTCATGTGTATGATCTGGTAACGAAGAGTCACCTGCGCGGACAGGGTGCGTCCCTTAGGGCGCATCCTCTAATGGAGAGGGTGCGTCCCTTCAAGGCGCATCCTTTGATGGAGAGGTTGCGTCCCTTGAGGGCACATCCAATGATGGAGAGGCCCTTCCCTATAGAAAGGGTGTCTTTCATTCGATGATCTTGGAATGGCTCAGCCCATGACTAATAGACAGTACTCTCTGTGGCTTGGCTAAGTTGTGGTGTGGTAAGGAGCATCAAGAGAGGGCGTGCCCTTTAGGGACGCGGCTATTGAGAATCAGTTTTTAAATGCTTAGATATGAATGAATACCCCTCTAGGTGATAATATCGAAGACAACCCCTCTGGGGGACATGAAGACTACCCTTTCAAGAAATACGAAGATCACCCCTCCGGGGATATGAAGACCTAGGCATCCAGGAGCCCATCCGGCGTGGTCTACAATTCTCAATATACAATTTTCCGCTCATAGCACGATGGAATTGTCCGATTATAGTGTGGGGGCTTGAAGTGATCACAATTCTCATTGAAGGCCCTAGGGGTGATCGCAGTGCGGGCGGTGCGGTTTTTCTCTAAAACCGCAAATCAAACCGCATATGCGGTTTGGTTTAATATTCAAACCGCAACTGCACCGCGCTAGCATAAAACCACGTAAACCCATCACAAAAATGCGGTGTGGTGCAGTGCGGTTTGCACTTAAGAATAAATATTTTTAGTTGAAATTATGAAAAAATTTAAATATATGGAAACAAAAAAATTAAAGCAATTATATATGATATTTATCATTTCAGACCTACAACAACTAAAAAAAATTAAGTAAAAGTGTAAATAAAATAATAATGAGTAATAAGAGACATATAATACTAAAATACAATCGTTTTATAAAATTTGGTATAATAGTACTATCAGATTTATAAAATAATAATTAATTATTATTTGAAGACCTTTGACAAATACATACATAACATAATTATAAATAATATACATATGCATATAATATGATCTTATTTAACAATTATTAATATATTTATATATGCTATTATATTGCGGTGCGGTTTGAACCGCACAAATAATACGTCAAACCGCGACCCGCACCGCACCGCGCGGTTTGTGAAAAAATTAAACCGCAACCGCACCATGAAAATTGAAAACCATGTTTTGCGGTGCGGTGTGGTGCGGTACAAGCATTTTATGCGGTTTTTTGATCGTCCCTAGAAGGCCCTCCAGGGTGGTATGTAGAACGGTCACATGTCTGGATTCTGTATTATGGTGAGTTACCCTCATCGGGGGATTGAGACGATCGTATGTCCTGATTGTTTAGAGGGAGACCTCGCCCTGTATACTGGTGAGTATCCTCACCAGGGGATAATGGATCGTCCTTACACCTCAAGGATGATCACGGCTCTACCGGACGACTCCTTCCATGATACGAAAAGTAGCGCTTAGTGTTACCTCCGATAGTTAGGGGTAATGCCGTATCCGTGATGTACTTCTGCTAGGAATCAGGTAGTTCGCCTCAGGGCTAGTCCTTAGCGGAGTAGAACTCTCCTTCCGAGCATATCAACACCACTTTGGAAGACTCATAAATACTTTAGAAGATTAGTGGATAAGTCAGTGCCTTAGTGGTTCTTATCTCCAGGAAGCCTACTTCTAATCGAATTATGTGTCCTGATCTCTTAGAACTACGTCTGACTTGATCTCTATAGAATAGAGGGATAGATCGAGAGTTGAGAGCACGAGAGCAACCAGTTATCCCTTTAGTCTCAGTCACCCCTAAACACCCAACCACCACACTCCGACAGCAAAACCACCGTCACATATCTTAATTCCAGCAACAAACCTCATCTTTGTTGATTACCGAATTCCTCCATCACCAATATTCACAAAAAATTCCATCAATTTAAAATTTTTATAACAAAATTTTAACAACACATTTTACTAAATTAAAAAGGAATAACTGGTACAACATATTAACTATAATAAAGGATATTACCTGCTTAGCACATGTGTGCAGGAGGCATTTTAAGTCACGCTGGAGCAATTTATTCATTGTTTAGAATAATTCTTTCACATATACTGAAATACAATGAACAGCAAATTATTTTTACGATATAAAATTTCAAGGACTAGTTTAAAAAATACAAAGATGTATGCAATTATATGCAATTAAAAGATGATCAAAGTGTGTCATGCCAAGGCTTTCATGTAATTATATCATGACCAATGTATGCTTTATTGAAAACTATATATCTTAGATCTGGACTCAAAAATCAAAACCCAACATTCAATCAACCCCAAAAATGTACAAACAGGAAGAAATCCAAAACAAGATGTAAATATATGACGATGGCTTACAGAATTGGCGTGAATCGGATAAAAATCATTAAATATATGATAGATGATTAAGGCTTTATTGGAAACTTTATATCTTAGATCGAAACTCAAAATCCAGAACCCAACATTAAATTAAATCAATATAAGTACAAACAAAAAAATCCAAAATAAGAAGTAAATATATGGCAATGGCTTATCGATTAGGCATGAATCGGGCACAAATCGTCTGATTTATGATATATCGAGAACATCATAACAATGATTGTTGTGGACGATAGTGATATAGTGTTTACACTTAAAAACAATAAATTGAGGCTTAATTGGAAACTTTATATCTTAGATCGAAAGCCAAAATTAAAACCCAGTATTAGATTAAATCCAAATATATACAAATAAAAACAAATCTAAAATAAAAGGTAAATATATGGCAATGGCTTACCCATTAGGCGTGAATCGGGCACAAATCGTCAGATCCAGTATTGTTATGTTTATTTTCACTTCCACTTTTCATGTAATCTGCAAATGAACATGAAAGGAATCAATAACTCGTTAATATAACTCGAAGTTAAGGGTAAAAAGTCTTTAAGATAATTTATCGAACACCTTATGTTTCTCAAATATTGATCGAGAGAATGAGATTTACCCGACTTTGAATCCAGTTTAAGATTGATAGCCGAATTTAGAAGATATGGTACCGATCGAATTTAGAAAATCTGAGTGGTGGGTGGTGGCGAGTGTTTGAGACATTCAGACTTGAGTGTAGACTGTAGAGAAGAAAGAGGCGATAGTCGATAGATTATGTGATTAGGGTTAGATTGTTAGAATCGGTATAATAGAAAGTAGGGTGTGGTAAATGGGCTACTTAGGATTGGGACGGTCGCGTGGTTTCTTATATAAGATATTTCTTATTGTAATATATGTGTACACTGCTGCTATTATATATTATATATCATATATATTAGAGAGAGAAAAGTTCTATGAAGACAGATTTTTGTGGAGGCTTTAGAGACTTAATCACAACCATCCATTTCTTACCCATCCAAGGACTGCAGATATTTGTCCTGCACATTCATTTTCTCTCCTTATCCTGTCATGCACTTCTAAATCGGTGAACAACAAGTAAAATGTCTAAATCCTGCATAACATAAAATAATAATTCCATAATATTGGTGTTCAATCACCGAAATACTAACAAATAAAAACTATAATTGCATACAAAATAAATATTTAGTTGGACATTGCTATGATTGGCACTAAACTCATTGTCATTGTCCTGCAACGAATTGAATTTGTTTCAAGACAAAATAACACTTAGATATATCACAAATATGCGGGACAATTTATTAATACTATATTACTAGAAATGCAGGACAAAAATAGTGTAAATTATAAAGATAGTTTTGAATTAAAACTAAAATAAGAAATGCAGGACAAGAATATCAATAATACAGTACTAGAAATGCAGGACAAGAATAATGTAAATTATTAATATTACGTTACTAGAAATACAGGACAAGAAATGCTGGACAAAAAATATTTAATAATGTCCATTAATTGCCAGATTATTTTAACGATAGATCCTGTAGTCTCTAAGGACTCCAAAGTTTTTGGTCTCCATTGAGCCCAACTCTATATATTTATATGAAATGATAAAAAAATAAAACAGGTCGGGTTTGGGTAATTCGAGTCTTCTCGAAAATGACCAGAAATTTCGGGTACAAATTTACCCGACCCGATATACAAAAACCCCGACCCTAATTCGTATTTTTTCGAGTCGGGTTCGTGTCGGGCTTCGGGTCGTGTCATTTTTTGCCCTAATGTATTGTACATATAAAATACTGAACACAAAATAATTAAAACATATTGAATACAAATATTAGTTTTATTTACTTAATTATATATTTTTCCATAGTTTACTTGGATTCTAGTGGATTATAGAATTCTCTTCCACGTTATAATATATTTATTTTTTTTATAAAATTGATTTTGTACATTTTGTTTAGTTATTTTTAAAATAAAATTTCTAAAAGAATGTAAAATAAAAAATAATTATATACATAAACTAGTAACTGACATCACATGTATAAAATCAGAAATATTGAACATAAAAAATATATATTTAAAGTATTATAAGCATTTAGAAAAAAGTAAAAAATATATAATATTGTAATAAACCAAATACATAATACCCAAAAACACATAAGATATACACATAACAAAAAAAATTATAGTACCCAACAAATTAAATTATCATATACTTGTGTATTGTTTAACAGATCATATGTGTGGCTTATTTATTCACGTGTCAATGTGTTTAGGTCTAGGTGGTTGTGTGTTTTAATAGATATTGTTCCTATTTTTATGTCGTAGTCTGACTTAACCATCTTTTCTATTATAAACTCTTAAGAAGGTTGCTAGGTTACCAAATTAGTAGTTCCCCACCGAACTGGGATCCCCGTTCCCAGTTCGGGGCGGGGATCGGGGAGGAAGAGTATCCTCGTTCGGGGTTCAGGGTTCGGGGCGGGGGCGGAGATAAGTATTGAATTCGGGGATCGGAGGAGGGGATAGCACTCCCCGACCCCGAAGTGCCCTGTGCCCATCCCTACTTAGTATGAACAATTTGGTTCTAATCCAGGAGAAGGAATTTAAGAGGTTTTCACTGGATTTAAGAGGTTTTCATTAGATTTAACAATGTCATTAACAATCTGAATCTGAATGGAAAATACTACAGGAATAAAGAGATCAACCTGAAGTTTCTTTTAAAACTACCTGAGCCTGTAGAACACAGTCACTACTATAAGAGAAAGTAGGGATTTGCAAGAGATATACCTGGAAAAACTCTATGGAGTATTGAAGACCTATGAACTAGAACAAGATCAAACCAAACAGAGATATGGGTGGGGAAAGACAGTTGGTACTTCAAAGGCTCTAATTGTGGAATCTCCAGCTAAGAAAGAAGAGTAGGTTGTTGTTGTGCATTCTAAATCCACTCCGGAATTTGTTGTACGCGATGGGATCCATTGTTTTATCTAGTGGTGAAGATGGGTTCTATACAAAGGAAGAACTAGAACAGCTTAAAAATGAATCACTTGCTCCGTTTGCCAAGAAGTTTGGAAACATGAGTGTCAGGAAGAACTCCTTATACAAATACAAACCAGCTACTAACAGGTTTTATAAAGGAGGTTCTTCATCAACATCAAGCAAGGGACGCTACAAGACAGGTTTAGTTGACATAAGTAAGTTCAAGTGCTTCAACTGTGAAGAACCTGGTCACTTTGCAACTGAGTGCAAACAGCCTAAGAATCAAGGAAAGAAGAAAGACTCATATGATGAACTGAAGCAGAAGTATGATGCACTAGTGAATAAGCATCAAGATATTTCTGGCAATCCAGGTTTCAAAGGCAGATCCAGTCTGGCCGAGGACAAAAGATGGGATGATAGTCTAGGGGTTCCCATGAGTTAACAAAACCCTCCCAAACCGACCTAACCGACCCGACCTTAAACCAACCCGAAAATATTTAAACCGAATTTTGATTGGGTTGAAAATTATTAAAACCGACTTAAATGGGTTGGGTTAGGATTTTGCCTATAACCCGCCCATTCTAACCCGACCCGCATATTTTATTTACTTTTCACATATTTTATTTATTTTTATTGAAACAATTTTAGGTGTCGTTCTATTTAAACTAACATTATATCACGTAACACTTAAATTCATAATAAGTGCGGGAAACAATTTCTAGTTTGAACGAATCATAAGTTCCGCTTAATAAGAACTAAGCTATTGGCAAACAAACTCGATAATGAGCTCAACTTGTCTCGAAAAAACTGTGAAATTACAAAACTAAGTGATCTTACCTCACACTCATTTTCTAGTAACCTATTTTAGCCGACCCAAACTGACCCAAACTGAAATATATTCTAACTGACCCAACCCAATGAAATTTAAACCGAGCTTTAGTTGGGTTAAAAATATAAAAAAACCCAACCAAATGGGTTGGGTTAGGGTTGAACATATAACCCGCCCAACCCGACCCGCGGGCACCCCTAGATGATACTGATAGAATGTATTTTTGTATATGTTCTAGATGATTTTATTCCCATATTTAATTATATTTTGCACTGATTTGGATATTTGTTTAATATATTTTCATATTTTATTGTAGGGAATAAAGAATTTCAAGTTGAGAAGAATTTCAGATAAGTTAGCTATATTGGAGCTAAGTCTATTAAAATTCGGATTTATTGGGTTCTACCCGATTTCTGTGCTGTTTTGGGCCATAACTTGAGTTCTGGATGTCCGATTTGGACGATCTTACTGCCCACGCGAAACCCTTGAAATTATTTTTAATTTAGAAGCGGTCCAAGAAGCCAAGTCCAACTGAAAAGGCCCAAAAATAGAGGTGCAAATACAGCTACGAATTTTGAAGACAAAATCCTACTTGGTTTTGGAGTTTTATTGGTATATTAGTTTTAAACAATAAAAGACTTTTATTATGAGACATAGGACATTTTAGAATATTAGATTAGGTTAGGGTTAGGGAGAGAAGGAGATGATACCATGACTTTTCTTGGAGTGACAACATTAAAGGTTACAAGTTTTTTCTATAATTTTCTTTTCTTGTCATGTTAGTTTTATTATGTCTTTTGATTGTCTTAGTTATTGTGCTTGTTTAATTATTATAGAGTCGTGTATTCTAGGGCTTAAGGGGAAGCCATGTTAGCACTATGATGTTGGCATGGTTTTACAGTGTTTTATTAGTTGTGGTTAATTCTAATTTATATGTTTTAATATTGGTTTGTGTAATTAGCCGATATTATGAATTGATTCTATGCGAATAGGAGTTTGATCGGGAGATATACTACTAGAGGCACACATATAATTAGCAGAATTGAATTTGAGTGCGAGAGCCTACTAGATTTCTGAAAGAGTTAATACTCGAGAGAGATTAACCTTATTTTAATTGCCTGATTAATTGAATTACTAAAAGTGATTATATGTGTAAGCATGTTTCGAGAGTGTTGGTGCTTGAGAGAGATTAGCATACTCTTGCTACTTGACCACTTTAATGCTTTAGCTTAGAGAAGTCAGTTATTATGTAAGCATGGTGGACCTGATTGCCCTAGGTTTTTAATATATTATTTTATTTTCTTCTTGGTTAGTGTTAATCTAGTTATATTAGTTAGTTAAAAAATTTCACTCATTATTTGATCTGGCAATTTCTAAGCATGCAAGACATCGCTTATGATCAAGATTACTAGCTAAAAAATCATGCAAATAAACTCATTACAAGAAAATAACTTGGTAATTTATACTTTCATGAAATTATGCATGCAACCTAAAAGGGAAAAACAATCTACTAAGAAGATGCAAACAAAATTAAATAACTAGATGCTCTAATTTAAATACAAATAATATGAATTTTCTTAGTTTAAGACATGGCAATTTACAATTTTTTTCTTTTTTTTTAATTTAATAATATTTTTTTTTGTTTTTTTAATCATTGAGAAACCATCCTTACACTAAAGTGGTTCATTATCCTCAATGAACATATATGACACAGATATACGAATACATTAATATAATTATATATTGTTAGTTAAAAATAAAACTCCCACGAAATGTTGTTGAGTTGAGTCGCTCTGGACTTCTCAGGTTTTTATTTAATTGGCTGCACCTCCTCAACAGGGGCATTAGATGGCACAATGGTTAGATGTGGCCTATAAAATTTGTTCTCCAAAGGTGCAGGGCAGACAGATTGTATTGTACCGCCGACATAGAATTTAGTATGGTCATCCCAAATATACTGTCTACTACTGTCACAAATACAAAATCAGTTAGTTCGTTAACTGATTTTTTTTAAAAAAAATCACCCGAAACAATTCACACAAATTCATCAAGGCATCTCATGGGGGTAAAAAAAAACAAATAAAATTTCTAAATTCCCAAAAATATAAAAAAAATATATTATATGATAAATTAAATTACATACACCTTAGTTTGCCTCCCAAGAAGCGCTCCCTCAAAATCTAATCTTGACGTTTTCAAATCACGTACAAACAAATGTCGAGTATCCACCTTCTCGAACATAAACTTGCCACCAACAACAAAATCAAGAACATCAATTGATGTCTTTATCCTATAGAAAGTCTTCAAAGAATCATTGGTAAACTTAATTGTTACATCAAGAAGTAACAATTGATCAAGATATTTTGTAGTCTTGAAGAACTTTGTGATAAAACAACGATAGAATTCAAATCCGTGAAAAGATTGAACTCCCTTGATATTCATACGAGGCGGAAGCTCATGTGTTGAACTTCTTGCCAATATTACCTTTTTATTCTTCCAAGAATTGAAGTTTAAAAGTCGTTTGTAATAGATCATAGGAAAAAGGAATCTCATCTTAGACAATCATCACATCAACTTTAAAACATGTATTCTTAAAAATAGGAGTAGAGATCAGCTTAAAAGTAAAATTTTCAAAATCAAAATGTTGATCCACCTGGATTAAGCTGATTATCCTCGGGAATGGTAATTTAAGCGCACATGATGGAGGAGAAACAACTACCAACTTTGTATTGCTTTCTTCACTTACCTCATCATCACGAATATGGTCCACAACAAGAATTAGAATACCGACTGTACTCATATTCTTCTTGATAATCATTCATTGGTCCCAATTGAGCATTATGAGAATTGAAGACATTGTATGAGCATTCATAAGCATAATGACCCTGAACACCACAAACTTCACAAAAGTTGTAAATTTTAGAGGCGGCTTTTGACATCTTGAAAATACTCATTGGATGCATAGCAGGCTCAAAAGCATTTAATGAGGCATTTTCATGAGTATATGCCTCAACTCAGGAAGTAGGAGTGCAAAATTATCAGCTCCCTCCATTGAAAACCCGAAAAGAAACAACAAAGCCAAGAAACACAGTAAAATCTACCTCACTTGGAACAAACGTCCTAAAGAGGCAATGGAAACAATCTAAATAACTAAATAAAATAAATAGAATGTAGCTGTCTCCCCGACAGCGGCGCCAAAAACATGATGTGTTATTTTATAACTAACCGCAAGCGCACGGTGTCTATTGTAGTGTAGACTGGCAAATGTGGGTCGTATCCTCAAGGAGACAGATGCTATCGATTTTTATTCAATTTTTTACAGATCAAATGATTATGAGAAATATTTTTAACTAACTATTACAACTAATTACATAACTATAACAGTCCCCGGCAGTGGCGCTAAAAACGTGATGCGTAAGATACAGATATGCAAGTGTACACAATCACGAGCAAGTAATATAGTAGTGAATACCAGATATCATTCCTCCAGGACTATGTGTTTGTATAGATTGCAAATTAATATCGAACAATTCAATTATAGAACACAAGAATTGGGTTTTTGTTTTTCTAATTAAATTAATTATTTAACAGCTAAATTAACTAACTAATAATACACTAGCAAAGAGATCTCGACAATTTTAGATACTAAAAGTTAAGTCAGGATAATTACTTCCCCCCAATATGTTCATGCTGGCAACAAAGCAGTGTAATATTATAACAAATTACAGTTTACTATCAGGAAATTTAATGGTCATAGGTTCTCCCGAAATCACTATGGTATAGATTTTGTAATTAAATTAACATATGTCTATGCCCAATTTAACTTCCAGAAGACAGATTAAGCATCAATTTCACACGGCCATGCAAGGTAACAATATATGTCTATACTGTCACAAAATTAATATCAACAGGTTTAATCATGCACCATTCAATTATTGTGTCAATTAATTATAACCCTTTCAATATTATAATTAACTCAATAAATTTTTGGAGTTGGCCAAACAATAGCAAATATTAAACATGAAATCCACTTGAATGAATAAATTGTAAACTGCATATAATACTTCTTATCTAAATACCAACAATCACATACTATTGTTCTATAAAATTCCTAACTCACAAAAGTTATTCATAATAAATGTATCAAACAATCCCAATATAACAAACACGTGCTCATAAGAAGAGATAGATAAAAGATAAGAGGAACAATCCAATTGAATGTCTTCAATGGCTAAAATCTTCTCCGCTGATGGCTTCTGCTCGGCCTCCCTTGTGCGGCTTCTTGTCTCTTGCTTCGTATCTCTATCTCCTAATTAGGTCTGAATACTAATCCCTTGAGTACAATCCATCATCATATATGATATGTTTAACTTCATATGTGATATGTTGATAAATATCAACATGAGTTTTGAGGATGGTATTATGAATTTCCAGAAGAGCTTCGAAGAGAGTATCAAGATGATTAAGGAACTCAAAGCTGAACAATTGATGATGGAGGCTCAAATTGTATAGTTGGCTAGTTCTTCCACCACAAGACAAACTGAATCTTCTCTTCCTCCGTCTCTCCAGGTTGAAGATGACATAAATACTATCATTCTAGCAAGTGATGCAGAGAGTGATAGTTTTTCGATCTGTGATGATGATGTGCCTATTGATAAAGAGGATGATCATGTTGTCGATGATAAGATCAGTGGTGAGTTTGATGTTGTAGACCATGTGTTTGATGACGAGGTAAATGAAAAAAGCAATACCAATACAGTTCTTGTGTCTTCCAACATATGTGCCTGAAATACTATTGCCTACTCAGATGGATGACATGACTAAAGTGGATCAGTAGTTTGATAACGATAAATTTGCTTTTACTCTAACCTCTACTCTTGTACTTGAGAATACATGTTTCAAGGTTGACATGATGTCAAGAATTGTCCAAGAGATTCTTTCTCAAAATTTGCTTGGTGATCCATTCCAAAAGGCTCTTACACTTCAATTCTCGAAAGAAGGAAATGACAATATTGACTCTCTATTTATTGATGTGAGAAGCGAATGGATTCGATTGACTCCTGCAAAAGTGAGGAGTTCAGAGATTCCACCACCCGAGCCTCTACATCGGGTGAATATCAAGGGAGTTCGATCTTTTGATGGATGTGATATCTATCATTGCTTTATCACAAAGTACTCCAAAACTATAAAATATTTAGATCAGTTGTTACTTCTTGATGTGACAATTAAGTTTACTAATACTTGTTTGGAGACTTTTTGCAGGATAAAGACAACATTTGATGTTCATGATTTTATTCTTGGTGGTAAGTTTATGGTCGAGAAGATGGATTCTACACGTTTATTTCTACGTGATTTGAAAAGGTCAAGCTAATGACTTTATAGGAGTGCTTCTTGGAAGGCAACCCAAGGTGTATATAAGTTAATTTATTATATAATATATTTTTTATGACTTTAGAAATTTTATTTGTTTTTTCCCTCTCACGAGATGCCTTGATGAATTTGTATGAAGTGTTTTAGGTAATTTTTAAAGAAATAAATAAGTTTTGAAAAAAAAGCTAGTTAAGGAAGTAACTGATTTGTATTTGTGAGAGTAGTGGACAGTATATTTGGGATGGCCATACTAAATTCTATGTTGGTGGTACAATACATTCTATCAAGAGCGCTCATTCTCTATCCTCAGCATTCATTCACGCGCACCTACCCTGCAGTAGACGAATTTCATGGGCATGTTGATATAGTTTCACGCCTATGATTTTTCTCTAGAAAGGCGCTATTTATTTTGTTCTTCAAAGTTCAAATCATGTCCCCTCCTGTACATGTACGAGCCTGCTTCCACCAACTTTGTCGGTGTCCATTCCAAAGCATGTACAAGCTACTCAGTCCATTAGTTTCTCAGCAGCCCAGCCCACTTCGACTGATTTCTCTACAGCATGGTTCTTTATAGAGTCCACATAACAAGCCTCCAGGATGCCAAGCCAACTTCTGCAACTAAGTTCAGGAGCCCAAGACAACTATCAGACCAGCCCACTAGTAGAACTTGCTCAGACAACTTGAAGCCCTTCTCTCCTACGTCACATTTTCCACGTTGTTTTTGTGTTCCTGTTTGGCTTCAAACCTTGTACATCGGCCCAATTGTTGTGTTAATTAATTAAAGGAAGCTTTTAGGAGTTGGACACAAGACCTCCAATGTCCAAGTGTTATGAGCCACCATCAAACCGGACCTCCAATGTCCAGGTGTTATGAGCCACCATCAAACCGCTGTGACATCTAGTGCAGATGTTAAAAAGGTGCATCCAAATTTAATAAAAAAGTGATAAGTCAAAGCCAATTCACAACTCAATGGAATTCAGAGGAGTTTTCTTTTTAACTTATATTATATTTATATATTTGTGTCATATTAGTTCATTGAGGACAATGTACCACTTTAGTGTGGGGATGGTTTCTCAATTGTTAGAAAAATCAAAAAAAAATATTATAAAAAAAATATTGAAAATAAACTATCAGGTACTCCTTTGAGATCAATGGGTGAAGAATGCAATGTCATGTGGAAGGAACGATCCATGTACTTGTGCTGGTATTAAGTGCAACTGTACTGGAGATGAAAAAAATTCTTGGGGACTTTTCGCAACCCTTGGTTACTGGAGAATTACTTGACTTAAAAAAAGAAAAAAAAATAATCTAGCGAAGTCTTATGGTGGTGTTGGAGCCAAGATTCTGCCGGATGCCGAAGCCTGAATGCGACCTGAAATAGAGAAGAATGCGAGGGATTGTCCCCCCGATTCACCTCCGGCGTGAGAATAAGTTAGTGGCTCAAAAGGGTTTTTAGAGAACTGCAAGCGTAAATGTATGTAAGAGTGTATAAGTGAATGTCTTTTACCCTTGATTTACCCACTTTATATAGGAGGGAGATGAACCTGAGTTTGTAACGCTCCCGCCCGATGCGGGAGGGAAGTAATGGTGAGTTAAGGAGGCGGGATCCTCGCCCCTCGACCGTTGCGCGCTAGGAACGTTTGGTGAAGTTTTAAATAGTGGGCCGGACCTCTATTGGGCCTTGGCAACTGGGCTGCGGCTTACATTCCAACATGTCCCCAGGCTTCGGTCGGGTTGTAAACGCGGCCGAAGTCTGAGTTTGTTTCGACTGACCGATCGGATGAGGCGTCAGGCTGGGAGATCGACAGGCGCTTTGGTATGATTTCAAAGTGTCTGGTCCGAACGGCGCAGGGCGTCGCTTGAGTGCTGGATGACGTTACCTCGAGATACGCGTTGAATCTGGGCCGTGCATTCCAAAGGGTGTCATTAATAGGGCGCGCCTTTTCACGAGAGCTTATAAATATGAATCATTACCACCGGTTTCTTTTTATATTCCCAAACTCTCTTCTCCTTCTTTGCAACTCCCCGCTCTCTCAAGCTCTTACTCTCCCAGCATCCGGCGGCGGTCCCAGTTCCGGCTCATCTCCACCGTTTCTTTCCGTTCTTTCTCCAACAAGTAAGTTCCTCTTCCTTCCCTGTCGATTTCTCTTACTGTCTTTTTAGAATGCTGCTAGATATCGTTGATTCTTTGTATTGTATCTTCCGGTGAAAGTTTTTCGCCGGTTCGAAGATATTTGTTGATTGCCGGTAGTTTTCGACTTTTTCAGTTTTGTCCATATTGTAATGCTATCTTGTTGAGTTGTCGTAGATTAGAATTGTGGTTGGGGTATTCTGGCGGTTCTCGAGTTTTCAACTCGGGCATTGCCGTTGTCTTTTCCCCCCGTTTGCTGCTTTTTCTTTGTGTGTTGTCTTGTCGCTTGGGTTGGTTTTCTAGGGTTAGGTTTTAAGCCCCGTCGGCCCGACCCGATTCGGCCCTATGTACTCGGGCTCGCCTCTTTTTCTTTTCTTCTTTCTTTCCGAGTACATGGCTTATGTTTGCCTTCTCTCGTTTGCAGGCAAATGGATCGGTCGGGTGATGTTGTGGGGACCTCTTACTCGGCTGCGGATTACTTCAGTGATGCGCTGAAGTTCCCTATGGCCAACTTTCCTTCCCTACTGACCGAAGCGGATCTGAAGATGTTTCGGATAAAATACCAGATTCATCGGTCATGGGATATTTACCCGGCCATCGCGAATGACTGCATCTACCAGACTCCCGAGTCGGAGGACGGCCATAGGTGCGTGGGCATCTCCGAGAACGCATTCAAGTGCGGCTTTCGGCTTCCGATGCTCCCCCTGCTGAAGAAACTCCTGAAGCAGACGGGGATCGCCCTGGGACAGTTGGACCCGAATGGATTTACGTATATAAACGTATTCCAGCATCGGTGTCTGATGACTGGCGTGTCTCCTCGGCCAGCTCTTTTCTGGAATCATCACGATTTCAAGAAAAATGCCAAGAGCAATGGCTTCTACACCATCGGCCGCATGACCGGCCGACCGAATTGGTGCGAGACCAATTCGAGCAACAAAGGGACCCACGAACGATGGTTCTATCTGGGGGGTCACTCAATCCACAAGTTCTCCACGTGGAGGGAGGTCGACCCCTCAATCATCACCACTCCCCTTCTGGTCGGCAAGGACCTGGAGGACTTTGAGAAGCTCAGCAAAGTCCAGGAGCCGAACCGGATCTTGTTATCGACGAGCCGGGAAAAGGAGTGGCTCTTTACTCTTTGGGGTAGTGACGGTAGTCTTTCTGTTTCTACTATGCTTCTCTTCCGTTATTCAACTTTTCCGTTTATATCTGTGCATTGCTTTGACACTTGTTTTCTGGTGCAGTGTCTTCTCGGACCGAAGCCCTAAAGCGGAAGACGGCGAAGGCCATGGCGGCCAAGAAGGAGGCCGAAGCAAAGGCCCGCGGCGAGACAACAGTTGGTGCCATAGTCCAGGCGGATGTGGCTAGGGAGAAGACCCCGGAGGTCGGTCGCTCAGAGGGAGGGATCGAGAAGTCCTCTGAGGTCGAAGACGCTCCAGCCCCCGAGGTGGCTAGGAAGAGGACAAGGCCGGACGGTTCTTCTGAGGTCCGGCCTTACGTTCCCGAATGGTCGGTCTTGTCGACCGATTCGATAGCGATCCTGGCTCCCGACCGGATCAAGGACGTTTCTGGAGATTTTTGCAGGTCCCAGATTCTTCCGGCCGACAGGGGAACCTATGAGTCGGCCACCGCGCTGCAAGCTTGTGAGCAGCTCATGTGTTTTCTTTCCTTGGTAAGTATCATCGTTCCTCACCTCTTCGTTTCATAGGCTTCGGGTGTGATTTTAACTTGTCTAATTTTTGTGCAGGCTTCTCTCTGGGCGGCGGCGGTGACTGACAAAGTCCAGGACATGCAGAAGAAGATGCCCGGGGTCAATGCCCTCACTATCAGGGCCAATCTTGCTGAAGACACCCTGGCAGCTCTGAAGACCGAGCTGAATGCGGCCCATCAGGACATAAAAGACCTTCGGGAGTCAGAAGGTCGACTGAAGGGTCAGGTCGATACTCTGACAAGAAGGGTCCAGCGTCGGAACCTGGCCCTGAAAGCCGCTCGCCGAAGGGAGAAGAAGGCGAAGAAAATCCTGGAGAAGACCGAGGATAGGTTCCTCGAGATCGGGTACGACGAGACGGTTCGTCGGGCTCATAAGGAAGGCTTGGATCACAAGCTACTTCTGGACGAAGGCTCTTCTGATCCAGTCGGCCGTGATGATCCGGACGAGCCTCTGGTCGTCTCCTCCGATCCCGAAACTGATTACTCGGAGTAATCTTTTCTTTTGTAATTTGTTGGCCTGCGGGCTGTTATTGTAAGAACAATTTGCCTTCGGGCTTGTACAAATATGTCGCCTTCGGGCTTTTACTTAATTTCGCCTTCGGGATTGCTTTCGATACTTGGTTTATCTCAATACATGTTTTCGTTTCCGATGTATGTCTTGGATATAACTTGGATAATGCTAATGTATGTCTTTGACTTTGAATCGTCTCCATACATGTTTTAAACTTCATCATATTTCTTCGGTCGAGCGATCGGTCTTGACACGAGTTTACTTTCTAATTTATGTATGTCTTAGACCGTTCGGTCTCGATACAATTTTAGCATTTTCGTATGTCTCATACTGATAAGTCTCGATACGGTGAACTTTGATATATGTCTCCGACCGAAGGTCTCGATACATGTCAAAATTTTATTTTATTTTTACAAGTGTACATCTTTAGCCTAAAAACTGGCTTCAGTATGATGTCCATTGATTCCCCCAATATTTGGAGATTGTTATTATCTTTAAGTTAGGAACTCGATCGGCCCCATTAGAGATAGAAACAATCGTGCAAATATTTAGGTTAATCATGGCCATTTCCTTCGGTCCCGTATCTTAATCAGGTTGCCCCGAGTTACGGGATCGACCGGAGTATTAAACAAGTTACAACTATCCTGAATTTGAAATAGGAACTTTTATTGATCGTAAGGGAAATAATTACATAACTGGAGGACTTAAAAAATGGAAAGAGAAATGTTCGGGCGGGAAGCCTTACTGATAGTATTTTTGGAGTTGGGAAGCATGCCAAGTATTCTTAATGGTGCTTCCATCCATCCCTGCCAGTTTGTAGGTTCCCGACCGAATGACCTCGATAATGGTGTAAGGTCCTTCCTAGTTCGGCATAAGCTTTCCTTCCTTGGTCGGCATAGAAGTAGCCAAATCTCGGAGAACCATGTCCCCGACTCTGAAAGAACGCTTTCGGATGCCCGAATCATAATACTGAGACGCTTGTTGTTGACATTGGACATTCCTCTGATGGGCTGCCTCTCTTTCTTCTTCTAGGAGATCCAGGTTTCCCCGTAGGCCAAATTCGTTAGTGTCGGGATTGAAGACCTGGCTTCGGTAAGACTCTAGGCCAATCTCGACTGGAACAAGTGAATCGGTCCCATAAGCTAGCCGAAACGGCGTTTCTCCTGTTGAAGACCGAGGAGCGGTTCGGTACGCCCAGAGGACCCAGGGGAGTTCTTCGGCCCACAGTCCCTTAGCTTCTCCAAGGCGCTTCTTGATACCTTGGAAGATGATCTTGTTGGCTGCCTCGATCGCCCCGTTTCCTTGGGGATGACCGACCGAGCTGAACCTTTGTTGAATGCCGAAGCTGGCCAAGAACTCTTTGAACTTCCTTCCAACGAACTGAGTACCATTGTCGGATACACATACCATCGGTATCCCGAACCTCACAATTATCTGCTCCAGGAAGAATTTTTTGGCGACCTGCTCGGTGATAGCTGAAAGTGGTCGGGCTTCGACCCACTTCGTCATGTAGTCAATGGCCACTATACAGTATTTAGCATGTCGAGTACTGGTCGGTAAGATCCCCACTATGTCGATGGCCCACATGGAGAATGGTATCGGACTGAGGACCGAAGTCATTTCCTCCGGGGGTTGCTTCGGAACATTGCTGTGTATTTGACATTGTCGGCATTTCTTTGAGTAGTTTGCGGCATCTTTCCTTAGGGTTGGCCAGAAAAAACCCTGTCGGAGTATCTTTATGGCCAGGGATCGGCCGGCCAGATGTTCGCCACAGATTCCCTCGTGAACTGTTTCTAGGGCAAGGAGCTGTTCCTCTGAATCCAGGCATCGGAGCAAGGGCTGAGAGACTGATCGCCTAAAGAGTCAGCCCCCGATCAGTGTATAGCTAGCTGCTCGGTATTTTACCTTTTGAGCTTCCCTTTTCTCCAAGGGCAAGAACCCCTTCTCCAAGTAGGCTCTGATGGGGGTCATCCAATTTATGCCTTGATGAATCTCCAGGCAAGCTTTCTTGTCGACCGAAGGAGTTTTTACCTCAGTCAAGTAGATGGACCTCGTCAAATTTTGAGTTTCAGCCGAGGCTAGGCGAGAGAGAGCATCGGCACGACCATTGTCCTCCCGACCGATGGCGCTTAATTCAAATGTTTCAAAAAACTGAGTCTTTTCTCGCACTTTAGAGGCGTAAGCTTTCGTTCGGGGCTCTTTCTGTTCATATTCCCCGGAAAAGTGCTTGACGACCAGCATGGAGTCGCTAAAAGCCCTCAAATGCCTTACTTCGAGATTTTTTGCTAGACCCATTCCTGCCAGGAGGGCTTCGTATTCGGCCTCATTGTTGGTCAAAGGGAAAGTGAATCGGATGGCTTGACAAATCTCAAATCCATCGGGACTGGAAAGGATCAATCCCGCCCCGCACTTTGACCCGGCTACCGACCCATCCACAAACAACTTCCACTTTCCTGGAGTCCTGATGAGCTATTCTTTCGGTTCCAAGTCCTTCGGCCCCGAAAAAATGCACTCCACCATGAAGTCAACCAAGGCTTGGGCTTTGATGGCTGTTCGGGGAACATACTCTAAGTCGTATTCCCCCAATTCTACGGACCAGGCGACGACTCTGCCCGAAGCCTCTGGTCGGCTGAGGATCTTTTTCAAAGGTTGGTCGGTGACCACTTGTATCGTTCGCCCTTGGAAATAGTGTCGCAATTTTCGGGAGGCCATGACCAGCCCATATGCGAACTTCTCGGCATTCGGTTATCGGGTTTCTGCATCCCTCAACATATGAGACACATAGAAGACCGGGTGTTGGTTCTTCTCGTGCTCTTTCACTAAAACCGCACCAAGGGTTCGGTCGCTCACTGCCAAGTACAGCTGGAGCGTTTCCTTCGGATCAGGCCTCATCAATAGAGGGGCTTTAATCAGGTACTCCTTTATTTCCTCGAAGGCTTTCACGCAGTTCGGCCCCCACTCAAAATTCTTTGCTCCCTTCAACACTTCAAAGAAAGGGAGCGCCTTTTCAGCTGACCGAGAGATGAATCTACGGAGGGCTGCTAGTCGTCCAGTCAGCTTTTGAATTTCCCGAATGATCTTCGGGGCTTCCATATCTAACACCGCCTTTATTTTTTTGGGATTCGCTTCGATCCCTCTCGCACTGACCATATACCCTAGGAACTTGCCACTACAAACCCCGAAGGTGCACTTGGCGGGGTTGATCTTCATGTTGTTCCGTCTTAGGGTCTCAAAGCATTCTTTGAGGTCATCAGCGTGATCATGAAACAAGGATTTTACTATCATGTCATCGACGTAACATTCCATGTTCCGTCCTATCTGTTCGGCGAAGACTTTGTTCACCATCCTTTGGAAAGTGGCCCCCGCGTTTTTCAGACCGAAGGGCATCTTGATGTAGGCATAGGTGCCTTTCGAGGTGATGAATGCTGTCTTGGGGATATCCTCGGCATCCATGGCGATCTGATGATAGCCCGAAAATGCGTCTAAAAAGCTGAGTATTTGATAGCCAGAGGTGGCATCTATCAGCTGATCGATGTTCGGCAGAGGGTAGTGGTCCTTCGGGCAATTTTTGTTGAGGTCGGTATAATCGACACACATTCTCCACTTATTGTTGGACTTCTTGACCACCACCACATTAGCCAGCCATTCGGGATATTCAATCTCCTCGATGAACTTTGCTTCCAGTAGTTTTTCCACTTCGACCTCAATCACCTTCTGTCTTTCCACGGCGAAGTTTCTCTTCTTCTGCTTGACGGGAATGGCCTGTGGATGAACATTTAGCCTGTGCCGAGCGATCGACTCATCCAACCCCGGCATGTCTTCGGGCCCCCAGGCAAAAACATCATGGTACCGACGGACCACATCAATCACCTTCTCCTTCAGCCCTGATTCCATGTCTTTACCGATCCGAACCATCTTTCCCGAGCAACCTGCGTATAATTCCACCTCTTCGGTCTTAGTGCCTGGCTCGGCGATCGGGTTCGAAAGATTGTTCCCAAATTTCTCCAACTCTATATGCAGGGCGTGACCACTGTCCCTAGGACCATCTTCGGTTCGGCGCCGTTTATTTCCTTCGGCGCCACCTAGATCCTTGTCTATCTCAAGATCTTCCAGCATAATGATTCGGGCGGCTTTCTGATCGCCCCTCATCTCTCCCACTCCTTTCTCGGTCGGGAACTTTAGCTTGAGGTGGGGAATAGAGGCAATAGCTTCAAAAGCAGCAAGAACGGGTCTCCCCAAAATGGCATTAAACGGGCTTTCCACTCGAACCACATAGAACTTGACCTGTTTCTCCACAGTATAGGGGGATTTACCAAGCAACAAGGGCAAGTGGATCATACCTTCGATCGGGACGGGCTGATTGCCAAACCAATATAGAGGAGCTTCATAGCAGGTATCGATCTGTTTGCCTTCCAAATTCATTTTCTGGTAGGTGTTATAATAGAGGACGTTGACAGAACTTCCTCCATCGACCAGCACCTTCCAGATCTTGTTCTGCCCGATCACGGGATTAATGACCAACGGATCCTCGTGCGGCAGAATGACATCCTCGTAATCTTCCTGGGAGAACATTATGGGGAACTGCTGCTTAGTGGAGTTGATGCTGTAGAGATTGTAGACCTGCAGGGCATACTTCTTCTTTGCCGTTTTGCTGCTTCGGTCTAAAACTATTCCCCCGAATATTGTCTGGACCTCGCCCCTGTACCGTTCTCCCTCTTCGGGTGCCTTCCCTTTATCTTCTTTGGGACCTAACCGATCCCTCAGATCTTTAACATACTGGTTCAAGTCACCAGCCTTAACCATCTTCTCTATCAACTTCTTCAAGTGGTAACATTCATCGGTATTATGCCCGTTGTCCCGATGATAGTCACAATACTTATCGGAGTTCTTCTTGTAATCGGGAATCTTCATCTTCGGCGGCCGAACGAATCCTGGCTTCCCCTTAATTTCATTGAGAATCTTGGAGGCAGATGCGTTCAGGGGAGTGAACACAGTGCTGTCTCTATCTCTCCTTCGTTCGGCCCCTCTGTCTAGCTTCTCGTCCCTCTCGTCCCTTCGGCCTCTATAGCCTTCATTTCTTCTTCCCTTGTTGTCCGAACGGGAACCGTATCGATCATCTTTCCGGTCATTCTTATGTCCCCCAATGGACTCCATCTTTCTTCTGATGCTCTCCCCCCGTAAGTAAATATCGTTCAACGACTTCGGGGGTATGTCGTACAAAGATGATCGGAGTTTCTTACCTTTCACCGGGTCCAGACCAGCCGTGAGGAATCCTGCGGCCTTTACCTTGTCCAGGTTGGTTACCATCCCAGCCTCTTCTTTAAACCTGGCCAAGTAATCACCCAACTCTTCATTAGGCCTCTGTCGGCAGTGAATGAGGGCCTCAGTGTCCTTCTCTCTTCGGCACAAGTGAGAGTAGTGCCTCAAGAATTTGCGCTTCAGCTGATCGTAGGAACTAACCGATCTTGGACGCAGGGATCGGTACCACATCATAGCAGACCCCTTGAGGTAGGTCTTGAACATCTTGCAGAGCATGATGTCACAATGCCCCATACCGGTCATAAGGGATTCGTATTTGTCGCAGTGATCGATCGGGTCGCCCTTCCCATTAAATTCATTCATTTTCGGGAACTGTCTCCCCGGGGGCGGCCGATATTGCTCAATCTCGTCGACTATAACTGGCTTATGGGTTAACGTCTTGTCCCCAAACATTGCCTTCTCCATTCGGCGGAGTCGGTCCCGCATGTGGGGATCTTCCTCCCCTTCGGAATCCGAAGGTGTGACATGCCTGTGACGAGGCCCTCGGGAGTGCGACTCAGAGTCCGAAGACCCATCTTGGTCTTCCCGATTCCTCTTCTTGTTTCCTTCGCCCTCCGGCACTCGATCTCCTTCGGCCTCCAAGGCCTCTCGGAGGGCTCTCTCCTGGAGCTCAATTTCTTCCCTTTGTAGCTGGAGGGCTTTCAGCCGTAGTTCATCGGCCTCCCTCTTCTTGGCTAGTCGGGCGGCTTCTTGTTCTTTAGTCTTGGAAGACTGGGCTTTAGCAGCCTGTTCTTCCCTCCATTTCAGCAGCATCTGCTGTTGCTCTTCCGGGGTGGGCAGCAGCCCTTCGGGACTGTTGCCAAAGTCTAAACCGGCTTTTGGGTTGGAGGTGTTTCCAGTGGTTTGCTCAGTTGGGTTTGTCATGGTGTTTATTTTTAAGAGATTCTACTTGCAGGTCCCACAGACGGCGCCAATGTTGGAGCCAAGATTCTGCCGGATGCCGAAGCCTGAATGCGACCTGAAATTGAGAAGAATGCGAGGGATTGTCCCCCCGATTCACCTCCGGCGTGAGAATAAGTTAGTGGCTCAAAAGGGTTTTTAAAGAACTGCAAGCGTAAATGTATGTACGAGTGTATAAGTGAATGTCTTTTACCCTTGATTTACCCACTTTATATAGGAGGGGGATGAACCTGAGTTTGTAACGCTCCCGCCCGATGCGGGAGGGAAGTAATGGTGAGTTAAGGAGGCGGGATCCTCGCACCTCGACCGTTGCGCGCTAGGAACGTTTGGTGAAGTTTTAAACAGTGGGCCGGACCTCTATTGGGCCTTGGCGTACTGGGCTGCGGCCTACATTCCAACAGGTGGTCATAAGTTACTTACCTTGGGAAGCGTCCCGGCCTTAGACCGAGCACAAATAAAAAAAGAAAAAAAATGTATAAAAATATAGGAAGGCATAAAAGTTCCTTGTGACCCTGAGCTGTAGTTGACTCTAATGTAACCAAGTGCTTAAACATTATTCTGATTAACGACTCATGGTTAAGACTCTGTTAAAGTTTGTTCCTCTCTGTTTTGTTTTATTAGATACTAACAGTGATGAATAAGAGCATATGGGAAACTTTGCTCCAAGGGCATTTTAGAACATTAATCTCCTCCTCACTCTGGAAGCTCTCAAGTAGATCCTATCCTAAACTTTTTACGCAATTAGGATTAGAGAGGGATGATGCCAAAAATAAACTGAAATCTCTTACTCTTAAGAACAATGCTCTGGTACTAGAGATTCATGACTATAACATGAATGAAATAAAAGTACTTAATCCTAAAATGGAACAACTGACCAAAGACCTAGAATTACAATATGTTAGGGTCATAGTGTTTGAGAAGAGTGAGGCTGCCTTAAGACTTCAGTTGGAAGTCTTGGCTGCCTTAAGCTTCCTCGATTTTATACTTATGTTCAAGTGATTCCCATAAGTCCTAAACTGTTTGCTTTGTGCTACACACGTTATACAACGAGTCAACCAGACAGTTGAGCACATAATTCTGACAAATATAGTCGGCGTGCTTCCAAGCATCAACAACATACACAGCCTGTACATTGCTCTCAGCAGTGAGCAACGGTGCCTCTTCCTTAAGGTAGAGATCCAGATGCAACGTGGTCAGATAAAACAACATCTTTTGTTGCCAACGTTTGAAGTTCGATCCGTTAAACTTCTAAGGTTTCTCAATATGTGCAGTAGGCATATAGGAACCATAGGCACAGCAGGTGCAAAGGGTGCAGTATGTATCGCCGGTCTGAAACCTGGTGGAGTCTGTCCAAAGAGTATACTAAACTGTCCAAAGATAGTGTGTCCCACTGGAACATACTCCGTAGGTACATATCCAACCGGCGTCTAGCCCCCATCAGATACAACGATCGATGTGTTAGGGTTAGGCGTCGGTTGGTGACCCTCATCAGATCCTAGGATCTGTGTGTTGGGATTAGCCATCGTGTTTAGCCTCACAGTTTGGTTCTCCATTGATCTGTTAATCCACAAACAAGAAGATACAGATATATCAGTCGTAGATAAATATAAAGTATAGCTTTAGGATTGTGAACACAATCTGCGAATATTACAATGAAATAAAAGTGTGTGCGAATAACAGATCGTGTATAAAACTGAAGAAAATACAAAAAGATAATAAAGAAGATACGAATCCTCGAGCCCAGTCAAAACTGTATCCTTAAAACTACTAGTTGAGAAGTCGCGCGTTGCGGTGGCCTATAAAAATTAAATTAATGATTCGATATCAATATTTATAGAATAAAATAAAATTATGACGGCCTATAAAAATTATATTAATGATAAGAATAGAATAAATTTTATATTATAAACATCTCGATGCAATACCAATATTAATATATAAAATTGAAAAATTAGACTATTATTCATGAATGAAAAATGTAAACAAATTTCTACATGTAATTAACGAATTAAAGCACAACGAATCGTAATTTAAGTTGTGTTTTTTTTTTGAAAAATAATCATGTTCACGCTAACATTGCCATCTTCCTCCAATTTTTTTTGATTGGTCGTGCAGAGAAACATCAATATCCATGAGATGGCGATCTATAACTACCATTGTTTGCCTTGTTTGCAACAACCCTTGTTTTTTAATATTGTATAAACAGATTTCGCTTAAAAGATGCTTGAACCGAACAAACAGATATTGTGAAAGTGTTGCGTGAATACAATTTTCCTGTATACAAAGTAAACCATATAAAAATTAATAATAACAAACATGTCCATTGAACAAACCAAATATTATAAAAAAAAAATAACCAACTAACATATATCACTAACAGTTAATTTAATGATAACAACAACAAATATGTTAAATTTTATGATGTCTGACCTCAATTTCTAGGGGTTGATTTGAGAACAAACCGACTTATCAGAAATATTTTCTATTTTTGATATACGCCTTTTCCAAAAATATGGTCAGTCTTGGAGGAGAAGTAAATTTTTTTTTGGTATCAAAATAATAGCAAAGAAATTTCAAATTTTGATTTGATATTTATTAAGGGAGGTAATTTTTATTTTTGATATATTGAATTTTTTTTCCAATATACCCAAAACTAAAAAAGGTATAATTTTTATTTTTGATACTGAAAAAGGTAGGTAGATTTGATTGTTAATATTGTGAAAAAGATAGTTCTGAAATTTGCTTCAAATTTATCCGAAACTGAAACAAGGTAGTTTTAATTTTTGATATTTTTCATTCAAAAATTCCAGAAAATTAGAAAAGTTGAACGGAGCTATCTGAGAGGCGCCACCTACACGCCCCATGCTTCTCTTTTATATAAGTATACTAGTGAATAAAGCCGCGCTTCGCAGCGGCGTTATAAATTTTGTATAAATTTTGATACGAATCAATATTATAATAGCATAAAAATTATTTTGAGTCATCTTCCGGTTAGACATATCACTAATAAAAAATATTATAATTAGTATAAAAATTTGTTTAAGTGGTCATCTGTCAAACACAATACAAATAATAAAATTAGTTCGAAACGCCCTCTCCCGTCAAAGACAATATTAATCCATAATTATTATTTTTGTTAGGCCGAATTAACTCACTATATTAATTAATATAGTGAACACAATCAATAACAAAATACTCAAACAAGAGATTCAACAAAGTAAACTCTTATTCACAAAACTTAGTAGGTCACAAAAACTCTCTTAGTGATTTATAACTTATCACTAAGAGCTGCTGGGTTACAAGAATAATATTCTCGATGTTCTCACTCTTATAGAGTAAACCCTAATCTGTGTTTATATACACAGTTACATGATATCTACTGATTGATTTATAATTATCTGCTTCCTAAAATAATCTAATCAGTAGCTATCCTTCTGCTGTCCTGATTTGTATAATCTCCCTTGATCTTTATCTTCCTTATTTAGTCAGATCTGCTCCTGAAAATCAGCCGCCTGCAAACTCTGATCATCGATAAACTCTGATCCAGCTGTCAGTCGCTAAACTCTGATTTCAGCTAAACTCTGATATTTGCTTCTGCACACTAAACAAGTTAAATACCTGTGACATCATCAAATATGTAACAATCTCCCCCAACTTGTGCATTAGACAGAATGAACAAGTTATATATATGTACTGATGATGTCAAAAACTATCAAGGACAAATGCATAAAATAATTAATTTACAAAATTAATTACAACTTACAGAACCAACACAACTATCTATCAAATCAACCTATATCCATAGCTTTCTCTGACAAACTGGTTGATCAGATTTTCTTCTTTCAGCTTTAAGGTCTGGATCATCTGGGCTTTGACATTTCTGAGTTCTTCAGTTTCATCCCCAGTCTGATAGATAGCTGCTCTCAAGGCATTTACCTTGCTTCTCTGCATTGCTTCTCCAAGCTGAATCACCCTTGGTCTGTCTGCATCATTGTTGTAACCCAAGATTCTGGTGTTTGCAATAGTCTCCATTACAGAGCTATTCTTTTCCATACAAATTTCAGAACCATCATCTTGAGCTATCTTTGGAATGTATTCCTCATCAGACTTCACTCCATAAAATTTTCTCTTTTCATTTATAGTCCTTTTCATCAGATCAGACCATCTCTGAGTAGCTTCATTCTTTATCTCCAGCATATAGTGAAAATGTTCCAGCTCTCTCAGAGATTTCAGCAACAAATCAGCTTCTGAGATTCTGTAGACTCTGCCAGATTCCAGAAATAGAGCAATCTTCTCTTTATCTCCTGTGCCATCATGAGTATCCATAAGGATCTGCACTGACTCAACTTTATCTAGGTCCTTCTGAGTAACAGCATCTCTCACTTTCTCCGTCAGAGGGTAAGGATCTCTGAAAATGGTTGCTGAATCTGTTTGAATTTTCTCCTTCCTGTGACCTAGACCAGTTGTGTCATAAGCTCCCTTTCCTCTAGTTCCATGAGTCCTGATTCTGGTGAGCATTGGACTTTCCTTGTACAGACTTGTACCAAGGCTTCCAAAGAGACTCTTTTTCTTCTGATCTTGAGTCTTTTCAGGGTTTATCTTCAGCCAGGAGGCTTTAGCATTTTCAATTTTATCTTCTGTTACTGAAGCTTTAACTTGAGCATTGTCAGAGGTTAAAGTCATGTCAGAGATTGATCTGTCATCACCCTTTCTTCTTCTGGTTAAACCAGCTTCCTTTTCTTCTACTTGATCAGATACATCAGCAATTATGTTCACATTCTTACTTAGCTTGATCATCCTCTGAGAAGGATTTTCTGATGCTACCTTGATCACTGATTTCTTTATCACAGGAGGAACTGAAGGAACTCCATCAACAGGTTTCTTCCCTTTGTCTATTGAATCAGATTCAGATTGAGTTTGAGACCTGGTTCTTGGTCTGTTGATGTCAGTGTAGTTCACCTCACTAATTATTATTCCCTTTTGCTTTGGAATCTTCTGTTTTTGTGAGGGATCAGTAATCTGTTTTTTGCTCATCAGACTTTGTCTTGCTGATCTTCTTCTTCTCAGCAGCCAGTCTTTCTTCTTCAAGTCTGATGGCTTCTATATCTACTCCTGGATTTTCCTTTTCAAATATTTTCCTTGCCATAGCTTCATCAATTGCTTGTAAGGAAGGAGATTTGTAGAAAAGAGTGGTTTCTCTGCCTCTGAACTTCAGAGTTTGGCAGAACTTACTTCAGAGTTTGGCAGAACTTCTGAGACTCAGGGTCTCCAGCTTCAATCAACTTATCAGCTCCAAGAATCAGATCCTCTTTCTTCTTTTCAACCTCAGAGTTCACAAGAACTATTTCTTTAGATATAACATTTGAATCTCTGACTGCTTTACTTATGCTCTGAGCTTGAGACATAACAGTCAGTTCCATAGACTTGTGTTTTTGAGATTCTCTGGGTCTATCAGAGTTTGCTGCTTCCTTATTACTCCTTTCTTTTTCTTTGATTTGCAGCAGCTTTGGCTGTTTGTCAGCCATCTCCCCTTTTCCTTCTTCATCACCATCTGGCCTTTTCTTTTTCATTTGCTGATCAAGTTTGCATTTGTCTTTGGATATTTTCTCCCCCTTTTTGACATCAGCAGAGGTGAGAACTTGAACCAGCTGAGCCACAGAAGTGCTCAAATCAGCCAGAGTATGCTGCATTGAAGTTTGAGTGGCCTCAATGGAAGTAAGTCTGTCTTCAATAGAAGGAGGTGTAGCTCTGCACATCCTTTGACAATAAGTTAAGCTGCAGACTCTTCTTTTGGCAGGCTCAGAGGATGGAAGTGTAGAGCTTGGAACTGTAGGAGCTATGATAGGAGAGGATTCTCTGACTGGTGACAATGCGGTAATTGGAGAATCATCCTTGACTTGTGTAGAATCTCTGACTTGATCAGAGATAAACAGGTGAAGATCATGGGTCTGTACAGGAAGAGATGTAACTTCTGTGACAGCCCGAGAATCCGGGGGTCTGGATTCTGACATCACCACACAAAACCATTTTAAACACTTTTGAAAACCTGTATTTTTTTTTAAAAAAAAGTAATAAAAATCAAAGGATTTAAAGCTTGAAGACTTTAGTAAAAGATTTTAAAGAACACACTTTAACCCCCTAAAAACAGGATCGCATCCAGGTTACAGTATTGAAATTAGAATCAACCACTATAAATAAACAATGTCTTACAACCTCAGATCATCTTCGATGAGAAGAATCACTGCCAATCTATTTAAATTATGATTACAACTGAATCTCAACAATTCTATCTAGAACCAACCTTGACAATTTCCCTGAACATTTCCACTTGTCCTCTGGATACTCTATACTCTGATTCCTCGACTAGCCTTAGCCATACTCGCAATCTCAATCAAGCAATTCATCTCTAAGCTTTTCTGAAATGGTTAAAAAGGAATAGCAAGGGTGAGCAACAATGCTCAGCAAGTGTATATAAGCAACAATAGTCCTGAAATATCTTATCAGGGTTCACAAGTTCAGAATATGTAATTGAAAACTTCACAATTCTTATCAGCAATTGAAATCAGAATTCAAACTTACAGAAGAATTGTCGAATTGGATTCATCACATTTTTACTTAAAAACCAAAGGTTAGGCTGCTGATCAGTCACGCACTAACCCCGAACATGGCACACAGCCCTGTTCTCTATACTGGATCCAAGGCACACATTGGCCTATAATTGACCACGAATCTGGTCTGACCACGAATCTGGTCCACATATTTTATAAAAACTAATCCAATTCTAACAATTGAAATCAATAGACAATTCAATCAGCAGAACAGAATCATAATCATTATCAACAACGGAAATATTCCAAATCAACTTTTGAGGATCAACATTTCATAAACCACAGTCTGTCTTTTGATAAATCATAGTTCAGGAAATTCCTAATTATTCAGTATCCTTCATTATCGGCTAAGCAACTGAATTTAGCCTGCTAAACCAGCATGACAATGGCGGGTTGAATAATCAAGAAGATCCCAACTCATTCTAGGTTCTAACTATCACTGAGCAACCCATGCTTCAATGACGGTCTGAACTTCGAATTAATTTGTAAAGCTGATATTTATAAAATCTTGAGGATTGGAAAGAATGGATCAGAATACTTGTAATAGCAATTAAGAATAATTAGGTGTTTGGCTTTTCAAAACTTGGAAGAAGAAAACAATCACGGTTTCATGCTCAGAAGTAAGAGTTTAATTGAGAAGGGTTTCAGTATAAACAATATCATAATCTTAACAGAATAATCAGAACATGCAATATAATCTGAGGAAGGATTTAGGAAAACTTGCCTTAAATCCGACTCCAGTCTCATATCTCAATCTCATCTTTCCACTTTCACACTCTATGCATAGTCTCTAGACCATCTTTGGCTATACTCTATTCGCCACACTGCTTCGTTTACTCGATTCGTTCCTTATTCGCTTTGTAACATCGTTTGATCTTCTGAACGTCTTCGATCGTATCCGTCTCGTCCAAACCCTTTACGAGAATAAGATACTACCATTATCACTAAATAATCTATTGATTCTTATTTCTACTTATCAATTCGGTAGCATAACCTATCGCATACACATATCACGTATATCGATACCCACTTATACAACTCTTTAAACTCGTCAAATATCACTTAACACATAATCATGCTTTGACTCTACCATATAGTCTAATCATATTTCACATAACATATTATCAATTAAATATCATATAAATCTTATCGAAAATCCGACATCGTCTCGTCTATTTATTAGACTATCCACCTGTTAACCTACTTCAACCAACAACCAACCCACCAAATCCAATCACTATAATCCATATGCTTTTATCCGACATCTATCAAGACACGACACTATGTCATTCAATCATTTATCACATGTATGTAATACTAGAACAATCAGATAGTCCATGCAATTATCATTTAATAGCAATTAGATCACATATAATCATATTCTATACATTTAACAACAATTATTCACATTCTATACTCCACCATATTATTATGTCATATTAAAATAGGCTTTATAAGCTTTAATCTCTTTTTCGTTTCACTCCATTCTGAATTACCGATCAAAAGTTATAAGCAAAACCGTTTTCTAACTCTCCTATTGGCACATAACATATCAAACAGATAGCAGACAATATTTTTCATATAAGGTCTCTCATCCCAATTGATGTCAAATCAAGTCTCAGGTTAAAAATGATTTTTCAGGAATTTTCTGGAATTTCTAGACATTTTTCGGAATTAAAACGGGTAAAAGAATCCATTTTTGAATAAATAATCAAGTCCGATTGCTCAAGATCGGGTCCAAAATTATTTGAAATCAATTAACGAGCCTCGAACATATTTTAGAAAAATAATTCAAAGCTCGAAACTATTTTTCGGAATTTTTAAATTAAAAGGAACAATTAAATCTAATTAATTAATCAATTAAAATCAATTAATAATTAACTAAATTAATTAATCAATTAATATTTAAATTAATTGACCAATTAAAATAATTAATTACTAATTAAAATTAATTAAGAAACTAATTTAGATTTATTTTTGAATAAAGAAATAATTAAAAATTATTTTTGGAATTTAAAATAATTAAATAAAACAATTTTAGAAAATTAAATCAAAAGGTTTATTTTGTAAACTTTTGAAAGTTTTCGGCCAGGGTTTAAAGTGTAACTTTCAAAAGTTACAGGGGGTGTTTCGTAAGATTCAAAACTTGGGTACAACAACTTCACCACCTTCATAACTTCGGTGACCAAACAGCAATTTACCGTCGGCCACCATACTAACTCGCCGGAAAACTTGTTCCCGGCCTCCCCGAGCTCCCACAAACTCCAGATTAGCAAACCAAACCGTCCTAAACACGCTCGTAGCATCAGATCACTCAACGGACCTCAATCATGGCCGGAAATTGAAGCCGAAGTTCGCCGGCGGCGAGCTTCATTTCAACCTCCGGCGAGGCCACATACGACAACCCACACAAAATGTTTACACTAGAAACGACTCCTTGTAAGCTAATAAACATGATGGTATCAAGCAATTGTCCCCAGAATCACTAGATAACAAACGCCTAATTTCAATTGAAAAGCTTCAAGAACACCTCAAGAACATCCAAGAACACATCTCAAGAATCAAACCCTTA